>NC_073399.1:26398999-26746499 GCF_028641065.1 Leucoraja erinaceus | reverse complement strand
GCATATTACGCGACCTTATAGTCGCGTTGAGGCGCACGGGCATCGTGTGGCCACGCGGGGCCGGTCCCACTGCGAAGCGCGGAGAGGTAAGGACGGGAATGGAGATGTGTGCAATATCGCGCGGCACTCCGAAATTTTGAAGCGAACAAAATCTTCGCGCGCCACCGGCCTGTCGCGTAACTGACGCAGAAGCAGGCAAACGATCGTCGAACTCGGCCTGGGGCTCACGGCCGTTGCGGTCCGGATCCGCCCCCACTTCTACTCCCAGAGCGGGTCCAAGAAAATTAAAGATAGACACAAAATGCTGGAGTAACTCAGCGGGACCGGCAGCATCTCTGGAGAGAAGCAAAGGGTGACGTTTCGGGGCAAGAACCTTCTTTCAGACTGAAGAGTCTCGACCTGAAACGCCATCCATTGCTTCTCTTCAGAGATGCTGCTGGTCCTGCTGAGTTACTCCTGCATTTTGTGTCCATCTTCAAATGACGTCTTCGCGGGACCGTCGCGCCTCAACACAACCACGAGGTTGTGTAATTAGCGTGCCAAGGACACGCAAATGGGACAGGGGCTTAAGTCTTTGGAATGTGGCAGGAAACCGGAGCATTCGGAAGAAACCCACGCAGTCACATGGAGAACGTACAAAATCCATGCAGACAGCACCCGTAGTCGGGATCAAACCCAGGTTTCTGGCGCGGTAATGCAGCAGCTACCTCTGCGCCACCGTGCCACCCCACAGGTTTGAATAATGTACCTGCAGCTCATAACAAAAAATTCCACTTGATCAGTTCTGCAGTTGTACAGGGCCCTGGTGAGACCACACCTGGAGTATTGTGTGCAGTTTTGGTCTCCTAATTTGAGAAAGGACATTCCTGCTATTGAGGGAGTGCAGCGTAGGTTCACGAGATTAATTCCCGGGATGGCGGGTGTCATATGATGAAAGAATGGAATGACTGGGCTTGTATTCACTGGAATTTAGAAGGATGAGAGGGGATCTTATAGAATCATATAAAATAATTAACGTATTGGACACGCTGATGCAGGAAACATGTTCCCGATGTTGGAGGAGTCCAGAACCAGGGGCCAAAGTTTAAGAATAAGAGGTAGGCCATTTAGAACTGAGATGAGGAAAAACGTTTTCACACAGAGTTGTGAATTTGTGGAATTCTCTATCTCAGAAGGCAGTTGAGGCCGATTCATTGGATGTATTCAAAAGAGAGTTAGATGGAGCTCTTAGGGCTAGCAGAATCAAGGGGTATGGGGAGAAGGGGTATTGATTGTGGATGATCAGCCATGATCACATTGAATGGCGATGCTAGCTCAAAGGACCGAATGGCCTATTCCTGCACCTATCGTCTATGTATCAGCAGGCTGGGGTTTGGAAATTCTTATCCAGTGAAGAAAAGATGAAGTGGACCAACTGTTCTCCAACTGAATGTGAAAAGAAACAGCAGTAGGAAAGAGAAAATGTGGCATTTTACTGATGTGTTATTAATACAAGTAGGTATGTTACAAAACCTACCTGAATCGTCATTGGGAATCTGCCCTCAGCCATGTCGGCGATTTTGGCGCTGTTTGGAGGGGGCGGGTTTAAAACGCGATTTTTACTAGGCTGTACTAATCGCACATGTTCAGCCTAGTAAATCATTAACGAAAAATCGCTGCAAGACCCGGTCGCAAAAGGTATTATTAGTTTTATAGGCCTCGATAATATAGTTATAATAGTTTTAAAATTACTCTCTGATTTCGCAACCTCTCGCAGCCCCAGGGTTTTATAAAGCAAACAATTAAAGGTATGTACCTTATTTTTACATTAAATGGGGCATATATATAACCCTGAATATCAAGTTATCTATAACGAATAGTTCATTTTGGGCATTTTTTATATCCCGCAGTATTTTTCTCGGCATTTGAGGGCACTAATCCAGCGCTATGTCAACGTTCTAAACCAGCGCGTTCCACATGAACCCACTAGAAAGCCGATTTAAATGGGCATTTATTTACAGCAATTGAACACTAAATTCCTTCCATTTGGCCTATAAATTAATGTAAATTAGATATAAAAATCATGTTATATTGTGAATTATTTGTGAATAATCTTTGGACACTTAGGCTATTTAAAAATGTTAATCTTTCCTTAAGAAATGGGCGTTTGACTATCCAAGATCACAGCTTTTTTGTAATGTCCATTGAAAATCAATAGGGAACAAGATGCTAATTTCCGAGTATGAAAATGGTCATAACTTTTTTAATACTTGAGATATGAAAGTGAATTTGGTGTCAAATTAAACTTATTGTTATGCTTTATCTGATGGGATAAATTGCAGACTTGATTTTTTAAATCTCAAAATTTTGTAACATTGCTAATACAAGGTCTTATTTCCTGACCAGGGTTGGCCAAGAGGAATAATGGGATCAAATCTGACTTTATAAATCCACTGTAATCTAATTTAACTTTAATAGACGTGCCTGCTCGCATTTCACTCACTGAGCTGCCTGTGTCTAGCTCCAGTGCAGACTAGCAGGAGCTCCACAAATATCTAAACTAGTTATTTTATCCCTTCAAGCTCAGGATGAGTCACAAAGTGCTGGAAGGACACAAAGTGCTGGAGTAACTCAGCTGGTGAGGCAGCATCTCTGCAGAACATGGATAGGTGATGTTTCTAATGCTAAATTAAATGTTAAATCCCACCCTCACCTCTCTTCCAGCTTTCCCACCCCCATTCTGCCGCACAATCAGTCCGACGAAATGTATTGACCCGAAATGTCACATAACCATTTTCTGCAGACATGCTGCCCGACACGCAGTTACTCCAGAAATGTGTGTCCTTTTGCAAAACTTGCCATCTGTAGTTCCTTGTTTCTACATGAATCATCTGAAACTGTTTTCAAATGCATTCACTCACTGCAGACAGGTACCACCTTCCTCCAATGTAAGACAATGTCACTCGCATAATACTTGGGAAAGTAGCAGCTTGTCCGGTCTAAAAACCCTCTCTTTATCCTCTTCTTTGTGTGAGATCTGAATAAATTTATCTGTCCCCAGCACAGACTTTGTGCCAAGAGCACTGAAGTACATTCTCTGTGCTCCCTTCAATGCAGATTCTCGTGAGTAAATCCCCTTCAAGCTGCAGGGCGCGGGAATGTTGTAAAATGATCAGCACCAGCCACTGGGAAATGTACTAAGTACCTATCTAAAAGCTACCATTCAGTGTTTTAAAAAGATCTCTGATCATGGAACATCCCTGAACAGAATAGAAGGCATAAATATTGTTGCCGGCATTAGTTTAGTGTAGATTAAACATACAGCATAGAAACAGGCCGTTCGGTCCATCGAGTTCACGCTGACCAGTTCACACTAAGAAGGGAAGGTACACAAAAATGCTGGAGAAACTCAGAAGGTGCAGCAGCATCTATGGAGCGACATACACTACAAACCCACTGACTCCCATGGCTTTCTGGACTACACGTCTTCCCACCCTGCCTCCTGTAAGGACTCCATCCCCTACTCCCAATTCCTCCGCCTACGCCGCATCTGCTCCCAGGATGAGACGTTCCACACCAGGGCATCGGAAATGTCCTCGCTCTTCAGGGAACGGGGATTCCCCTCCTCCACCATAGATGAGGCTCGCACCAGCGTCTCTTCCATACCCCGCAACACTGCTTTCTCTCCCCATCCCCGCACTCGCAACAAGGGCAGAGTCCCCCTAGTCCTCACCTTTCACCCCACCAGCCGGCAAATACAACAAATCATCCCCCGCCATTTCCGCCACCTCCAACATGACCCCACCACTCGCCACATCTTCCCATCTCCCCCCATGTCTGCCTTCCGCAAAGACCGCTCCCTCCGCAACTCCCTTGTCAATTCTTCCCTTCCCTCCCGTACCACCCCCTCCCCGGGCACTTTCCTTTGCAACCGCAAGAAATGCAACACCTGTCCCTTTACCTCCCCCCTCGACTCCATTCAAGGACCCAAGCAGTCGTTCCAGGTGCGACAAAGGTTCACCTGTATCTCCTCCAACCTCATCTACTGCATCCGCTGCTCTAGATGCCAGCTGATTTACACCGGTGAGACTAAGCGGAGGTTGGGCGATCGTTTCGCCGAACACCTCCGCTCAGTCCGCAAGAACCTACCTGAACTCCCGGTGGCTCAGCACTTCAACTCCCCCTCCCATTCCCAATCCGACCTCTCTGTCCTGGGTCTCCTCCATTGCCAGAGTGAGCAACACCGGAAATTGGAGGAACAGCACCTCATATTCCGCCTGGGTAGCTTGTGTCCGGAGGGCATTAACATTGAATTCTCCCAATTTTGCTAGCCCTTGCAGTCTCCTCCCCTTCCTTAACCCTCGAGCTGTCTCCTCCCATCCCCCCGCCCTCGGGCTCCTCCTCCCCCCCCTTTTTCCTTCCTTCCCCCCCCCCCCCCCACCCCCTATCGGTCTGAAGAAGGGTTTTGGCCCGAAACGTCACCTATTTCCTTCGATCCATAGATGCTGCTGCACCCGCTGAGTTTCTCCAGCATTTTTGTGTACCTTCGATTTTCCAGCATCTGCAGTTCCTCCTTGAACACACTAAGAAGGGTTTCTGCCCAAAACGTCACCTATTTCCTTCGCTCCATAGATGCTGCTGCACCCGCTGAGTTTCTCCAGCACTTTTGTCTACCCACACTAGTTCTATGTTATTCCACTTTCGCATTCACTCCCGACACACTCGGGACCAGTTAACCTACAAACCCGCACGACTTTGGGATGTCATGGATTCGCTAACTGGTCTACAAAGCTGCTTCCAGAGGATGTGCTGGCAGAATGGTTGTAACAGGAGCCAGAAGCCGCCTTGTCATGCTACCTTGACATCTTACATTTCCAAGTGGACTGTAAGTAACATGACATTGCACTGGGACAGGTGAATGAAAGGTAGTTGTAAGTAGCTTCTACCTTCCTAGGAAGCTGAGGAAATTCAGCATTCTGTAATAAAGTACCAACTTTTACCGATCCACCATAGAAAGCATCTAAGCATTCCAAAACAAACCAACATTTTAAAGCATACGCTACAAGACTCAATAACACAGGGTGGCACAGCGATATAGTTGCTGCCTTACGGCATCAGAGACCCAGGTTTGATCCTGACTAACTGTAAGGAGTTTGCACGCTCTCCCTGTGATACATGTGTTTTCTCCAGGTGCTCGGGTTTCCTCCCACACTCCAACCACGTACAGGTGTGCAGGTTAGTTGGCTTCTGTAACATTGTAAATTGTCCCTAGTGTGTAGGATAGTGCTAGAGTACGGGGTGATCGCTGGTTGGCATGGACTTGGTGGGCCGAAGGGCTTGTTTCACGCTGTGTCTTTAAAGTCTGAAGTCAATGCCTGATTCAGCAAGAGGTAGTAACCATCTGAGGGACCCTACTTCAATATCAACTATCCATGCAGAACAGGAAACAGAAATTTGGGCAATCGTTCCAGTAAAGGACTTAATTAAATAAATTAAGGTTTGCAGTCCGGAGACACCAGGATACCATGCACTTCCTCCAAAGGAATTACACTCTTCCCCTCTGTTATCAGACCACTGAATGCTCCTCCCATAATGGAGGATGTAGTCCTGATCTTCCAACCTACCTCAAAGCAGTTGCTGCACTTTTTCTCTGAAACTGTAACACTATAACGCTGTAATACTATATTCTGCACTCTGATAGTTTTCTCTGCGCACGACCTGTTGTACTTGTGTAAGACTTGATTGTACTCAAGTAGAGTATGATCTGATTAATGTGGTTAGCATGCAAACAAAAGCTGTATCTCGACACGTGACAATAATACATCAAACTAAACATTAATTATGAGACAATCAGACTCAATTGTCATTAAACAAAAAACATTCATTGAAATAATCCCCTTTTGAAAGGGTTTCTGTAAACATTGCCAGAAATACGACACTTTCACTTCATGGTTTAACCTGAAACTCACCAGCCTGCAGGGTGGTGACAGAATCAGAGTCCTCACTATATTCACTGTCGCCAATATCATTCGTTGCTTTCACACGGAATTTGTAAGAGGTGAAAGGTTTGATTCTGCAAAACATGTTTAGATTCGATTAATTACATTAAAATTATTTTACAATCTTCTACATGACAGCCATGATTATGCTTGAAAAACATTACATTGGATAACCATGAAAAGGATGTGAAAGGTGCTATGTAAATATAATGCTTTTTTTCCTTTCTGAAATTTAGCAACTAAGCAACTTCTACAGATGCACTGCAGAAAGCATCCTATCGGGATGCATCACAACGTGGTTTGGCAACTGCTCAGCCCAAGACCGCAAGAAGTTACAGTTATGGGTGTAGCCCAGTCCATCGCACAGACCAGACTCCCAACTATCTACACTGTGTTTCCTCCTGAAAACAGCCAACATAATCAAGCAACACAACCCGGTCATTCCCTCTTCTCTCTCTCACTGTTGGGAAGATAGAGAAGCTTGAAAGCAAGTACCGCCAGATTTAGGAACAGCTTCTTTCCCGCTAGGATCAGATTACTGAACGGTCCTCTGATAAGCTAAGGTTTAGTCCCGAGCTCCCATCCTACCACATTGTACTTGTGTAAGGCTTGAATGTATTCATGTATAGTATGATCTGATAGCATGTGAAGAAAAGCTTTTCACTGTATCTCGGTACACAGAGCAAAACCAAGATGCTGGAGTAACTCAGTGGATCAGGCAATACCTCTGGACAACATCCTTTACTCCAGAGATGCTGCCTCACCCACTGAGTTACTCCAGCATCTTGTGTCTACAATGTAAACCTGCATCTGCAGTTCCTTCCTACACACTACCAATTATGAATGTGATTGGCTTACACATGATTTTGGGAAGGGAACGTTAGGGAGGATTGATACATTGTTTTAAGTTCTGTTTAAAGCTGATGTGACGATACAAGTGGTTCTGTTAAAGAGCAGCGTTTGTTTTGGTTACCAACAGAGGCCTTAGTTTCCATTACACGTTGTCAACGGGCTGACTGCCTCCGGCTTGGGAACACATTCATCAGGAGCTTTATTCCTAATTCTATTAACTATTATCCACAGAAAGTGTATCCATGTCAACTGGAGTGAAAGGACGGTGCTTGGCTGTGCTAGACTTGGATGGGCTCCAAATTAGTTCCCCGTCTACAGAGTTGTGAATAATGAGCGGTGATTGCTGGGATAACGGGTCGGGAGGTGTGGGAGCTGATCAGAATTACATCTGGGGACAGGCAAAGGAGAAGATCGAGAAATGTGTCTGTATCTTCTCAATAGCAACTCCTCCCGTCCATTTATCATTAGTAACTACTACTATTATTGATGAATTTTAAATTTATTCGATGCTTGCACCGCAAGGATTACCATTCATGTTGTGTTTATTCAAAGAAAGTAGCGATGCACTTTTCATGCCATATCTACCTTTTAGCTACACATTTTTGGCTTCTTAATGATGCCTAATTTAAAGCATTAAACTGAGTAGTCTAGAGTGTTTTATTGTCATATGTCCCAGATAGAACAATGAAATTCTTACTTGCTGCAGCACGACAGAATATGTAAACATGGTACTCTGTAAACAATATAATACACAAGAAAAAAGATCAGTGTGTGCGAGTATATATATATTATATATATATACACACACACATACATATATATATGCACATACATACATACATATACATAAAAACAAACAATAATAGTGCAAAAAGACAAAACCAATGCCCCCAAGTCTATGTAGTTCAGAGCTTATTTGGAGGTTGTAGTGTTTAATAGCCTGTTGGCTATAGGGAAGAAGCAGTTCCTACATAGTTTTCAGGCTCTTATACTGTATGTTCTGCAGGAGTATCCTGTATCTTCAAGAATAAAATGAGAGTGTGGCTAGGGTGGTGTGGGTGTCTGATAGTGCTGGCTGCCTTTGGGAGGCAGCATTGTTTGCAAATCCCTTCGATGGTGGGAGATCAAAACCCCTGATGGATGAGGCAGTGATTTGAACTTAAACATAACCATTTAAATAGTTTTATACATCACCAATGTTTCATCTTTTTAGTAGGCTGCAAATTTGCTTTTATTTTCATCCTGGTATTTTTGTTTTCTTTTAATTAGTTCCACACTGGTACGTCCAGATTTAATAAATACTAACACAGAAAGGGAAAGTGTTAACGCAAGAAACTGCAGATGCTGGATCTACAGTAAAATATCAATGCTGGAGGAACTCAGCAGGACAGGGAACATCTGTGGGAGGGAATGAACAAGCGACGTTCTGGGTGGGACCCTTCTTCAAAGGCACAATTTACAGTAAGTTTGATAAAGATCGCAAAGTGCTGGACAAACTCAGTAAGTCAGGCAGCATTTCTGAAAAACAAGACTTGGTGACGTTTTGGGTCGTAACCCTTCTTCAGACTGATTGTCGAGCTGGAAACGAAATGTTTACATTTCATTCTAGCTGCTATTGATTGTAATGTTTCTTTATCCTTTGTACAAACATCTTTTTAGATTTTCCTCACTCTTACTTTAAAGGTTTATATTGATTGAGAGTGTATGTGCTCAGTAACAACATACAAGTGTGGAACTCACCTGATGATCAGTTTCATTGAACCATTCTCTACTTATTCTCAATATTGCATGTTTAGTGTATTCGACCGAGACAAATATTTACTCCTGCATTGTTGGGATGTACAAAGTGTTAAATTGGCTTAGGGGAGGTTACAATGGTAAGGAAATCAACAAGATTGCCGAACAATGGCATTTTAAACACAGTGATTACCCGACACATTATTTGGTCTCAGATGATGATTTTGAAAAGCCAGCCATGATTGCAGATAAGGGCACAATTTGTATAATGGATCTGTTCTGAAGCAATCCTGCAGCCACGCTGGAAGCAAACATTTCCTTAAATGTAGCTGTAAGAGCAAGCCAAAAGCTTCAATCACCCAGGGAATGATGCTGACAGTCTTAAAGTGAGAGGGGAGGGATGTAAGAGGGACCTCAGGGGCAACATTTCCACTCAGAGGGCTGTCCATATTGGGAATAAGCTGCTTGGGGAAATTATAGATGCGGATACAATTACGACTTTTAAAAGACATTTGATCAGTTATATATTCGGAAGGGTTTATAACCATATAACAATTACAGCACGGAAAACAGGCCATCCCGGCCCTTCAAGTCAGTGCCGAACACTTATTTTCCCCTAGTCCTAGAGGAAATTCTAAAGAAATTCCTAGAGGAATATTTTGGGCAGCACTGTGGCCAAAACTATGATGCAGTTGCTGCCTTGCAGCGGCAGAGACCTGGGTTCGATCCTGACTACGGGTGCTGTCTGTACAGAGTTTGCACATTCTCCCTGTGAACGCATGGGTTTTATCCAGGTGTCCAGTTTTCTCCCACACTCCATAGACATACAAGTTTGTAGGTTAATTGGCTTTAGTAAAAAAATTGTAAATTGTTCCTAGTGTGTAGGATAGTGCTAGTGTACGGGGTGATTGCTGGCTGGCATGGACTCGGTGGGCCGAAGGGTCTGTTTACGCATTGTATCTCTAAAGTCTGGTCTAAAAGTCTAAAAAATATGGGCAAAGGCTGGTAAATGGGACAATCCCAGTATGCCGATTTGGATGGCATGGACAAGGTGGGCTGAAGGGCCTGTTTCTGTGCTGTACAGTCTGTGGTTCTATAGCTCTATCTACTTTGAGTGAATTATTCCTTCAACACAAGAACGTACAGCAACGTTTCCATGAAGCAGCAACAAGTGGAATGGAAGGGGAAGTTGAACGATGACATCTGTAACTAGAGATGTTTCGAGGCGCTGGTGACAATTATTGATGGAGGTTGGTGATTACACCAAAATAACCTTTGAACAGCTTTCCTGAGTTAATCATTCAGGGCACCTCTCGGTTTAGATCCTCTTGAAAACATTTGTAGAATGAACGCATTGGGTGATGTCTCATTTTGGACAAATGGGACAGAGGTCAGTACCTGCAGATACATTTTCCAAAAGAAGTAAATGCAATTCCAGCTACATAAACATGTAATAAATGATTGCTTGCTTACCTGTCGACGAGATAGGTGACGGACTCGTGGCTGACAGAGGCCGAGTGAAGTGACCAGTTGCCGTTGGGGAGCTCCAGGGACTGGATTGTGTAGTATCGGACTGGAGAGAGGCCATCACTTCCGGGATCCCAGGACAGGAGCACACTGCGGGGCTGGACATCCTGCTGTCGGATGGCAGGTTTGCTGGGGGGCTGCGGGTGAGCTGGGGATGAAAACAATTCACCGATCAAAAACACTTAACCCTTGAACAGGCCCTTCAGCCCACCTTATCTATGCAGGCTCCTTCAAAGGGGAACATATCTTCTTTTATCTTCCCAGCTCTTATCAGGGAGCTGAACCATCATTTCGCAAACTAGAGAGAAGTCCTAAGCTACCATCTACCTCATTGGGGTGGGAGATTACAACCTTCACGTGGTCCACCCTGTTTCGACTAATGCAATCAACCCGACGTGCAAAAACAAATAGATGTAGTGTTATACAAAACAGCTGGAGAAACTCAGCGGGTGCAGCAGCATCTATGGAGCGAAGGAAATAGGCAACGTTTCGGGCCAAAACCCTTCTTCAGACTGATGTAGTGTTATGGTGTCTACAACTTTAGGCTGTGCACGCCATATGCAAGAAGAAGATCTACTTCATTGGAGAACTGGGACTGTCTTTAATTGGCTCAGTTGTAATCCTGTTAAGTCTGTCCGCTGACTGGATAGCATGCAATAAAAAGCTTCTCACTGTACCTCGATAAAGGATTAGTGAGTTAAGGGCCTGTCCCACTTTACGAGCTAATTCAAGAGATCTCACGGGTAACCCCTAATTTGAACTCGGAAAATTACGGTAATAGCCACTCGTAGGTACTCGGGGCTCTCGTGGACATTTTTCAAATGTTGAAAATTCTTCACGTACATTCTACGTGCTTACCACAAGTTTTTTTTTTAAACTCGGGAGAGCTCTTGAATTACCTCGTACAGTGGGACAGGCCCTTTAACGTTTCAACTGCGAGTCAATAAAAGGCCATTAATGTAAATGATATTGTCCACATGTGCACGTGACTGGGGTAAAGTGTTGACAGGCGGCCATAGATGTTCTACTCACCTCTCTTCTCTGTGGTGACCACCAAGGCTTCTGCCGCCTCTCCCCAACCTTTACGGGTCTGAGCCGTAATGCGGAAGACGTAGCTACACTCGGGCTCGAGTCCGGTGGCCGTGTACTGCCGGGCACTTGGGTTCAACACGTCCACCGTGGCCGCGTTTGTGCTGCTGGTGTTTAACCGATAAGTCACTTGGTAAGCTGAGGAGAAAGTTGAGCAAGTGTCAAAAAAAAAAAGAAGCTTCCTCTGCTCTGCAATATCTTTCTGCAACCTATTGTGTTACACCTGTCAGATGACCTGATGTCCACAACCAACACCACAGCACTGGTCAAGAGAGCCCAGCTGCGACTACACCCTCTCCGAAGACTACGTAAAGCAGGTCTCCCCACTACACATCTACGAACTTTTTATAGGGGGACAGTCGAGAGCACATTGCAACGGCATCATCACTTGGTTCGGGAGCTGCAAGGCGTATAAGTCACTTGACAGGATTGTGAAAGCCAGCAGGATTATTGGTGTTCCACTCCCTTTCTTGCTGGACATTACAGGAGCAAATGTATCAACAGAGCCATCTCCATCAAAAGACCCCTACCACCCAAGCATCACTCCTCTGCCATCTGGGAAGAGGTACAGAATCATTTTCTGCAAACCAGCAGGATGCTCCTGTGCTATAAGACTGATAAACTTAGCCCCTGCCATCGCGCACCAACCAGAAAGTCACACCCTGGATTGTGATAGTTATTTCTGGATTCAATTTATGGCTAAACATCAGAATGTGGAAATTGATCTGATGGTTTAGTGTAATGCAGGCATTGTTATATTGGCTGCTAATGTGATGTGCCAATCATTTTATTGAGCATTGGACAGGGTCTGGAAGGTGAGATTCATGAAGGGGAGTGTTGTTTCATCGAGCAACCCTGGGAAATGCATTATTTTGTTAACTTTATCGCACCTTAGTTTGTTAACTCTGTAAATTAATTCTGCAGCTGTAACAGCAGTTTCACGTGGGAAGCTGAAACTAGAAGAACATTATTATTTCAAATACCCTCACACCGATGTAGACAGAAGGAACTGCAGATGCTGGTTTACAAAATAGGCAGAGAGTGCAGGATTAGTGCAATGGTTCAGGCAGCATCTCTGGAGTACATGGATAGGTGATATTTTGGGATGGGATTGTGATGGGGATAGAAAGTTGGAAAAGAAGTGGGGGTGGGATAAAGTCTGGCAAGTGAAAGGTGGAATCAGAGAGGAGGAACAGTGAGAGAGGATCTCAGAGTCGTTGGAGGGAGGAGTCACTGCATTGGAGCAGGTAAATGTAGACACAAGGAACTGGAGATGCTTCTACTTTCTTGTAGTTCCTTTGAATGGTAGAAATGTTTCATTGGGTCTGTGATTAAACTTAAAACATGAAAATTATTGTCATTCACGTTTATTTGCCCAGAGTGTGAGTTAATAGAGTACTGATTTATGAATGTTAGTTTATAGCGGTCATTGTTGGAAGATGACAGTTACATTCAACTCAAATAAAACCCAGTGAGTTTGAAGAAGGGTCCCAACCCGAAACGTCACCTATCCACGTTCTCCAGAGATGCTGCCAGCCCCGCTGAGTTACACCAGTCCTTAATGTCCTTTCAAATAGAACCCAAAATGCCCAGCAGACGTGGATTAGAATGCCCCTTAATGCAACATGTACAATCACAAACTGCAGCACTTAGTGAAGAAAGAAATAGGAAAAACATGCACATCATCGCTTGTCATTGACTAGCTAGTGGCTAGAATATTTTCTCCATGTTTTTTGAACACTGTGGGCCAGCTAAGAAAATACTATGGAAATACAGTATTTCCATCTCCAACCACATCCGGGAGAGAGCTCAGCCAGCGCCAGTGTATTTGCTCACACTTGGATATCCTCTTCACTTACCCAGGATGATCCCGTTGGGCTCGGCTGGAGGCTGCCACACCAGCCGCACAGATTTTGTCCGCACCTCTGGAAACAGAATTCCTACAGGAGGTCCCGGCACTGAGAAATAGAAGGGATCAAACATTGTTTTCTCATCTTAAATCTTCTCGGTTTTGCATTGCTTTTAGATTTGTTCTGTCTCAAACTCTGACATCCAAGATGCTTATACGTTTCACTAAATGCACTAGTTTCCTTATAAAATGGGGAAATACGACTAGATAGATTTGCATCTCAACATCTATTCCACTTGTACGCGGCATTCAAGAGAAATTGCTTTGTTGTATTTGGTATTTTAGGAACCGCAGCGATCTCTGATCTGCGGTCAAGGACGGGACTGTGGAGGGAGCCGGAGGTCGGTCGCGGAAGGGCCCATGTGGGTTCTGGAGGTCAAACGAGCCCATGGTGGGTGCCAGACGTGTCGCCAAAAAGAAAGAGGGTCCCGGCATTGGGGGGAGGAGGGGGGACCCAGTAAACATAGGGAGACCAAGTGTAGGTGAACCACCAAGAGAACAATGGGGGACCATTGGGGACTAAATGGAATACTTTGCAACTTTGTTGGTGCCCTATATGTGGCGACTGTTTACATACTTGTGTTTGCAAAACAAATAATCTCACTGTGACGTCACATGCTATAATCAAGTATCACTCATTCATTCACCCATTCAACTACTATTGAATATTGTCCTGCACTCCAATCTAAACTATATGGTTTCTGATCCCTGGCATCATCCACAAATGTTACATCTAACTCCTTGCAATTGTTATTACTCCATCAGATCTCTGCACTCCTTGTGGCTCTTAGATAAATGCTGGCTCCATCCACATTGCTTTCACAGTCAGATAATTCTCCATACTGGTAGGTACGTTGCACAAGTCCAATTTGTAAAGTTATGGCAATGATAGTTTTGTTGAAAGTGTTGGAAATAAAGGGCGTTATTGTCATTTGCCAGGCTCAAGGGCTTGATGACCAATCCCCAAAGACCTGGCCTAGACATTGTTCCATATTTTTGGCACCACAGCAGCACTGCTGGAGATGTTTCATGTTAGGAAAAAAATGCCAGTTGCACTGAGGGACCCATTTCCCAAATGCTACAAGATCACCCAAAAGTGTGTGCCAGCCTGCGCTCCTGCAGGTGAACCTGCTCTTCCAGGGGAGAGCTCTGCTCTTGTGGAGTTGGTTGAATGGGATAATAGCGCTTGTTATCGTCATCTCATTCGATCGAAGATTTAGAATGGAGTTTTTGACCCAATTATCTACTTCTCACCGCGGAAATACCAACCATCATCCAGGGTTCTCTCAAGAATGGGCGGGAAGCTGGGCATTCCATCTCCAATCCTGGTGAAAGCAAGCACTTGGATCTTGTACAGCACGTACTTCCCCAGGTCAACAAGTTGGACAGCATGGGTGGTGTTGCCTTCAATGGTCCTGAACTTCGTAGGAGTTTCCAGGTCTTTCTCCTTGTAAAGGACCTATGTTCAAACAGAGAAAAATGCACGTACAGTATAAGAGGAATTCCAACAAGAAGTGATGTTTCACGTTCATCTTTTGATAAAGTGACCGGCAGCATCTGCCATGTTATTGTTGAGTGTTGGTGTGCAGCACGGTGGCGCAGCGGTAGAGTTGCTGCCTTACAACGCTAGAGACCCGGGTTCGATCTTGACTACGGGTGCTGTCTGTACGTTCTCCCCGTGACGGCGTGGGTTTTCCCCGGGATCTCCGGTTTCCTCCCATATTCCAAAGATATACAGGTTTGTAGGTTCATTGGTATAATTGTAAATTGTCCCTAGTGTGTGTAGGATAGGGTACTTATGCTGGGAACGCTGGTCGGCATGGGCTTAGTGGGCCGAAGGGACTGTTTACATGCTGTATTTCTATATTAAAATAAACAAAAACAGTATTTTTATCCCTCCGTTGGGAAGATGATGAAACTACATGAAGGCGTTTTCAGATTTGAAATTGACTTCACTGTGTTAACAGTTTGGTATCACTGTCAATAGGTGGAAAATGTTGTGGCCATTGAGCTAATGTCATGTGGAAAAGATGAATGGAAATAATGGTAGATATTTGTGCCTAACATCAGGAACAAAACACATGAGGTTATAGAGTCATTGACCCTTGGGCCAATGTGTTCCGTTGAAGCCAGTCCCATGATCAGGCTCATGTGAACTAATTGAGGTTAAAAGAAAATTTGTCCATGTCCAGATCTCAGAAGAGCGCATTTCTTTAACTCTGGTTTGTGGTCTCTCCATCTATATCCGTTATAGGATCTTTGGCCTGTCCCTCTGAGTTACTCCAGCATTTTGTGTCTACCTTTGATTTAATCCAGCATCTGCAGTTCTTTCTTGTACATGAGAAGTAATTTGGACAGGAACATGGATAGGAAAGGTTTAAGGGATATGGAGCAAACCCAGGCAAATGGGACTAACTCAGATGGGGCATCTTGGTTGGCATGGATGAGGTATGCTGAATGGCCTGTTTCCGAGCTGTATGACGCCATGACATTAATACCAGCTTGCCTTGTAGCCTAGGACGAGTCCATTGCGATTCTGTTTGGGGACCTCATTCCATTTGACCAGGATGCTGTTCGAGTTTAGAGCAAGGGAAGAGACATTTGTTGGACCTGAGGAAGGAACTAAAAATACAAAGAAAGGAATTATCCAGGGAACAAATAATTCCACAGCCACAAGAAGAATTTCAAAAACAATTCAACAATTCTGAAAGCATTGACAGAAGCAATAAAAATATCACCAGCTAAATCCAGTCATGTACTAGTCCAAAGAAGAGTTTCGTCCCGAAACATCACCCATTCCTTCTCTCCAGAGATGCTTGCTGCCAGTCCTGCTGAGTTATTACAGCATTTTGTGTCTATCTTCAGTTTAAACCAGCATCTGGTGTTCCTTCCCACACATACTGCATTAAACTCTAGCAACCAAATGCCACACCAAAGGTGCCTGGAACACATTGCCAAGGGTGGAGGTCGAGGCAGACGTGAGAGGTGTTTAAGAGACTTTTAGATAGATGCACAGATATTCAGGGAATGGAGGGATATGGATTGAGTGCAGGCAGAGGAGATTAGTGTAACTTGGCATCATGTTTGGCATGGACTCTGTGGGCCGAAGGGCCTGTTCCTGTGCTATACTGTGCTATGTTCTATGTTCACTGATTCTATTCCATTAGGTCTCCTGTTATAAATTGGGCTTTTTGGAGAATTAACTTGTTCAGAAGTAAAGATTCTAGTTCTGAACATATATTTTGCTGATGTATACGTCTTCTTTTATTCTGCTGACCCAGTAACATGCTGCCTCGTCTCCTGTCTACTTTATGTACATCAGTCATTCCAGTCCCAACCTCCTCTCTCCTATTGAACAGTCGCACATGCTCACAAGGTCATGCGGTAAATACTGCAAGCGTCTGGATATAACGGTGAATTCTGCTCATATTCCCTGCGGCATAGCTGACCTTCTTCGTGCAATCCTCTCCTGTTACCCAACAGGGTTATTGGAGAATTGCATTCTTCAGAGATTAAATATTTAAAAGGAATGAAATAGCACTTTGGTGCCACAAGTCAATAATAATATTACTACTTGTGCTGAGCCACTGCAGGTCCTGATGGTTTTCACCCCGACTCATTTCCACAGCTTTTACCATCCATTGTTAGTCTCGTTGTAGACAGGGGTGTCCAATCCTGATTGATATAAACTGTTGAATCTCACTGAAGAAGGGTCTCGACCCGAAACATCACCTATTCCTTTGCCCCAGAGATGCTGCCTGACCCGTTGCATTACTCCAGATTTTTGTGTCTATCTTCCCTGAGCAGGAATGGCCTGGCTGTGCAGGTATTACCCAGCGAATGGTCCTCTGGGACAATTTGGTCTATGGTCTTCTGCTAAGCGCCAGAAGCAACTATAAACACATTGGATTATGAAAGGAACTCAAACTGCATTACTGGAGTGATTTAAAATGACCTGGAGAATGATGTTGCCATGTTTTACTGCCGATTATTGATTTTCAATGATGCTGAAGGCAGTGAGGTGGGGAATAAAATCACAGCATCAAGCAATTACGTTTCTCAGCACTAAAATACCTGGAAACAAGACAATGGACAAAGAGCAGGGAATGGGATCAACCTGAATCTCAACGTTCAGCTCCAGCGGTCAGCATCAAGGGTGCCAAAGTGGGGATAGTTGAGACCTTTCCATTCCTAGGTGTGAATATCACCAACAGTTTGGCCTGGGCCAGCCACATTGATGTTTCACCCAAGAAAGCACACTAACACCTCTACTTCTCAGGAGATTAATGAAGGAAGCCATGTCTCAAATAATTCATACCAACTTCTACAGATGCACGGCACAGGTAGCATCCTATCAGTTGGTTTGAGAACAGTTCTACCCAAGTCAGCAAGAAATCACAAAGAGTTGTACATGTGGCTGAGTCCATCACACTGACCAGTCACTCCATCACCGACTACATCTACACTTCCCGCTGCCTTGGGGAAGCAGCCAACATAATCAAGGACCACTCACACCCCGGACATTCCCTCTTCTCCCCTCTCCCGTCGAGCAGAAGATACAAAAGGTTGAAAGCACATACCACCAAATTCAGGATCAGCTTCTTCCCCCATTATGACACTACTGAATGCTCCTCCCATAAGGCAAGGATGTAGTCTCGATCTTCCAACCTACCTCATTATGGCCCTTGCACTTTTTAATCTGAATTTTCTCTGTAACTCTGACGCTCCAATGCTGTAACACTACATTCAGCATAATTTGAATGAATTAAGAGTTTCAGCCTGGAGACAGCAGAATGCCACCACTACCAGAGAACTCACGTTCTTCCCCGTTGTCAACACACCACTGAACGGTCTCCCTAAACTATAGTGTGGTCCTGATTTTCTAAGCAACCTTCATTGCCAACGATCAACCTTTTATCTGTAACTTTAACACTAGAACACTGTAACATTATATCCCACACTCTGGTATTTTTCTCTTTGCACTACCTGTCGTACTTGTATTTGGTTTGATTGTACTCATGTACAATATGATTTGTTGGGATCGCACACAAACAAAGCTTCTCACTGTATCTCTGTATTATTGACAATTATAAAACCAATACCAATAACCAATGGGTGGCGCAGCGGTAGAGTTGCCACCTTGCAGCGCCAGAGACCCGTTTTGATCCTGACCGTAGATGCTGGCCGTACAGAGTTTGTATGTTCACCCCGTGACCTCCGTGCTCTGGCTTCCTCCCGCACTCCAAAGACGTACAAGTTTGTAGGTTCATTGGCTTTGGTAAAATTTTAAAACCAATTTTCCCTAGTGTGTGTCGGATAGTGTTAGCGTGCGGGGCACACGGGACGGCGCGGACACGGTGGGCCGAAGAGCCGGTTTCCGCGCTGTATCTCATAACTAAACTAAACCAAATACCAAGTATCTCTTTATCAGATGAGATGAATAATCGATTTCTTTATCATTATTTTTTATGCTTCCGTAATATTAATTCTGTGTGAACATTGAGACCACTGTAACATGCACGCTGTTTGAGCTAGAGATCTATCCTGGTGCCCCTACACTCCACATCGCTCGGCTAGTAGGTGGTTTAAACAACACAAATTTCTGCTAAACCTTGACCGTGTTATTCACATTCACTTGCAAAACATTGTCAACCAAGTTTAACAGAAATTGGGTTTCAGCAACTCCACACTAATATGTAATCTATATTATCTGAAGCTCTGAAACAGAAACAAACATGATGCCTGCAACATATACTGTAAAGATGCCATTAGCATCCTAATGAAGGATATTCGACATTGCAGTAATCATCAAAAATTTAACACCCTGTATCAACTATCAAATCTTTCAGCACATCAACGATAGTGCTTGTTTTATTACTTTGTCAAGATAAGAGGGCACCTTATTGCATTCAGCTTTATCTATGTCGGTAGCGAATTTCAAAAAGAGGGAAAGTTGCCGTTAGTTCAGTTTCAGATGGAAGCAAACGGATAGATTTGTGATCGCAGCTGATGTTTAAATACGAGGAAATAATGTGATCTTGTTGCGTGGCTGAGATTATAATTGTGGCATTGCTTTCATACTATTGATTTGCTTGGTTTTTAAAAATCATTGCACTATTTGGTACAGAGGTTTCAAAACTGCTGGTAAATGACTACGACATTCAATCTGTGCAAAAGCGAAATGGCAAGAGAAGGTTTGGGGGGTGGAGAGCGCTGATGTGGATAAATAAATTTGGATGGGAGAGAGGAAGGCTTAGACCAAGAAACACAAGAAGCAAAGAGTAGGAATTAGCGGGTCCTTTTCAGAATGGCAGGCAGAGGCAGTGACTAGTGTGGTGCCACAAGGCTCAGTGCTGGGACCCCAGTTATTGACAATATATATTAACGATTGAGACAAGGGAATTAAATGTGACACCTCCAAGTTTGCGGATTCAGATTCAACAAAGCTGGGGGTCAATGTGTGCCGTACAGAGACAACTAAATGCTTTAGGTGACCTTGATAGAGCGACATAGCAAACGCATGGCAGATGCAAAATAATGTGGATAATGTGAGGTTATCCACTTTGGTGGCAAGGGGGGGGGGGCAGATTATTATTTGAATTGCCAGATTAGGAAAAGGTAGGTTGTTGAGACCTGGGTGTGACAGTACATCAGTCACTGAAAGAAGCATGCAGATCGAACAGGCAGTGAAGAAAGCTAATGAGCACGTTGGCCTCCCGGATGGTAGGAGGGTAAACAGTCCATGGTTGGGGTGAGAGCAGTCCTTCGCGATGCTGAGCGCCCTCCGCAGACAGCGCTTGCTGGTGACAGACCGCACCTGGAGAAGCGTGTGCAATTTTGATGCGTTGGGCAATTTTCACCACCCTATTATGCTATTCCGGGAGTGCAGCGTAGTTGCCATACCAGTGTGATGATTCCAGTTGGTAAGGATGACTGACGATATAATGAAGCGAAGAAGGCCACCTGGATTTGAGTAGACAGATGGACCTTCTTCATTTCCTCAAAAGAAGAGACGCTGATGAGCCTTCTTATCAGAGTAGACATATTGTGGGTCCAAAGAGGTCCAAAGGATTGAAACAAAGTTGGGGGGCAATGTGAGCCGCAATGAGGATGCTATGAGGCTTTTCCTACTGGTTGGTTGGAGTGACAGGGCAGAGGGGTCAGATGCAGTATAATGTGGATAAATGGGGTATCCACTTTTGGCACTGACAGGAGGCAGATTTTTTCACCTATGAGAGCACAGAATCTGTGGAAGTGCTCTGCCACACATCAGTCACTGAAAGTAAGCATGCATTAGAACAGGCATGAAGAAAGAGCTGGGACCCCAGTTTTAGCTCTATTGTATTGTATTGTATTGATTTTAATGAGCAGCCAGGCAGGTAGAATTTGCAGTTGTACAGGGCCCTGGTGACAGGTTCCAACCTTTCATCAAATTGTAAACATATTTGGTCTCCTAATTTGAGGAAGGCATTACATATTGAGGGAGTGCAGGGCCAGGCTTATTCTTATTCCTCACCGTAAGAGAGTTTAAAATGTTAATTGCAGTGGGAATGAAACTGGTTTTAAAGCGGTTTAGCTTTATTTTTAGGTCTTAGGGGGGAAGGAATCAAGGATAAGTATAAACGTAAAGGACTGGACAGGTACTGATTTTAGATGAGTCAGCTATGGGTCACATTGTTTGAATGGTGGTAGGCATTTCGAAGGGCTGAGGCATTTTTCACCTAGAGAGTTGTGAATCTATGGATTTCTATGTTTTCAGAACAGTGGCAAGGCCAATTCACTGGATACCAAGTAGATGGGACCCCATGTTTTAGCTCTATTCATGTAAATCTTAGATTTTAATGAGTCACATCACGCAGTGCTGTTAAGTAAAGCTCGGTACAGGTTTAACATTTCATTTTTTAAACATATAACATAGATATTTACAGGATGGCTTTTACATAATACAAAGGGCCTGCTTATTCTTTTTCCTGGAAGATTTTAAAAACAACTCTCATGGTGGGAAGAAACTTTTTTTCTGGCCGCATTGGGAGTATGGATTTAGCTCTTCTGGCTCAAGGAATTGCAGGAAGGACATGGGGGAGGCTTGGACTGGGGTGCTGATTTTAGATGACCAGAATGCGATCATGGAATGATGGAGCTGGTTTCAGAAGGGGAAATGGTTTCACAGATTTTGGATATATTTCTCTCTGGAATGACAGAGGTCAAAGCCGAGGGGAGCATCGCCAAGGAGAGAGCATCTTCCAAGGACTGTTTCATTAAACCTGAGACCATGAAATGTTTACCCTCCCACACATCCGGGAGGCGCTCATGTTTATTTCTACGTGTTTTCTTAAAAATAGCAGATCGATGGCTTTTAATACAAAGCTTCTTTCTGGCGGAATGTCATAAAAAACTCAACTCTCACGTGCCCTGAAGAGGACTTTAGTCTGACCCCACCACCCCCCCCCCCCCCACCCCCCCCCCCCACATTGCAGGAAGGACATTATTTTTTTATTCAAATCGTTTGCTATGGTCGCTCTTCAAGCGAGATGATTAGAGGGTTTCATTTACAGGGTCTCGTGTACTGTACACTGACAATGCTTTAATTAAAATTGAATCTGAATCTGAATCTGGGAGTCTTAATATGTGTTTAAAATTATGAGGGTACTGCTATCAGGTAGGATAAACAGTCAGTGTGGAAATGTCCAATACTAGAGGGCGCAGCTATAAGGTGAGAAGGGACAGTTTAATGGAGATGTGAGAGGCAATTGTTTTTACACAGAGGCTGGTGGGTACCTGGAGCGCATTGCCAGGTGCTGGAGACAGATATGATGTCGATGACAGGCACATGGAAGTGCGGGGGAATAGATGGATATGGATCATGTACAGGCAGATGAGATCAGTTGAACTTGGCATCACATTCGGCACATACATTGTGGGTCGAAGGATCTGTTCCTGTTCTGTTCTGCTCTATGTTCTGAATCATGCTGATTTTCCATAGTGGGCCAAGGGGAGGAACCATGAGGGGAGGTGAGGGGCTGAAGGCCAAACAGCCTCCAGAGTTCAGATGAGGAAAACCTGAGGTTTATTTGCTGGCCACGATCCCGCTCAAACAGGCGCCTGTGGCCACTGCAATTGTCAAATGCCCCAGATGAGACCCGGAATCTCGGAGTTAATTGGTAATTTTGAAGAAGGTTAGTTGCACAGGGAGCAAAGTCATCTTGGCTGCTGCTCACTCATCGACCACACAGTCATTTCAGTTTTGGCTGCCGACCAATAACACTGAACAAATTTAATTAACCGTTCATCATTGTCCAGATTAGCAATCAGCTTTCATGGGAAAATGAATAGAGAGAGCAACAGGATGTTACATTTCTTCAGGGCTTCATCCAACTGATATATTGCAAAAGAAGACAAAAGTGCTGGAGTAACTCAGCAGGTCAGGCAGCATCTCTGGAGAACTTGGGGCGGCACAGTGGTGCAGCGGGTAGAGCTGCTGCCTCACAGTGCCAGAGACCCAGGTTCAACCCTGACTACGGTACACCTCAATAATGCCATCCCAGAAGTCAAAACAGTTATGGTCAAAACCAAGGTGGGGAAGCAGATCACATTTCATAATTTTTCACCATGTATTCTGCATAAATTAAGTGGCAATAATTAAAATAATCTGAAACCATATTATATTTAAGGTAAAAACGCAAGTTGTTTTTTTACTGTCCTTTAGTCCATGTCTGAATCATCTTCGTGGATATTAATAAGTTTTGCAGTGACACTATGAAAAGTAATGGCTTGAAAAGATGACGAGTTGTGATCAGGTTTGTTCCCTGCACAGATATAGTCTGGTTTCAGGGAGAGCAGATATCCCAGGACATCGTCTGGCGACTTTTACTGAGGAGCTGGTGAGTGAATGCTCAAAGGACATCTGACCATGGAGGACATTACTATTACTATTCAACCAACTAAAGCATGCATGTATTTGTAGAAAGAATCATGGTACACCCATGGCACAGTGGCACAGCTGGTAGAGCCACTGCCACACAGTGTCAGAGACCCAGGTTCAATCCTGACCTCGGGTGCTGTTTGTGTGGAGTTTGCAAGTTCTCCCAGTGACCGTGCAGGTTTCCTCCAGGTATTCCGGTATCCCCTCCCCCCCCCCATATCCCAATGATGCCCAAGTTTGTAGGTTAATTGGCCCTCTGTAAATTGCTCCTGATGTCTAGGGAATGAATGAGAAAGTGGGATAACATAGAACTAGTGTGAACGGGTGATCGATGGGCGGCCTGGGTTCGGTGGGCTGAAAGGCCTGTTGCCATTGCTGGATCTCCAATCTCTAAACCCACCAGGATAGGAAACCAATGGGGTGAACATTCCCTTCTTCTAGCTAGGGACTGACCAGAGACACTGCTCGGACTCTCCTTGTCCATGAGACTAACAGTAGGAGATTCACTCCAAGTTATCATATTCAAGACACAATATTTTGACACAATAATTTGTTTACCACTGACTCCATCAGAATTTGGTAAAAGATCTAAACACGTGGGTAATAGAACCAATTCCACAGAAACTAGGAGGCCTCTAACAGGCTACTTAACGAGAGTTATATTTAATTTAAACATTACTTCCTGCTATAACTCAATGGAATTCAATGATTGCTGCACATTAAAGCCAGCTGTAATTCAACACTTAGTAACTCCACATTATAAGCCATTACTTCATGTCTTTTCTTAGAATATGCAATCACAGCTAACGTCTACAAGCATTACCAGATCAGCCATTAGGAAATTAAATTCACAATGACTCCATCATTGCCATCATTCTATGTATAAGCTTTAAAGAAATAGCTCCAGGTTTAGATTATCTGCTGATTATATTTACATCTCGTCTTTAATTTTTGTATACCTTCAATCGAAAATATTTGTTGTTACATCATCATAATCAAATAATTAGCAGATGGATGTAGCATCGTGTTTCGGGAATGATAAAATAATTCCGGGGTTAAATGCGCTGGTCTGTTGCCAAATTGTAATGCGATTGCTCGATAAGCTGATGGTGAGCTCCTCTGAAACTAAACTACCCAAATGCCAACTCTTGTCGAGTCTCAGTCACCTGTAATCTCTGTGCTTGATGACTCTGACATTCCCCGACTTGTTCTCGAACTATTTACCCACATCTGTGACCTCCTCCCACCATCAGACCCTCCTCCAACCCTGGCCGACATTGCTGTACTTGCCATCAGCTACCAAAGTCCCACACTGTTGCAATCCATTCCTCAAACTCTCTTCTTTTAAATAGGTGACGTTTCTAGCTGAGACCCTTCCTCTCAACCTGAAACAGCACCCACCCACGTCCTCCAGCATTGTTGCCTGACCCACTGTGTTGCTCCACACGTTGTGTCTTTCCTTGGTAAAACCAGCATCGACAGTTCCTTGCTACTACTCTCTCTTCCTTTAAAGGTGATTCTAGCATTAGATTTTTTGATGCCGTGTCTATAGTAGAACATGACGCAATAGCAAATTATTGACACATCTAGCTATAACAGAAGAAATGTGTAGGGTCTTGACCAAAATGTCACCCATCCCTTCTCTCCAGAGATGCTGCCTGACCCACTGAGTTACTCCAGCAGTTTGTGTCATTTTTTCTCCCTATAGCACAGTAGAATGTCTACTCTGAAGGGAGACACTCAGGAAGAGTTTTAGTTTAGTTTAAATTATTGTCACGTGTACCAAGGTACAGTGAAAAGCTTTTGTTGCGTGCCAACTAGACAGTGGAAAGACTATACTTGATTACAATCAAGCCGTCCACAGTACAAATACATGATAAAGGTAAATTCCAGTAAAGTCCAAGGGTCTCCATTGAGGTAGAGAATAGGTCAGGACCGGTCTCTTGTCCTTGAGCTGCTTCTGCAATGAGCTGATACCACAGGTTCTGTGGTTGGGTTTAATTTGTAATGACTGATTTGTTAGTTTCAATTAAGAATGCAAGTTGCATGCTCAGTCTTGTTCTCAGGGTAATTCCAAAACAAAGCGTCAATTTACATTGAAGTACAATGGGATTGCTAGAAATTTAGAAACAAAATATTTAGGCAATTGTAGTGAATGGCAGTGAGAACGTGGAACTGGGTGCAGCGATGCCTGTGCTCACTCCGCTGTTTCCCAGTGAAAGCTCAGTCAGTCACCATTGCTGCAATTACTTGTTTACTTTGGTTTAGAGATACAGCGCAGAAACAGGCCCTTAGGCCCACCTGGTCCACCACGACCAACGATCCCTGCATGCTAACACTATCCTACACATACCAGGGAACAATTTACAATTATACCAATCCAATTGACCTACAAACCTGTATGCCTTTGGAGTGTGCGTGGAAGCCTTAGATCCCGGAGAAAACCCACGCAGGTCACGAGGAGAACGTACAAGTTTCATACAGCTCATTCCATTTTCCCATCACCCTATGTGTAAAAAAGCTACCTCTCAGGTTCCTATTAAATCTTCCCTCCCTCATCTTAAATAAAAAATTGAAATTCTAAAAAGTTGAATATCGAGTGTTTAACTTTGGAGAGTTGCCAGTACGCTGTACTCGTGACTACTGCCACAATAAAAATCACTGATTCTGTCACTGTGTTATTATATATGGTTTATTAATCACTTCCTTTCACATCATTGCTTCCAGCTGCTTTGTTTTATTGTGGCAGACGTGTTTCTAATTGTGTTTAAACAATGCCACAAAAAAGACGCAGTTTTGTACTTAAATTGGAAGTCGTACCGACTTGGCTGATTTCATGTGATAGGACCAGAATTAGGCCATTTGGTGCATCAAGTCTATCTCCGTCATACAATCATGGTTGATCTATCTCTCCCTCCTAAACCCCATTTTCCTGCCTTCTCCCCACAACCTCTGACACCCGGTTTGTGGAGTTCACACAGCAGGACTGGGGCTGCCTCTCCCACAGCACCACCGTAGACATTCAGCTACGGTTACAGAGGGGCCTCTTTCCTGCAACGCCAGCCGGCTGGAGAAACTAGCCGGGAGGAGTTACCAGGCGGCCAATGACCTGGCGACTGAACTGGTAACTGACAACCAGTTACTGACAACCAGTTACCGACCCTCAGCAAGGATCTGCAATGACTGAGTTTCTATTAAAATCTGTGCAGATAAGATTCTGCAGAAAGCACAAGACCAATCTACAACAACCTCAGTTATATGATCTTGCATGACCTTCAGCTGCAAGGCTTCAGGGAATGGGAGCACATTTACCACAGACCACGTCAAGAGCAAGAACTCTGACCCCAGGGTGAAATGCCAGATTTCAGACGGCGCAGATTATCGAACAGATACTACCGTCTTTGGGTACAATCTCCAGTTTATCAGCCCAGACTTCTGTGTGATGTTGATGGGGGGGGGGGGGGAGGGGGTGGGGGGGGGGGGGGGGGGGGGGGAGATTTCAGTAATCAGGCAAAAAGATACAAAGGCACATTGATTCAAACTTCAAACCACCAATGACGTTCCAAATTACCAACGATGATGATGTTAACTTTAAAGATTATTAACAAACATAATGTTAAACTTCGCAAACCGTAAAATATTCATTAAATGTTTACAAAGTTGATGTAAAAAAAAGTAAAATTTTCCACTTTAAGTTTTCCTCTGAAGCTGCTTAGTAAATAATTCCTCTTCCCTGCTCATTTCTGCCATCTGGTGGGGCAGTTGAGAAGTGCTAGTACATGCAGATCCTTTACTTCATACTTTTAAACTTCAGAGACACAGCGTGGAAACAGCCCCTACAGCCCACTGAGTTTGTGCTGACCAGCGACCACCCCGTACTCTAGCATTAACCTACACACTAGGGAGAATTTACAATTTTACTAAAACCAATTAACCTACAAACCTGTATGATCTTGGAGTGTGGGAGGAAACCGGAGCACAAGGAGAAACGAAAATCGTGGTCACTGGGACAACATGCAAACTCCATACAGGCAACACCCATAGTCAGGATCGGAGCCAGGTCCCTGGTGCTGTAAGGCAGCGGCTGTACCACTGTGGCATCTTGCCGTCCTCAGGAAAGATTCCTGTAGTTTAAGTCAAGTCGAGTTTATTGTCACGTGCACAAGCATGGTGAGGTACAATCTTGGTTTCTAACCAACAAGCATCCTTATTGGAGCCATGTTCAAAATTTGGACATGCTCGAATGTTTTTCCAATCACCAAAAGTACGCAAATGCTGGTGGAATGAAATGAAAACTGCGAATACTACAAACAGGCAGCAGGTCCGGCAGTGAAAAGAAAAACGAGGGGCATGTTTTATTTCAGTGACCTTTCATTAGATCTGCTGAAAGTTAGAGATCTAACAAAGTTTGGAGAGACTCCAGAGGTAGTTTACAAGAAAGATGCCAGGGATGATTGGGTTAAGGGGCAGCACAGTGGCGCAGCAATAGAGTTGCTTCCTCACAGAGACCCGGGTTGGATCCTGACTATGGGTGTTGTCTGTACGGAGTTTGTGCATTCTCCCTGTGACCGCGTGGGGTTTTTTACGGGTGCTCCGGTTTCCTCCCACATTCCAAAGATGTACAGGTTTGTAGGTTAATTGGTTTTGATAAGATTTGTAAATTGTCCCAAACGTGTAGGATAGTGCTAGTGTACAGGGTCAGCACGAACTCGGTGCACCTAACGTCTTGTTTCCATGCTGCATCTCTAAAGTAAAGTCTACAGTAAAGTATGAGGGAAGTTTCACAGCACTGGGCCTGTAGTCACTGGTGTTTAGAAAGATGAGGAGAATCTCATTGAAATCTACTGAATAGTGAAAGGCCAGGATAGAGTGGATATGGAGAGCATGTTTCCACCAGTGGGAGAGTCTAGGACCAGAGGGCACAGCCTCAGAATAAGAGGACATACCTTTAGAAAGGAGATGAGGGGGAATTTCTTTAGCTAGAGGGCGGTGAATCTGTGGAATTCATTGTCACAGACGGTGGTTGTGCCAAAGTGGAGATGGTTGAGAACTTCAAGTTCCTGGGTGTAAATATCACAAACTGTTTGTCCTGGACCAACTACATTCATGCCTCAGCCAAGTTGTTCACTGTATCTCGGTCCACATGACTACAAACTAAACTAAACAGAGGTAAAGTAAACTAAATTGCACCAACGCATCTACTTCCAGAGGGGACTAAGGAATGTTGGCAAGTCTCCAACAACTCTCTCCAACATCAATGGATGCATTGTAGAAAGCATAATATCAGGATGCATCGATGCATCACAGGTAGACGACAAAATGCTAGAGTAACTCAGCGGGTCCGACAGCATCTCAGGATAGTATTGGTATTTTGAAGGTGGACATTGGCAGATCCTTGATTTACAAGGGTGTCAAAATTATGGGGCTATGGCAGGAGAATGGAGTTGAGAGTGAAGATAGATCAGCTATGATTGAATGGTGGGATAGGCTTAATGGGATGAATGGCCTAATTCTGTTCCTTTGCCTTATGATACCATGAATAAGTGAGGTTTCCGGTTGGGACCCTTCCTCATTGTGGCTGTGGGGGGGGGGATAATGCTGGAAGAAAGGTGTGGGGGGGGGGGAGGGGGGGGGCAGGGCTTTAGCATTTAGTTTCAACTCGGGTGAACTTCATGAAAGTAAATTGTCTGAGAAAATAGTAATTTTTTTTGCAAAAGAATTAGTACTTTATCATAATTTGTTCAAAATTAGATGAGTTTCTCCACAATTCACATGACAATTTTATGTACATGCACTCCATCTTTTAAAATATGTCGGTACGTTGTGTGTTAAAACCTTGGCCACTGTTTGAATGTCAGAAGACCCGTGGAGAGGAAACAGTGTCCATGGAACGTATCGTCAGTTGCGCATTGTGACTTGTCCAGGATGTTCCCATATGGGGAGATACACAATACATGAGAACATAAAGGTCACTTGGCTCCTCGAGCTTTCTCTGCCTTTTGTGGCTGGTCTGCCCGTAACCTCGTTCCACATTCCAATCCCCTCACCGATCATCCTGTCAGTGTCCAGGATCTATCTCTGCCTTAAGAATATTCAAAGACTCAAATCCACTGCCCTTGGAGGGAAACATTTCTGACGACTCATGACCTTCTGACAAGAAATTTCTCATTTCCCTCTTAAATTTGTGACCTTCTATTTTTAGTGGTGACCTCTCACTCCGAATGTTCCCCCAAGAGGGAAATATCCTCTTCACGTCTCGCCAGTTAAGACCCCTTTGAATCTGACACATTTCAAACAAGTTACCTCACGGTCTTCTAAACACCAGTAGATATAAACCCAATGTATCCCAGGTATGAGCCATGCATCCAGCAAATGAGTTTATAATTGAAGTTATAATCACAGCAGAGGCAGCCACGTGGCAAGTGGCAAGTGGCAAGACACAGAACTCAGGTCTGAAGCAATTAAAAGAAAGTAGGTATCTAGGCCTTTAGTTTAATTTCAAATTATTTAAATCAATGCAATTACTTCATTTTTATATTCAGTTAATTACTGTTAAAAAGTTAGTGTGATTAGTTTGACTTCAAATTAGTTAAATCAACATATTTACTTCATTTTTACATACAGTTAATATATTGTTTGGTTTTGGTTTATTTTAAGTATTTAATTGTAATAAATTTCTACACATTTATTTTGGAATCTGATGATTTCACTTTGGTGGCTGTGTAGCCTGTGTAAAAGAATGCAAAACCATAAGGCTGTAGTTGCTGGAAATTGTCAACCGCCTCCAATGCCACCAGAACCACCCACCACGTCGTTTCCGGTGAGTCAGAGTTGGCTACAACTAATTAACAAGCCACAGGCTATGACCCTGAGTTCTAAACAAAGAAACAGAAAATAGGTGCAGGAGTCGGCCTTTCAGCCCTTCGAGCTTCATGATCAAGATGATCATGGCTGATCATCCAAAATAAGTACCTCGTTCCTGTTTTCTCCCCATATCCCTTGATTCTGTTAGCCCAAAGAGCTATATCTAACTCTCCCTTGAAAACATCCAGTGAATTGGCCTCCACTGCCTTCTGTGGCAGAGAATTCCACAAATTCACAACTCTCTGGATGAAAATGTTTTTCCTCATCTCAGTCCTAAATGGCCTATCCCATATTCTTAAACTGTAAACCCTGGTTCTGGACTCCTCCAACATCAGGAACATTTTTACACAGTTTACACAGAGAGCGGCGAATCTGTGGAATTCTCTGCCACAGAAGGTAGTTGAGGCCAGTTCATTGGCTATATTTAAGAGGGAGTTAGATGTGGCCCTTGTGGCTAAAGGGATCAGGGGGTATGGAGAGAAGGCAGGGATGGGATACTGAGTTGGATGATCAGCCATGATCATATCGAATGGCGGTGCAGGCTCGAAGGGCCGAATGGCCTACTCCTGCACCTATTTTCTATGTTACTATGTTTTCCTGCATCTAGCCTGTCTAATCCCTTAAGAATTTAAGAATTCTTTAGGATCTTCTCTCATCCTTAGTTCTAAATTCCAGTGAATATGTCCAGTCGATCCATTCTTTCATCATATGATATAAACATATGGACATAAATATTTCAACATATGGACATAGATACCCTCAGCAAGGTTAAACATCAATTCCACTGCTCCCCAGAAGCCCCTTAAGAATTCTGCAAATTTCAATGAGATCACATCTTCTAAACTCTCAAATGTAAGGTTCCATCAGTCGTCGAAGGACGACACTGCCATCCCTGACATCTGCTCCGGCTGCCAGTGATCCAGACATCACCAGCTCAACGAGGAGACTGCAATAAAGCAGGGAACACTGGACTCTGGTGTGAAATGGTTGAACAAGCTCAGGTTCATCAGTTTTGTGCTTTAACCGCTGGGCTGTGGGGCCAGAAACTGTTGTGCAAAATGGCCCCATCTTTGACCATGGAGTGCTCTGGTCTACACAATGGGGCTGTATGACTTCAATCAATGCTTTTGTTGTGATGGTACACACTGGTACAGAGTACTAGCACTTGTCAAAGGTTAAAAACGACACCTTCAGATCGAGAACCAGATGACATAGGTTTAAGGTTAGGAGGGGAAAGATTTAATGGGTGACATTTTTACACAAAGGCTGGTGGGTGTATGAAACAAGCTGTTGGAGGAGGTATTTGAGGCAGGGACTATCGCAAATTTAAGAAACGTTTAGGCAGGTGCATGGGCAGGACAGGTTTAGAGGGCTATGGGCCAAATGCAGGCAGTTGGGACTGGTATAGATGGGACATGTTGGTCGATGTGGGCAAGTTGGGCTCCTGTGACTCTTCAATTTTTTAGAATAGTTGATTTTATACTTTTTAGTCAAGTCACGTACTGAAACCAGAACAACATTCTTACTTGAAGCAGCATAACAGGTCTGGCAACACTGTCTTCATAGATAACATAATAAACAATATAAATAATATATTTACAATACCCTCCAAAAATAACTCATAATGGTGCCCCTTTATTAGTTATTAAATTAGAATTTGTTCGGTCACAATACCAATACCATTGAAGGGGGTATTGAAGAAATAAAATTGTTGATAAATGTAGCTTAATTTTTAATTGATGCGTATACTGGCAACTTTTTTTCCCACAACAATAGCACCGACTTTAATGCCGTGGGAATTGAGATGAGGCTTATTGTTGTTCATCAGCATGTAAGCACCTTAAAAACAAAACGCAAAGTGATGGAGTAACTCAACGGGCCAGCAGCGTCTCTGAAGAACATGGATGGGCGACGTTTCAGGTCGGGACCCTTCTTCAGACTCAGAACTTCTCTTGAGTTTGAAGAAGGGTCCCCGACCCGAAACATCACCAGTCCATGTTCTCCAGAGATGCTGCTTGACCCGCTGAGTTACTCCAGAACTTTGTGTTTTTGCTTGTAAACGAGCAACTGCAGGTCCGTGCGTCTCTCTTGTAAACAAACTCACCGGATTCTCTGGTGCGACCATTGACCTGTGGACTCCAGGGTCCGGAGCCGATGGCGTTGAACGCATGCACCTGCACTCTGTACTCAGTCCACTCCTCCAGATCCTCGATGGTGAAATCCCGCTCAATACGATCGTGGATGATGTGGGTCAGAGTTGACCCATTCCCCTCTGACTTCCCATAGTTTATTTTGTATCCCACTGATTCCTGATTCCCATTGTACTCCGATTCAGGCAAAGGCTGAGGAAAGAAATGTAGCAATTTCTGACTGCATCGTCTTTATCAGTTCAATTTTAGAAGTTTTAATTATTTTTTGTGTAAACTTATCCAAATAAAACTAACTGATCTTCATCACAGGCATTCAACTGAATGAACTATAGTCTCCGATTCAATGCCCTCAGAAATAATTATAGTAACAGTTTAATCTGCTATCATCTTTCACCAACATTTTCCCACCATAATAAAAGTAATCTGCTATAAATTTCTGCAATAAAGATCAAAAATCGAGTAAATTTAAAGGAGTAAAATGTACATTATCACATTAGATTAATTGTCGCTGAGAGTGATTATTTCCAGCTAATTATACTTGGTTTGTACCCATTCCCATTCAGATAATAGATGGGAGAATCTTCACTGGGTGTACACCAGCTAATCATGTTGATTAAATTAACATTCTGTGGAATGCTATAATCTTCCTGCCAGTTTACAAATACAGGGATCAGATAATTAACTTCGCAGGAAAGCTTAAAATTGAAGATTTAAAACCTTCTTGACCAATGGTGAGTGGAAGATTCATTAATTCACAAGAAAGTGACTGTTTTAAATGCCCCTGTCCCACTTAGGAAACCTGAACGGAAACCTCTGGAGACTTTGCGCCCCGCCCAAGGTTTCCGTGCGGTTCCCGGAGGTTGCAGGTGGTTGCCGGAGGTTGCAGGTAGTGGAAGCAGGTAGGGAGACTGACAAAAGCCTCTGGGAGTTTCCTAAGTGGGACAGGGGCATTACCCTGGTGAAGACACATGACGAGTGATTTGGCCACAGTTACTTTACTGATGTTCCGATGATGGTTTGCGTTTTGAGTGGTGAAACCATTCTGTGGCATACACGGTGACATTAACATACACCGTGAAGAGCAGCGGCCCCAGCACCGACCCCTGCGGAACACCGCTTGTCACTGGCAGCCAACCAGAAAAAGCCCAATTTATTGCCACTCTTTGCCTTCTGCCATTCAGCCAACCGGCTATCCATGCTAGTATCTTCCCAACGATACAATGGGCTCTCATCTTCTTTAGCAGCCTCACCTTATCGAAGGCTTTCTGAAAATCCAGGTAAGCAACATCCACTCACTCTCCTTTGCCTATCCTGCTATTTACTTCCTCAAAGAATGCCAACAGGTTCGTCAGACAAGATCTCCTTTTTATAAAACCATGTTGAACTCGGCCTATTTTATCATGTACTCAGAAACCTCATCCCTTATAATGGACTCTAAAATCTTACAACCACTGAAGTCAGCGCACCGGCCTATAGTTTCCACACTTCTGCTTTGCTCCCTTCTTGAACAGTGGAGTAATATTTGCAATTTTCCAATTGTCTGGAACCACTCCTGACTCTAGTGATTCTTGAAGGATCAGCACTAATGCCTCCACAGTCTCTAAGGCCATCTCTTTATGGGGTGCAATCCAGCTGATAAGGTGACTTATCCACCTTCAGGCCTTTCAGCTTCCCAAGAATCTGCTCCTTTGTAATAGCCACTCCACTAACTTTCATCCATTGAATCTCTTGAATTTCAGGCATGTTGCTGGTGTCTTCCACTGTGAAGACTGATGCAAAAGACGTATTCAGTTCATCAGCCATTTCTTTATTTCCTACTATTACATCTCCAGCATCATTTTCCAGTGTCCAGTGTCCACTCTGGCCTCTTCCTTACTCTTTATATATCTGAAGAAACTTTTGCTCTCCTCTCGTATATTATTGCCTCACTTACTTTCATATTTCATAGTGTATATCTGATCTGATTGGTGAGAATGCAAAGCACATGGTACATGTGACAATAATAAAACTCAACTTAAAAATGAAGCTGTCAATGACCACCAAGCGCGGCACCAGTGGATTTGGTAGAAAGCCCAGTGGAAGGTTCTCCGACTCAGTTTGGATGGAGAAGGGAGGGAGAGGCAGAGGGTGGGGCAAGGAGCTGCACTCGGAGACAAAGGTTTCATGTCATACTGCAATACAAGTGTTTCACAAGCTAGAAAACAAGTGATATTGGTTACTCCTGAGACGAGAGCCCTGGTCTGTTACATACCACCCAACGGAGCCAGAGACTTGTCTCACTTGCAGTGCGCAGGGTCACATTGGCAGGAGCCATGTCAGGCGGGGCCTGCAACGTTTGAATTTTGCGTGATAGCTGGCTCGGCAAGCTCGTCCCCACGATGTTGACCTGGCGCATGCGGAACCTGCAGAGACACAGAGCGGGCACTGCGATACAAGACAATCTACAACCCCCGAGTGGGCACTGAGCTACTCGACATTCCATGCCACCCTCACGGCACTGAATGGCATTACATTCCACATGTCAATGGTACCTGTAATGAGTGAACGATATCTGTAATGAGGAGTGGTACCTGTAGTGGGTGAGTGGTACCTGTAATGTGTGAATGGTATCTGTAATGGATGAATGGTACCATCGACCCGGCGAGAACGGCCAGGAACATCGGGCCTCCGTAGAGGCAACTGTGGAGGCCTCAATTAACTATGGAACTGGGGTTGGGGACTGGACTTTGTGCCTTCCCTCATGGTGGGAGCCATTGTGGGCGGATGTTCTATGTGTTTAAGACTCTCATTGGTGTTATGTCTGTATTCTTTTTTTGTGTGCTGCAAAATGGCAAAAAACATTTCACTTCACTACACCTAGGTGTATGTGAATGTGACTAATAAAATACCTTTGATACCTTTGAATGGCACCTGTGATAATAATAATAATAATACATTTTATTTATGGGCGCCTTTCAAGAGTCTCAAGGACACCTTACAAAAATTTAGCGGGTAGAGGACAAACATGTAAGGGGAATAAAATAAATAGTAGAGACATGACTAGTTCACAAAGTAAATTCAATACAATACACAGTATGAGGCAATTAATGCACAGATGAAAAGGGACGGCACGTGGGGCTAAGGATAGGCAGAGGTGAAGAGATGGTCTTGAGGCGGGACTGGAAGATGGTGGGGGATGCGGAATTGCGGATCAGTTGGGGGAGGGAGTTCCAGAGCCTGGGAGTTGCCCTGTAGAAGGCTCTGTCCCCAAAACTGCAGGGCGAACTGTACCTGTAATGGGTGATCGTACCTGTAATGGGTGAAAGGGTTGAGGTTGGGGACCTCCAGGGAGCGGACGTCAGGCTCGTTGACCAGCTGGTGAACCAGGTGCCATTCCTCATGCTCCCCAATTACACCGACCTGAGGATGGAAAATAAAGGTCAGCCCAGGGGCACTGCGCAATCAGCCAGTATTCTGCTTGGTTTCATAATCTGGAGGAAATATGGAATGGCTGCAGCCCACGTTGAAATAAATTTAAAATCAAGGAGATGGAAAATACTCTTAAAATATTATTACTCAATTAATCACTTAGTCAAAGATAGACCCAAAATGCTGGAGTAACTCAGCGGGTCAGGCAGCACCTCTGGAGAGAAGGAATAGGTGACATTTCAGGTGGGTATGATCCAAAACATCACCTGCTCCTTTCCTCCAGAGATGCTGCCTGACCCACTGAGTTACTCCAGCATTTTGGATCTATGTTCGGTATAAGACAGCATCTGCAGTTCCTTCCTAAACATAATCAATTTAATTTCCTCTAACGGAAAAATTAAACCAATTACAATAAAATAATGGACAGCAGGATTAAAACAGCTGAGATATTTTTTTCAGTTACATTGTACAATATTCTTTCCAGTTCTTTTCAGAGTATTAGCCAAATCAGAATCAATTAGTGAACTACATCAAACTCCGTGTTGCATTGGCTCTAGTGTTCACAGTTTTCTTTGTTACAGTAATGGCTTCATTACTACTTGCATTTCAGAAACTTTGTCAGAAAGAAAAATTGCGCTCTATGGTGGCAAAATTAGCATAATGCCAAAGCCAAGCCGAATAAATCCATGATAATTAGCGGGAGCAGAAGGAAACAGTTTTGGAGACACAAGGAACTGCAGACACTGGAATTTTGAGCAAAGACCAAAGTACTGGGAGTAACACAGCAGGTCAGGCAGCATCTGTGGAGGGAATGTACATGCAACGTTTCAAGTTGGGACTCTTCTTCAGACTTCAGTTGTTAAGAATCGATTTAAAGAGGGTGTTGGAGAGAGGATGAGGTTCAAGGAGGGGGTTGAGAATCTGGGCAACTGATGACAGTGTCACCATTGGCTACAATGGAAAACAGACACCAGACAACGGACGTAAACGGAGAGACTCAAGGAGATGGTGGATGTTGGGTGAGAGATGGTCACTGCCAACAGCAAGATTTTGAAAACATTTGTGGCCCAGAAGTCACAAGTCATCATGAATTAAGGCATTGATGAGAGGGATGGTGTGAAATAGAATATGATGCAGAGTATTTGAAGAACAGTAATAGAATGGCACAGTAGTGCAGTGGTAGACACGCTGCCTCACAGTGCTAGAGACCCTGGTTCGATCCCACCTCAGGTCTCAGGTGCTGTCTGTGTGGTGTTTGAACGTCCTCCTTGCGACCACGTGGGTTTCCCCCGAGTGCTTTGGTTTTCTCCCACATCCCAAAGTTGTGCGGGTTGGTGGGTTATTGGCCTCTGTAAATTGCCCATGACGTGTAGGGAGTGAATGAGAAAGATGAACGATGGTCAGCATGGACTTGATGGGCTGAAGGGTCCGTTTCCCAGCTGCATCTCTACTACTAAAAAACTAAATGTAAAGTGAGATATACATGTAGATGAAATTCAGTTGGCCTAAGATGAAGGCTAAGGCAGAGGTTGTGATGGAGATTAAAGCAGACAGATATGGCAAATAAGAAGAGACAATGTCTACCATTCCATCATGGAATCTCAACCAAGTCCCCACATGTGTCGCTTGGGCAGCTTACAACCCAGCAATATGAATTTGATTTCTCTAACTTGAAGTAACCCTTGCTTTTCATCTCCCCGCCTTAGTTCTCCGACTAGTTCTCATGTCCTCCTGATTAAATATTACTGATTGTTTGCCGTGTTGTCACTTTCCCCTCAGCTAACAATTAACCATTCTACGTTTCGTTATCATTATCTGCTTTAATCTGTCATTTTCACACCTTGCACTTCCATGTCTCTAGACTCCCCCTCCCCTGACTCTCAGTCTGAAGAAGGGTCTCGACCCGAAATGTCACCGATTTCGTCTCTCCAGAGATGCTGCCCATCCTGTTGAGTTACTCCAGCATTTTGTGTCTACCTTCGGTGTAAACCAGCAGCTGCCGTTCCTTCCCACATAAGTCCCTGAAAACGATGGCTTCATTCATGGGCTACCATCATAATTCTGAGTAAGATGTCGTCACTGCCACTTCCTTTACACACAAACGCAGACTTTTGATAAAAATTAAAATGCAATGAACCGGTATCTTAAAATAAATATTCATTGGATATTCCTGGGGTCAGTGACAAAGTGGTTACTTTGTCTCTCAAATCTACATGGAAAAAGCAAATTCAATTACCTACTGGAATTGATTCCAAGCAGGCATTCACAGTTAAGGTAGCAAAGATCACATATATTTAGGTCCAGAATTACTTTTCAAGCTCAATTTACAGTCAATGTATCCACGAGGCAATGGATTTTACTATTAGTTAAAAGTAACTGGTATCATTAAGTTGTGCCTTTACCTCACAGATAAGTGTTTTACTTCACACACATGGTGCATCCAGAGTTGCACATTCTTCGGTCCAATTAAATATTTAAAAGACATTTGATCAGGTAAATGGATAGGAAAGGTTTAGAGGGATAGGGGACAAACGGAGGCAGGGTAGGCTCGTGTGGATAAGTCATCTATGGAGCATCTATTCCTCTTTTCTTTTGCATTAGTTCCTTTCCTGTCAGTGAAACTGACCACAGTCTAGGTCTTTCAATTTGGGAATTCATTGAATACACAGGGTAAACATACAAGGTAATGTACAAGGTAATGTACACTGGCCCGTATACTCTGCAACATGCAAACACTCTGGCCCGTATACTCTGCAACGTACAAACTCTCTGGCTCTGCAGATGAGCCGGCGACAGCTTGTACTCGAATCAACAATATTTCCAGATTTCTTCCATGGTTTGGGGTGGAACTGGCTGGGAAATGCTGACGTTTATCCCACGTCCTCTGGGCCTTGGCACAAATACTGAGGTCTCTAATTAGATGGCATGGATCTGGTGGGGGTTCTCTCACTGTGATCTGAGGTTTGACAAACCTGCATATATCTTCAGCATTTAACACTGGGGAATCTCCTTCCCGAGGCAGTGTCAGGTTGGATCAAGCCCAGAAGATGACTTTCAGTTCATTATCTCTATCCCTAACGCATTTTTTACAGCTTTTAATCTAAGTGTTTGCTTTGATGATTTTCATTATTTTTTAAAGTATTTTATAGATGTTCTGAAATGGTTAAATCGCTTATTTTTTGATTTAAACAAAAAAATGGCAATTGTGTTTGAATGGTTTTCAAATGTTCTGAATTGAATTGATTGATACAACATGGAAACAGGCCCTTCGGCCCACCCTGTCTATGCCGACCACAGATCAACGTTCACACTAGTTCTGTGTTATCCCACTGTCTTGTCAACTCCAAACACACTAGGGGCAATTTACAGGGGCCAATAAACTTACAAACCTGCACATCTTTGGAATGTGGGAGGAAACCAGGGCACCCAGAGGAAAACCACGTGGTCACAGGAAGAACATGCAAACTCCACACTGGCAGCACCAGAGGTCAGGATCGAACCTGGGTCTTTGGAGTAGTGAGGCAGCAGCCCCACCAGTTTCCTCAACAACACACAAAGTCAGAGGAGTGAATTTGCAGATGTAAAAGGTTTCCAGCCTTGTTCTGACCAGATTTATTCAGGTTCACCCAGGCGATAACAATGGCTGTTGCCACCCACGGCCCTGCTCTGTTGCCAGACTTTAACTGATGAGCAAGTCACTGCTGAGAGATGTAGTGACTGCCCTTACAGTGCCAGAGACCCGGGTTCGATCCTGACTATGGGTGCTGTTCGTACAGAGTTTGTATCTTCTCCCTGTGACAATGTGGGTTGCTCCGGTTTCCTCCCATATTCCAAAGACGCACAGGTTTGTAGTTTAATTGGCTTTGGTAAAAATGGTAAATTGTCCCTAGTGTTTAGGATAGTGTCCAAAGTGGATATATACTTGGTGGGCCGAAGGGCTTGTTTCTGCACTGTAGCTCTAAAGTGTAAAGTGTAAAGATCCCTGAAGTGTAAGTATGAAGCTTCCCCCGTTTTATTTGGGACCGTTCTGCTGATTGAAGTCAAAACCAAAGTACAGGTGCATTAAAAAAAAATGAACAACTACTCTCGTCTCAAACTGAGAGACAGGGACCTTTCAAGGTCAAGATAACAATTAAGGTGCAGTGAAATTCCAATTACCATACAGCCATACTGATGAATAAAGCAGATAGTATTTTTTCCATACTCTATTGAATGATGAACCTTGCTTAACTGTAGGTCCCTGTGTGTGTACTGTACCTGAGACTGTAGGTCCCTGTGTGTACTGTACCTGAGACTGTAGGTCCCTGTGTGTACTGTAGGTCCCTGTGTGTACTGTACCTGAGACTGTAGGTCCCTGTGTGTACTGTACCTGAGACTGTAGGTCCCTGTGTGTACTGTACCTGAGACTAAGTACCTGTCCCACTTGGCGATTTTTTCGGTGTCATTGACTGACGTATCAGGGTCGCCGAAAGATTTTGAACATTTCAAAATCTAGCGGCGACAAAATAAATGTTGCGACACCTGAGGAAACACCGTGCGTCAATACGTCGTTACGCTGCATCACGGCGCGACTTTTTTGGTGACCTAATACGTCAGTCAATGATGCCGGCAGTTGCCAAAAAAACCGCCAAGTGGGACAGGCCCTTAAGTGTTTGTGTGTTTAATCTACCTGAGACTGTAAGTGTCTATGTGTGTACTGTACCCAATACTGTAAGTGTAACTGTGTTTACTGTACCCTAGACTGTAAGTGTCTGTGTGTGTTTACTGTACCTGAGCCTCCACCAACCAGCGCGAGATGGACGTTTTTCCATCATAGCCAGGACGAAACTGCAGCGTTACCGAGCGAGGGCCGATGTTCGAGATGGCCAGGTTTGTGGGGGAGCCAGGTAACTCTGTTGGAACAAGCACAGATAACTTGGAAAGGTATTCAATACATTAACAAGGGCTTTAGAAAAGGAATCATACACAGCCAGCCATGCTGTGGCATTATGGAGATGTACATAGATGCAACAGTATTGCACACTGCCCTCACTGACATTAAACTGGACCAAGGCACCAATGTTTGTAAATCATTTATTACAATTATATTTGGTTAAAAAAAAGGCACCAACATTTCCTCAAGTTGCAAAGTTCAGTTAATCAGATAGCAATCCACAATTTATTTGACTTGGAGGAAAATGATTAGGAATTCTCAAAGTTCTCATCTTCTTTTGTTTGCTGATAGACCATTAAATGAATTGTGGGAGCTAATGCATCGTCAGACTGGCAGGTCTGGGGTAGAGGCGGAGAATATTGCATGACAAGCTACAACTACAAAGAAGGGCAAAACAACATTTGCTAACTGTATGGCCAAATGCACCAAAGTACTTCATTATTTATTGCAATCCCATTGTGATGAAATTCAACAGAGCATTTTCCATCCCAAATGTGTGCTCTAAACTTTACATTAGAGATACAGTGCTGAAATAGGCCCTTCGGCCCACCAAGTCTGCGCCAACCAGGGATCCCCGTACACTAACACTGTCCGAAGCCAATTAACCTACAAACCTGCACGTCTTTGTAGTGTGGGAGGATATTGGAGCACCCGGAGAAAACCTACGCGGTCATCGGGAGAACGTACAAACTCGCTGCAGGCAGCATCCATGGTCAAGATCGAACCCGGGTCTCTGGTGCTGTAAGGCAGCAACTCGACCGCTGTGCCACTGTGTCACTCTCAACTTGAAGCGAACTTTCAGTAAATCCCATAGAACAATCCAAAGCATTGGCAGATCCATATTTAAGAAATACCTTGTCTTTCCATTAAAATGAATAATCTCAGCTCTCCCTACAGTAAGATGCACCTGCCAATTTGTCCTTCCAATTAACCAAGAGATACTGGAGACAGCCGATGCTGGAATCTAGAGGAAGAAACAAGCTGCGAGAGGAAGTCGGCGGGTCAGGCAGCATCTGTGGAGGCAGAGGGATTACAACGTTTTGGGTTGAGACTTTACATCAAGACTGGATGCAGAGTCTGGATCTGAAATGCTGACCATCTGCTGCCTCCACAGATGCTGCCTGACCTGCTGACCTTCACCAGAACTGGATAAAATTCCTACCTGGAGGAACTCCTGAGGAGATGGTGGAAGAGGAGGTCTGGCCTTGACCCTTGGACGTCATGGCTGCCACATCAATAGTGTAGGTTGTGAGAGCAGTTAGGCCGGTGACTCGGTAACCTAGTGTCACGTTTGCCAGGTAGTGTGTCACACGCGTGTTTGTGCGATTGTACTCCTCCCAAGATATGCGATAACCTAGACAGAAACACCAGCATGGATAGTTAGACACAGGGAACTGCAGATGCCGGTTTACATAAAAACACACCAAGTGCTGGAGTAACTCAGTGGGTCTGGCAGCATCTCTGGAGAACATGGATATGTGGCGGTTCGGGTAGCGACCCTTCTTCAGACTTCTTGCACTGATACTTACGGTGTTACACATCTGACGTTGTGATGGTGGAAATAATTTGTGTAAAATAGGATCACAAAATCGGAGCTCATAGAAATTACCGCCATAGAAATTTATTGTAAGGTTGTCTCTTTTATTCTTCTTCCACTCTTTAATCCAGTTCGTTGTCGAATGTTCCTCTGTACCACACGGGAATCCACTTTTGTGCAATTTGCCCACATACCAGGTCCATTTGGAATGTAAAAAATAATTCTAGAATGCAGATTTACATTAGTTAAATAAAACTTTGAATCTTCTCACCTGTGAGAATCCCATTCTTTTCATGTGGCTCCCTCCAGCTGACTTTGAGTGAAGTGTCCAGGATCTCCGTGAAACTGAGGTGTCCGATTGGACCAGGGTCTAAAGAGTGAGCAAATCAACAGCCGGTCAAAGCTGGAGGCACAAGGAATTGCAAGTGCTAGATCTTGAGCAAAATGCAAAGTGCTGAAGGACCTCAGCGGGTTGGGTAGCATCTGTGGAGGGAATGGACAGACGATGTTCGGGTCGGGAACCTTTTTTCAGACTTTGGATCGGTATGAAGGAGGTCCTGACTAGAAACATCGCTTGTTCATTCTCTCCGCAGATGATGCCTGACCCGCTGAGTTCCTCCAGCACTCTGTGTTTGGCTTTCAAAGCTGCCCCATTAGGGACCACTTGGTGTAACGTTCCATACTGCAGGGACCCTCAAATATGGACAAACATGAGGACACAATGAGCAGCTGAGATCAACGGGAAGGGGGGTGGGGGAGGAAGAGGGGGGTAGGAACTGGGGTCAATGGGGGAAGTAGTAAAGCTGGGGTCAATGGAGGAGGGGATAAGAACTGGGCATGAATAAAAGCGGTGGGAAACTGCTGTTAGATGACAGATTCTCCTGATTTGCCTGTGAAATTTAACATCCATTTGCCTTTACTTCTTCAGGTTTAACTTTGTTTTTGTTGATTAAGAATAAGGGGTAGACCATTTAAAACTGAGATGAGGAAAAACTTTTTCACACAGAGAGTTGGGAATTTGTGGAATTCTCTGCCTCAGAAGGCAGTGGAGGCCGATTCACTAGATGCATTCAAAAGAGAGTTAGATAGAGCTCTTAGGGCTAGCGGAATCTAGGGGTGTGGGGAGAAGGCAGGAACGAGGTACTGATTGTGGATGATCAGTCATGATCACATTGAATGGCGGTGCTGGCTCGAAGGGCGGAATGGCCTACTCCTGCACCTATTGTCTATGTATCTATGATTGTATACTCTAGATTGGCATTGGCCTGGAATTCATCCAATGAACTTTGAACGGATTGTAAAATGCAAGCTATTTAATTTGCGATTATTCGGCCATGTGTTAAGCTTGTTATGTAGTTTCAGGGCCACCTCTTCTAATGTTCTCGTCTTCCAATGCAATTTAGCCAATTTGTGTTGCACTTCAGAGTGACAATTGAATGGCACAAATTAGGAAAAGCAGTGATTGGATTTCAGCTCTGTAATCTGCTTCTTATCTACTCTTGCATTTTGCCAGGAACCACAAAGCTTTGACCTAAACAATAGTAAACACCACATGTCAAGTTCATCGTAGATGGGTCAGTGCACGGATGCAAGGGAGTTCATCTGATCACTCACTTTTTCAAATAAGCCAAAGACACATAAAGTGAAATATTTCACATTCAGAGCATTACGGACTGCTGTTTATTACACTGTTCAGTTTAGTTCAGAGATACAGTGTGGAAACAGGCCCTTTGGCCCACCGAGTCCATGCCGACCAGCGATCCCTGCACATTATCTGCTGAATGGGTAATCCATAAACTTATTCCTATTCATTGATTCCATTATTGCGATGGAACTGAGACAAATCGAAGGGATTTAGTAATAGCTCAGTATGTTTTGCAATCTTTTTGGACATTGATATTATATTTACGAAAAAGTGTTATTTCTCCTGTTCTCAATGTCTGTCATCGTGATAATCAGTTTCACACATCTCCCCACTAATCTCAACACGCTGAGATAAATGCCATTTAACTGGGGATTTATTTGCCTTAACTTTTTCAACGTAACAGTGTGTCCTCCAGTTAATTGCCTGAGTGGAACGTTTCCACACGCAGTTGTGTACGGGTTACTTTGAAGTCAGAGGAAACAATTTCCAGCCAGCGTCGAGAGGATGTGAGTGACGACACCTTTGAACCTGATCCGGTCAACGTTTACGGATTGATTTCCCGTAGGTGATCATTTGTAGTAATCAGACGTAGGAAACCTGATTATTACAGCTGCATCTGATAAAGCAACAAACATGCAAAAACCAGACACCATCTGCATCTGGCATCTGGCATCTGCATCTAGTGCAGATTCAATTCTTCATTCCGGAGACTGCTAATCTCATTGCACAACATCACCAGGCATGGACTGGAAGACCACAGGAGCCTCTAAACACAAAATGTAAACGCATCTTCCAAATCATCGATGTCAAAACCAAGGAGGTTAGAACCTCTGTTCCTCCATTACAAAGCCTTCCATCCAAAGCTATCCAACAATCAAAGTTGTCACCTAATGTATATTTATAACATGTCATATGTGTAAATAAAGTTTCATTCATTCATTCATTCATTCATCCATTCAGTCATACATCATTCATTCATTCATTCATTCATCTATTCAGTCATACATCATTCATTCATTCATACATTCATTCATTCATTCATTCATACATTCATACATCATTCATTCATTCAATCATTCATTCATATATTGAAGGACCCCGTGATACGGGCAAGATACTTACAATCTTCATGAGAGCGCACAAGTTGGGGCGGACTCCTGGGGCCGTCCCCTGGGGTGGTGAAGCATAACACAGAGGTGTAATATTCAGCAAACTTCTTCAAGCCGCGTATGTAACCAACATGGACCATGTCCTGGAAGTTTGGCCGCACGGTCACCATGGTAAAGTCTTCAATCTGACCAGGCTCCCAGGCCAGCAGCTGAAATGATATTAAAACTATCAAAGGAACGTCATGTTTAGTTTAGTTCATTATGGTCACGTGTATGATGAGACAGTGAAAAGCTGTTTTGGTGCCTGCTATCCATTCAGCCAAAAGACTATACATGATTACAATCGAGCTGTCCACAGTGCGGATATACAAGATAAAGGGAATTAGGTATAGTGTAAGATTAAGTCCTGTAATGTCTGATTAAAGATGGTCTGGGGGTCCCCAATGAGGTAGATGGTAGCTCAGGACCGCTCTCTAGTTGTTGATAGGAAGGTTCCATTTCCTGATAACTGCTGGGAAGAAATTGTTCCTGAATCTGGAGCTCCACAAAATGCTGGAGTAACTCAGCGGGACAGGCAATATCCCAGGAGAACATTGATAGGTGACAATTCAGATCAGGACCCTTCTCCATCTTGATTGTGCGGGGGGACCTGGAGGAGGGGGAAAGGTGGAAGGCAGGAGGAACAGCACAAAGTCTGGTTGGTAATAGGTGACCTCAGGTGAGGGGTGGGGGGGGGGGGGTTGACGGCAGATGGCTGGAGGAAGGACAGGAGGAGGATGAAACAACAGAAGGTGTGAAAACAATGGATACATGGGACAGGAACAGGTTGTATAACACACTGCATCCACTTACATATATACTCAGGGCTGCCAACTCTCACGCTTTGAGCGTGAGAATCACGCCCTCAAGCAAACTCTCACGCCCTCACGCTGATCAGAAATTTCTCACGCTCTGTGGTGAGAAATTCTGTGATCAACAAAAATGTCAAAACTTGGATAAACTGCATGTGTTGGAGAGCCGGGGCTGAGGGAGGGATGGTAGCAGCGGGCAGGGACAGATGCGGGGAGCCGGGGCTGGTAAGTTTGTGGGGCTGATGAGTATTTGCGCGGCTAGCGAGTCACTCGCTGCAGCTTCGACCATGGAGCACTCCGGGCAGTGCGAGTGTCCCGGGCCGTCGGAAGCGCCGCTGCCGTGAGAGTCTCTGTGCCGAAGGAACAGACTCTCAAAGGGGGGTGGAGAGAGAGAGAGAGGGAGGGGAAGGAGACAGGGAGAAGAGGGGAGAGAGAGGGGGGAAAGAGAGTAGGGGAGAGAGGGTGAGGGCAGAGAGGGGAGAGAGAGAGGGGGGAGGGGGTGAATGGAGAGAGAGAAGAGGGAGAGGGGGGAGAGGGGGGGGGAGGGGGGGGGAGGGAGAGAGAGAGGGGGGAGAGTGAGGTGGGAGAGGGGGGAGAGAGAGAGGGGTGAGAGGGAAGAAAGAGGGAAGAGAGAGAGAGGGGTGGAGAGGGTAGGAGAGAATGGGAGAGAGAGGGGGAAGAGAGAGGGGGAAGGAGAGAAATGGGGAAAGAGAGAGAGAGAGAGATGGGGGGGCAAAGAAAAAGAGGATAGAAAGAGAGGGGAGAGAGAGAGAGAGAGAGAGCGGGAGAGTGTGAGGGGAGAGAGATTAGAGAGAGAGAGGGGAGAGAGAGAGAGGGGAGAGAGTGGGTGAGAGAGGGAGAGGGAGATAGAGAGAGGGGAGGGAGAAAGAGAGAGAGAAGAGAGAGAGAGGGGGAGGAGAGAGAGGGGGGGAGAAAGAAGAAAGAGAGAATTAGGGGAAAGAGAGGGGAGAGAGAGTTAGGGGGGAGGGGAGAGAGTTAGGAGAGAGAGGGGAGGGGGGGAGAGAGAGGAGAGAGGGGACGAGAGAGAGGGGGAGAGAGGTGGGACGGAGAGAGGGGGAGAGAGAGGTGGGACGGAGGGTGGAGAGAGAGAGGGGGGAGAGAGAAGAGAGGGAAGGGGAAGGGGAGAGAGTGAGAGGGGAGACAGGGGAGAGAGAGGGTTGAGAGGAGAGACAGAGAGGGAGAGAGGAGAGAGGAGAAAGAGAGATGGAGGGGAGAGATAGAGGGGGAGAGAGAGGGGGGTTGAGAGGAGAGAGAGTGCATCCTGGAGGACAACCAATGGCTGCTGGAAGTAAGTACCAAGCACTGGGTAGAAACGGTGGAAGATAGTGGACTTCAAATGGGGGTGGTTGGAGAAAGCATCCTGCTTGCCTGCTAGATTTTCACTTACTGTAACTGCAGGAAAAATGTTCCCGATGTTGGGGGCGTTCAGAACCATGGGTCACAGTTTAAGAATAAAGGGGGGCCCAGTTAGAACCGAGATGGAGGAGGACAAACTTTCTTCACGCAGAGAGTTGTGAATCTGTGGAATTCTCTGCCACAGAAGGCAGTGCAAGCCAATTCACTGGATGTTTTCAAGAGAGATTTAGTTCTTGGGGAAAAAACAGGAAAGAGGTACTGAATTTAGATGAATAGCCATGATCATATTGAATGGCAGTGCTGGCTCGAAGGGCCGATGGCCTATTCCTGCACCTATTTTCTATGTTTCTATGCTTGAGTATATGGCAATAAAACTCGATCACTTGATTTTGAAGCATTCATGCATGGTGGAGGTATAATGTAGTCATAGAGTGATACGGTGTGAAAACAGGCCCTTCGACGCAACTTGCCCACACCCGCCAACATGTCCCAGCTACGCTACCTGCTTTTGGTCCATACCTCCAAACCTGTCCTATCCATGTATCAGTCTAACTTGTTCTTAAATGTTGGGATGGTCCCTGCCTCAACTACCTCCTCTGGCAGCTTGTTCCATACACCCATCACCCTTTGTGTGGATAAAGTTACCCCTTAAAAAGTTATCTCTTAAAAATACTTAATACAAAAAACATTGAAATCTGACAGTGCACTAAACCATGAATTTAATACATCAAATTTCAAAAAGTTCCTACCCTGGGAGGGAGGACACCCTTCTTCCACACCCTCTCCCCACTCGGTTGCTCCACTCCCTCACCGGGTACTCCCAAGGCCAGTGATCGCACAGCCTCCCCCTTTCAAAAACGCTCCAATCCAATTTAAAGCATATATATTGTATTCAAGTGTAAGTTAAAAGACTCGCTGCAGTATGCACCGTATTGCATAATTCCCAACCCCCCACCCCCCCCCCCCCCCCCCACTATGCTCCCTCGGGCTTGGTCTCTCGCAATTTCTCACTCCCAACTCTCACCCAATGTTGGCAGCCCTGTATTATACTGCAATCATAGGCTAAGTTCCTGTGAATTTCTTGTTAACTGTAAGCCAAGTGTCTGGTTTCAGATTTTAACCCCCGGAGGAAGTTGATGGTGAATTTTGCCTTTGATGCTTCTTTCGATCCCTTAATTGGATAACCGGCCATTTTAATGGGAAGCCAATCTTTGCCTTTTTAAGAAGTGTCTTTCCTCATTCTCAAACTCGCAGAAGTATCAGTTATATCGTCAAGTTTATTAGTCACATACACATACGAGATGTGCAGTGAAATGCACTTATATAATTATGAAGTTACTGTACATTTTCAGCTCATGGATGGGACATCAAAGTTCCGTGTGGAGTTGTAAGCAATGTAGGTCACGTCGTTTAGTCCTGGTTTCCAGGGATTAATTAAAACCAAGAAACCTTTTCTATAATAATTGAGATAAAAGCAGCCTGACTCTCCAAGTCTGTCGTAGTTTAAGCTGCCCACAGTCAAACTATAAAGGGCCTGTCCACCCGCATGCGATTGCATGCGTCTAGCACGACCAAAAGTGGTCGCTTGAGGCATACGACCTCACAGGGCCGGTCTCAATTCGAACCGCGAAGCCGCCTGGAGTTGTGCGGGGCTGGTCCCGACATCATACTCACCAATCAGCTGGGCAGGAGTAGGGCAGACTGAATTTGGACGTCGCATGGCGTCGGGCAGTGACGTCATCACGCAACGCCACCGCTAGGCGTATGCCGTCAAGACGCTGCGTACGACGTCAAGATGCTGCGTATGGCCTCAATGCGGCTGCGGGCCGACAGGCCGTTGTCACGCGGGATTTTCGGACAGTGCAAGATTTTTGGAGCGATGTTGGGACCAGCCCCGCACCACTCCATACGCCTCCGCTGATCAAAGTGGGACCTGCCCCGCGAGGCCGTACGCCTCAAGTGACCACGTTTGGTCGCGCTAGACGCATGCTATCGCATGCTGGTGGGACAGGCCCTTATCGCTCTTTTTAACAAACAGGAAAGAACAGATTTTACTGGTGAAAAAAACCCCGGCAACTTTAAAGTAATCCTTGGTCAAGACTTCCATGGAAAATTTGAGTGACTGTCATTCACAGGAGGATCATACCATCGGGATGTGTCCCAGTGGCTCAGACAGTAATTTCAATGGCTGTGTGTTTCTGTACTGCTGCTATTTACGGTACATGGCTTTAACAGCGTGCTCTGTACATAGCAAGTCTTTAGACTTCAGTGATACAATGTGGAAACAGGCATTTCGGCCCTCGGAGTCCTTGCCGACCAGCGATTACCCCGTGATCAATTTACAGGAATGAAAAATCGCATGCATATTAAATAGTTAATGGCCTTGCAGGTTTGCTGACAAATTTACTTGCCAACTGTGGTCGAAGAATTGATGAGTGCAATTAGCATTCGAATAATTTGTTGAACTTGGAATTAATCAAATTTTCAGCCCCACAACTGGAAAGAGGATCAACTCACCAGCTCCACACATGTTCTGCTTTGCTTTGAATCAGTGCGGTCATGTCACATTGATGGGCAAGATGCTCCAAGGAGATTTTCCACATTTACCTCAGTCATTAGTCATGGATGTCCACAGCCCTCCCTCTCATTCATTGTAGAAGTTTACAGGAGGAGTGGGCTTTTGCAGGGGGCGGATGTGTCTGCATTGACACTCACTCAGCTCTACCTCTGAATGCTGCCCAACCCTCTTCTTTTGAACATTGCTTTGAACATTCATCTAATTTTCCTCGGAAAGAGATAATGATCTTCCTCTGAAACTTCCATTTATTTTAAAAACAATCCCTTGCTCCAAAACCCAACCAGGTAAAAAAGCATCTTCCAACCTGCCTCCTGCGTGATGAGTTGACACCAAGCACTCCTCACAGTTATTACCCCATCACCAAAAATCACCTTTCCACCCTCATTCAATTAACATTTTTTAGATTTTTAAAAGTCACCATAAAATTTCAATTTAAATCTCTTTTGTTCCAATGGATTCTTTTTTTGTTAATATAATTACCCATCTCATGTTATCCTGGAGAATCTTTTTTATGTTCCCTTTGTTGATCTCATTGACTTTGTTGTCCTCTCCATAACTTGATGCAACCAAAATACCTAAGGGTTTGTATTCTGACCAATGTCCATTTAAAAGCCACTGTTGCTCTTATAGGGTAGGAAGGAACTGCAGATGCTGGTTTAAACCGAAGATAGACACAAAATATTGGAGTAACTCAACGGGACAGGCAGCATCTCAGGAGAGAAGGAATGGGTGACGTTTTGGATCAAGACCCTTCTTCAGACTGTGATGTGGATGTATAGACGGTGATGTGGATGTATAGACGGTGATGTGGATGTATAGACGGTGATGTGGATGTATAGACGGTGATGTGGATGTATAGACAGTGATGTGGAGAGATAAAGAACAATGAATGGAAGATTTGCAAAAAAGTAAAGGTAAGCTGTTTATAGGGTGAAAATGAGAAGCTAGTGCGCCTTGGATGGGGGAGGGATAGAGAGAGATGGAATGCCGGGGCTACCTGAAGTGAGAGAAATCAATATTCAACCAAGCTGTCCAAGCGAAATATGAGATGCTGTTCCTCCATGACAATGGAGGAGACTAGGGACAGAATGGTCTGCGTAGGAATGGGAAGGAGAATTAAAGTGTCCAGCAACCGGGAGATCAGGTTGGTTCAGGCGGGCTGAGCGAAGGTGTTCCGCAAAACTATCGTCTGGTCTGCGTTTGATCTCGGCGATGTGTAAGAGTCCACATCTTGAACAAAGGATATTGGAGGAGGTGCAAGTGACCCTCTGCCTAACCTGAAAGGACTGTCGGGGTCTCAGGACAGAGTCCTGGGAGACGGTACAGCGACAGGTGTTGCATCTTCTGTGGTTGCAGGGGAATGTACCTGGGGAGGGGGTGCTTTAGGTGGGAAGGGATGAGTTAACCAGGGAGTTACAGAGGGAATGGTCTGTGCGGAAGGCGGAAAGGGGTGGAGATTATAAAATATGGCTAGTGGTGGGATCCCGTTGGAGTTGATGGAAATTTCGGAGGATTATGCGTTGTATGCGACGGCTAATGAGGTGGAAGGTAAGGACTAGGGGGACTCTGTCTCTGTTGCAACTAGGGGGAGGGGGAGCAAGGGCGGAGCTGCAGGGTACTGAGGAGACACGAGTAAGGGCCTCATCTATGATGGGAGAGGGGAACTTCTTTCCCTAAAGAATGAGGACATCTCGGATGTTCTAGTACGGAACACCTCATCTTGGGCGCAGATGCAGTGTAGATGGAGGAATAGGAGTAGAGGATAAGAGTCTTTGCAGGAAGCATGGTGGGAAGAAGTGTAGTCGAGATAGTTGAAGGAGTCGGTGGGTTTGTAATAGACGTCAGTCGATAGTTTATTACTTGTGATGGAGACAGTGAGATCAAGGAAGGGGAGGGAGGTGTTGGAGATGGTCCAAGTAAATTTGAATGCAGGGTGAAAATTGGTGGAGAAGTTGATGAAGTCCATGAGTTCTACATGGGTGCAGGAGGTAGCACCAATATAGTCATCAATGTAACAGAGATAGAGTTCGGGGATAGGGCCAGTGTATGCCTGGAACAGGGATTGTTCAACGTACCCTACAGAGGCAGGCACAGCTGGGGTCCATGTGGGTTCCCATAGCTATGCCTTGGATTTGGAAGAAGTGGGAGGAGTCAAAGAAGAAACTGTAGTGGAAAGAGTAGTGTTAGTAGGCGGAGTAGAGTGTTAGGAGCTCTTATAGTGCTCTGCTCTGTTTAATGTAGTGTAGAGATACAGTGCGGAAACAGGCCCTTCAGCCCACCGAGTTCGCACCGACCAGCGATCCCCGCACACTAACATTATCCTACACACATTAGGGACAATTTATAATTATATTAAGCCGGTTAGCCTACAAACCTGTCTGTCTTTGGAGTGTGGGCGGAAACCGGAGTAACCCACACAGATCACGGGGAGAACATACAAACTCTGTACAGACAAGCACCCATGGTCTGGATCGAACCCGGGTTTCTGGTGCTATGAGGCTGTTTAATATTTACAGACTCTAATGTTATTTTGAATATTTTTTGTCTATTTTCACCTTCATTGACTGTGGTCGTGAAACACTTCCTTGAGCATCTCTACACAATCCCTCGGTGTCTTTCCATCAAGAAAAACACATAGGGCTGGAGTAGCTCAGCGGGTCAGGCAGTATCCCTGGAGGATATGGATAGGTGATGTTTTGGGTTGGGACTCAAGAAGTTCCCAACCCTCAACTTCAATTCATATTCTCCAGAGATGTTGCCTGGCCTGCTGAGTTACTCCAGCACTTTTCTTTTCTTCCATCAATTGTGTATTCTCATGAGACTTGGTTTTCCTCACAAAATATATGAACACATTTAGACTTCACATTTTTATATATTTGCGTTTTAAATTTTAAAAGGTCCCTTCCTTTATTTTTAAATAGCATGCAACGTGCCTTCGACAAACCTTTGCAAGCTGATCTTGAGGAACCAATTTTAAAAACCTTACTAATGTTATCTCAAAGCATGGAGTTGAAGAATATTTTTGCTGCTGACATTGAACTATTTAGATAACTTACAAAGTTTGTTCTCTCTGTTCTTGAACAAGGTTACTGAGGGGCTACTCATGTTTACTTAACATATTTAAGGTAGATTGAAAGAATGGAGCCTTCTCTGCGACCTTTACTCTGACTTCTTTCAGCTGCTCACTTCCAAACAGCCTGTTGACTTATCTGTCTTTATTATTCAATACATTTATAAATATTTCCAGAGTCTTAGCTAGGATTTAAGCCAAAAAAATCAGCTTCCATTTGGCAGTGATTCCTTCAAGGAAATGTATTGAGTTTAGACAGTGGATCTGAGGTTGAATCTCTGGATCACAGCAAAACAAACTCAATGCAAGTCTTGCAGGAGTAAAGATATGGCAGACAAAGTTTTGCCGTTGCTACACCTCTGCTGGTAGGGGACTATAACTGTAGGACAACACACTATCACAGCTGTTTCCCTTGCAAATGTGGACAGAAGATAAAAGTTCATACACAGAAGACTGATAATATATTATTGGTTAATGTTCCATTTAGCGTTCAGGAAGAAGCTAGAGGTTGGGCAATATGTGGATTGTAGCCGCATGTGTTTATTATTTGTTCAACTAAAAAGCTGCCTGTTTGCCTGACGTTTGTTTGGAAACTGCAAAATGTTCTCATTGAGGTAGGTTTGGCTCCAGTGCTGTATTCCACCCAGCATGATAAAATCACTTTAAGCTGGACAGCAATATCACTTCACAAAAGAGGTTGAGTGAATTCAAACCAATGCAGGACAGGGGTTAGAACATTACAAACTAATGACTAAACTATTGTCTGAGCAGTCACTGTCACTGCGGCTAATGTTTCTGTCTCATTGTGTTCCAGGCAAGGAGCCAGAGTGGAGGCAGGAAGGATGAACAACCGAGCAGTACATGAATGCTTCTCTAGATTTTGCTCCCACTAGTGTCACACGATGGATCATGAAGCACTGTCCCTTGGAGGCAGGATGTCTACACTGGTTTCTATAATTGGGTGTGACTGCCAGCAAGTGGGACTCCCATATCTACACGTTTTGTGGTGAAGAAGTGTATCTCCCATGAATGACCTGGGTCTGGGTTTATAAGACTACATGCTCTGAATAGGTACACATTTCCACAAGTACAGCACGGAAACAGGCCATATCGGCCCTTTGCCGAAACAACTTTTTTTCCCTTAGTTCCACCTGCCTACACTCATACCATAACCCGCCATTCCCTTCTCATCCATATGCCTATCCAATTTATTTTTAAATGATACCAACGAACCTGCCTCCAACACTTCCACTATAAGCTCATTCCACACCACTATCACTCTCTGAGTAAAGAAATTCAAAGAGGGAAAAGATGGTCCAAATCAACTCTGTCTATCACTCTTATCACATTAAAGACCTCTATCAAGTCGCTCCTTAACCTACTGCGCTCCAGCGAATAAGAACCTAACTTATTCAACCTTTCTCTGTAACTTAGTTGTTGAAACCCAGGCAACATTCTAGTAAACCTATGTAACTCTATTGACAGCACGGAAACCATTGTACCATCTCGGCCCTACAATCCGTGCCGAACAACTTTTTTCCCCTTAGTCCCACCTGCCTGCACTCATACCATAACCCTCCATACCTTTCTCATCCATATGCCTATCCAATTTATTTTTAAATGATACCAACTATGAACCTGATCCCTCACCACTTCCATTTACATGTACGTCCTATTTTGATTTATCCTGCCAACGATCCAGATGAATTTATTTGATGAATGGTGATGAGATTTAATTGGGTTTCTTGTTGAGATCTCCCTCTTTTTCTGCTCTTAAGCTGTTAAATCAAATGTTGGGCATGGAATGGCCTTCCAGTTTACCCACATGCCAGTGACAACACTGGCAGCGTCCCCATTAACGTTGACACAGTCGCATTATAATCAAGGCGCTGTTGTCACCACTGGAGCAAGTTAATCAACTGTCTCTTTAAACACTTTTCACTGACCGATTAGCACGCAAAAAAAAATCTTTTCACTCTGCCTGGGTACACGTGACAATAAACTACACTAGAGTTGTCCAAATGCAATTGGACAAAAATCCAAATCTTGACACCACCACTCAAGATAATGTGGTCGAGTTCTTTGTAGCTCTTTCTCATTCAACAAGAAATGCTTGACATTAATCCCGACATGCTTACAATCCTATGAGCTTACACTTAGCAAAACTTCAACAATTCTTTGAGCTTACACTAAGCAAAACCTCAACACCATTGTTCACAGTAGATTTGTACTCGAAGCTGTCAGTATTACCTTGTAGCCTTGGTTAATTCCATTAATAAATTGCGGGCTGGGTGGGGTCCACGTGAATCGAATGGTTGTGGAATTAATAGCCTCAGCGAGCACGTTTCCTGGAGGCACTGTGGGAACTGGAAGAACCAGAGATAACTTCAGGTGGGTTACATCAGAAGAGAGATCAAAGGGAAGGAAACCTTGCTTCAAGACAAGTCATTTGTGCAAACACAAGAACAAATCCTTTGTTGACCACTTCTGGTTTTAATTTTTAATTCTATTGCAGTCGGAATGCATCAATTGTCATGCTCCAACACTGTATTTACCTCCAATTTGTAGCTTAGAACTGCTAATAGCTTCCACTGTTGTTACATTTTGCTAAACAAAACAAGGGAAAGCTGATCGGTATCAATATCTTTATTTTAGAGATACAGTGCGGAAATAGGCCCTTCGGCCCACCGAGTCCACACCGACCAGTGATCCTCGTACACTAACACCATCCTACACACTAGGGACAATCTCTAATTTTACCAAAGCCAATTAACCAACAAATCTGTACGTCTTTAGGATGTGAGAGGAAACCGGAGCACCCGGTGGAAACCCGGGCAGTCACGGGTAGAAGTTACAAATACCATGCAGACAGCACTTGAGGTCAGGATCAAAGCTGGATCTCTGTAGCTGTGAGGCAGCAGCTCTACTGATTTTTGCAAGATTTCACAATTTCACTGGCAGAAGGAATAACGGAGTTAGTGTAGCTTCCCTTGAATTGGGTAGATTTGTCTCTTTCCATATTTTAAGGTATTTTTCTATGGTATGACTTTCTCCATCCAGGAGTGCAAGAAAGTCGAGGCCACACATATATCTGTCGTCTGCACAGTCTCGGTGCTTTATTTGTGATGGTATGCACTGCTGCAGGCAAAAATCACATTTTCCAATATTTTATGTTTTAAATAGTTTCGTACATTTTTGTTACTTTATTAAATTAGAAGTTGATGTTCAGAAAACTGTAAGAGGAGAGAGGTTATGTTGATGTAAACAAATTGGCTTATTAACGTGGCTTATTTTTTAATTGATATGTTTCATTGATTATACTTAATTTGCTACTGATTACTTTTAATTGACTGAAAGAAAGCAGAGGTTTCTTTTGTATAGATAGATCTAGCTCTTAGGGCTAAAGGTATCAAGGGATATGGGAAAAAAGCAGGAACGGGGTACTGATTTTAGATGATCAGCCATGATCATATTGAATGGTGCTGCTGGCTCGAAGGGCCGAATGGCCTACTCCTCCACCTATTTTTCTACGTTTCTCTGCAAGCAAAGCACAGCACAGAAGCAATCAGTGATCACCAGCATAACAAGTAAACAGCCCCTGCTCCTGGATTTTGATACCTTAATGGTCCTGCACTCATTAACCTGTCTCCTGCTACAAGGAATTACTTACCCCCTTGCAGGGTCCACTCAGTGACTGTGGGGCTGTAGATGCCCAGCCCCGCTCCATTGTACGACGCCACAGCTATCTCATAGTTGGTCCAGATGATGAGGTCCTCAAGTAGGAAGTTGTTAACATCGGAGCTGGTGATGTTCCTGTACTGGTGTTCCACGGGTAAGCCTGCCAAACAGTACCTGCAGAAAGACGAATCTTTGTCATTATTGCCCTGGTTTCTTTCAAATACTCCGTCCACACGAGTGTGCACAAAGGACACAAACTATAACCACGAATAGCAATCCAAGAGCACTTCAAAGATATTTCAGAACAGCAAATGTAGAAACATCTGTAAGAGTTTTGCATTCACCACATTCTGCATACAACGTTTTCAGGAGAACTCATACGAACATCCGCAAAAGTATAAGTTACAATTGAAAACTCCAGAGTTGGTAAAGAAAGCTAATGTTGAACTAAAGACATGAAGTGACAATACCTCTGTGATTTGTTGTTGCTGTGGTTTAAAACATCTGGCATAATTTTGTGTTGATTACTGTTTGCTGCAAGTTTTTGAATGAATGATAGATACAGCATGCAAACAGTCCCTTCGGCCCGCCCGGCAACTTGTTCTATGTTATCCCACTCCCTACACACTAGGGGCAATTTACTGAGGGCCAATTAACCTAGAAACCCGCACGTCTTTGGGATATAGGAGAAAACCTGGGCAAGCCCACACGGTCACAGGGAGAGCGTGCAAACACCACACAGACAGCTCCTGAGGTCAGGATCGAACCTGGGTCTCTGGCTCTGTGAGACAGCAGCTCTACCCATTGGTTTTTACTGTGAGTGGACAAATGCACAGAATATGCTGCCGTTGTGATGCGAGTTGTTTTCCCCGGGTATAACAGTGGGGAAGGAGAGTGTTGCACGGTACCTGATGATGTAGCCCTTCAGCGCGCCGTTCTGCTGGTTTTCCGGGGGTGGTTGCCACTGAATCATGATGGACTGATTGGTTCTGCCGCTGGCAATGACATTCTGGGGAGAGGCGCTCGGTGGCTCCTCCGGCAGTGAGAGCCTGCAGGCGGTTGCCCATTCAATGTGAAAGATAGAACATTAATCATCAGAAAACAAAGTTAACTCAACGCAAAACAATAAAAGTCAGGTCAGGTGTGTCCAACATGTTATGACTTCCACTCATTAGTTTATTATAGTTTAAGAATAGTCATAGAGTCATACAGTGTGGAAATAGGCCCTTCGGCCCAACTCATCCATGACGACCAAGATGCCCCATCTAAACTAATTCCATTTCCCATATACCCCTTAATCTTTCCTATCCATGTACCTGTCCAAGTGTCTTTTAAATGCTGTTATAGTACCTGCCCCAACTACCTTCTCCGGCAGCTCGTTCCATATACGCATGACCCTCTGAGTGAAAATGTTGCCCCTGAGGTTCCTATTAAACCTTTCCCCTCTCTACTTAAACCTATGTCATCTGGTTCTCCAAATGATCTAAAACTGATTGCAAGATAGCACAGGAACAGGTCCTTCATCCGACAATGTCTGTGCCGAACAAGATGTTAAATTAAACAAATCACAAATATGCCTGTACATGATCCATATCCTTCCATTCCCTGCAAATCCGTGCGCCTATCGAAAAGCCTCTTAAATAACACCAACGTATCTACCTCCACCACCACCCCCGGCAAAACGTTCCAGGCACTCACCAACCTCTGTGTAAAAACTTGCCCTGCACATCTCCTTCAAACTTTGCCCCTCAAAGCTATGCCGTCTGGTCTTTGATATTTCCACCCTGGGGAAAATGTTCAGACTGTCTACCCTATCTATGCCTCTCATACTTTTATCCATGATGATGGTACAATAGTAGCTGATCAATTGTGATGTGCAGAGACTATTTGTGATTGCCTTGGATGCCAGAGATCAGAACAATATAACCAAGGTTTTATTTGTAGATAAGAAGTAACCGGTATGCAGAGTCTTCCTTGCCGTAGTCCTAGAATCATACTGAATGGAAACAGGCCCTTCAGCCCAACATGTTCCAGTTGACCAACATTCCCACCTGCCCTAGTCCCACCTGCCTGTGTTTGACAGTTGCGAATAGTGTCCCCTTACTGTTGGTGTCTCTGTCTAATATTCCCAGCTGTTGGTGTCTCTGTCTAAGACTCCTTACTATTGGTGTCTACGGCAGATCGTCATCCTATAAGATGCTTAACCTGTTGAAGAACCTGACTACCTAATTTAAGCAACGCATTTTACTTTTTAAATCTTACTAATCTTTTTGTAATATTAAAAAATCTAAAACGTGAAAATCTAATTTTCTAGCTGATTAAAGATGCAGGTGTGACGTAACATCACAATTAATAGCGACATTTATAGTATGATGAATATGTAAGTTATAGATTGTGAGTACAGTACTGGGCACAGGCCTTACCTCTCCGTCTCTCTGCTGTACTGCCCCCTGCCAACATCGTTCAAGGCACAGATACGGAACTGGTAGGACCGGGCTGGAATGAGTCCTCTGACAGTCAGACCCACAGATTCTGGGTTGATGCTCATCAGGTGAACCGTCCAAGGGGAATCTTCAGCAAAAAAGATACGTTTCTTCTGAAAATGGTTATTTCACTTCAAGGCAAACGGCAACAACAAGATTAACATTAAAATGGTCTTAAACTGATACATTTGGGAAAATGAGAAGGAGCAATGATTGGGCCAGGCAAAAAAAAAAAAAGGAGTCGTAACTGCTGAGTGACTTCTAGTTTCATTCTTCTTTTAACACCAAGGGACAGGCAGCATCTCGGGAGAGAACGAAGGGAGGATGCTTCGGGTCAAGAGACCCTTCTTCAGCCCAGAAGCATCATCCATTCCTCTTCTCCAGAGATACTGCCTGTTCCGCTGAGTTACTCCAGCATTTTGCGTCTATCTTCGGTTTGCCAGCATCTGCAGTTACTTCCTAACAATATACAAGTTTCAATTTAGTTTATTAGTTCTAGTTTTGTTTAATATTGCCACTTGTACCAAGGTACAGTGAAATGTTATTTGTTGTATGCTAACCAGTCAGTGGAAAGACTATACATGATTACAATCAAGCCGTCCATGGTATACAGATGCAAGATAAAGGGTAAAGTCAACTCTCAAGTCTGATGAATGAGCACTGAGATTACATTCCAATAACAATGTGTATTGCTCTCATTTATTTGCTAATTGGAAAAGTAATTAGTCACATCTCGATTCCTGGCTGGCCAGAGGAAGCAGGAGGCAATAATGTTCTAGTCAGGAGATCCCAGAAGTGAAAACTACACCAGCCTAGCAGACGGGGAACTGCACCAGAGGTGAGAATCAATTCAACAACAACTCCGACCCCCGACGCATGTGGCAAGGCATCCAGGCCATCACGGACTACAGACCCTCCAACATCACCCCCACATCCAGCGACGCCTCCTTCCTTGAGGAGCTTAATCACTTCTATGGCCGCTTCGACAGGGACAATCTAGAGACAGCCATCAAGGCTGTGCTACCTGCCGATCACCAACCCCTCACACTCACCCCCTACGACGTGTACGTGGCACTGAGTAGGACTAATGCACGTAAGGCTGCTGGCCCTGACGGCATCCCCGGGCGCGTGCTCAGGGCCTGTGCTGCGCAGCTGACAGACGTCTGGACTGACATCTTCAACCTGTCACTTGCCCAAGCAGTTGTCCCCACTTGCCTTAAAGCCACCTCCATCGTGCCAGTGCCAAACACTCCACTGCGGCAAGCCTCAACGACTTCCGCCCAGTTGCACTTACCCCATCATCACCAAGTGCTTCGAGAGGCTGGTCCTGGCACACCTCAAAAGCTGCCTACCCCCCACACTGGATCCCTATCAGTTTGCCTACCGCAAGAACAGGAGTACGGAGGATGCCATCTCAACGGCACTTCACTCCGCCCTCTCCCACCTCGACAACAGAGACACTTATGTAAGAATGCTGTTCATCGATTACAGCTCAGCATTCAACACCATTATTCCATCAAAAGTGATCACCAAACTCGGTAACCTGGGCATCGACCCCTCCCTCTGCAACTGGATACTGGACTTTCTAACCAACAGACCCCAGTCTGTGAGGTTAGACAAGCACACCTCTTCAACCCTCACCCTGAACACCGGCGTTCCTCAGGGCTGTGTGCTGAGCCCCCTCCTCTACTCCCTCTTCACCTATGACTGCACACCTGGACACTTATTATTATTATTTTTTATTTATTTAGTTATTTATTTATTTTTTAAAATTCAAATCGTTTGCTATGTCGCTGTTCAAGGGAGATGCTAAATGCATTTCGTTGTCTCTGTACTGTACACTGACAATGACAATTAAATTGAATCTGAATCTGAATCTGAATCTGAATCTGAATCAGAGCAAAAAATGGTGATATCCGTAACTTCAGTTTGAGCAGGGTTGGTTGATGCTACATCTAAACTGTACACTAAACGGACCTGATGCCTAATCTAGTGCAAGGTTGCCTGGCTGCCCAGGACAGTCACACTTACTTCACCGTTGCTTTTGTTCTCCTGCTCTCTCACTCCCAACCTTTGGGATTTTCTTTAATCTGACTCACCAAAGCCATTTTGTGGACCTTTTAGCCATTCGAATCATCTACTTGAATTCATTCCTCCTCTCTTTATATTCTTCAAAAGCCCTGTCTGATTCCACCCTCCAATACTCTGCATGCGCTCCCTTTCTCTTTTTGACCAAATTTACGACCTCTTTGGTCATCCATGGCCTCCCATACTTTGCCATCCTTATTCTTCCTCACTGAAACATGCCAGTTCACAACATGACCAACTGGTCTTGAAACATTGTCAACAAGTCAGATGTAGACTCATCCAATCACTACTGCTCCCAGTGTACCTTCCAGTAATCACCTGTAGTTTGCCTTACTCCAATTTAGTACTTTGTCTAAGGTTCGTCAATCATTCTATTCACAATCTTAAAACCTATGGATACAAGGAACCACAGATGTGGTTTACAAAGAAAGACACAGTGCTGGAGTAATTCAGTGAACATACTGAGCCCACTGCGTTACTCCAGCACTTTGTGTCTCAAAAACGTATGGAGTTGTGTTGACAGAGGAGGACTCGCCCCACAGGGCGTCCGGCCTTACGGAGAAGCCGGCGCAGAGCGAGGTGGTCAGTCGAAACCCCGAGGTTGAGTCAGGCCGAGGACAAGGTTGGGTCAGGGCCTCCAATGGAGTCGGGACGAGGAGGGAGCCTCAGGTCGAGACAGGCCCAGGACGGGGTTGGGCCGCAAAGTGCTGGAGTAACGCAGTGGGCTCAGTATGTTCCCAGGCCCACTGAGTTACTCCAGCACTTTTTTATCTTTCTTTGTAAACCACATCTGCAGTTCCTTGTATCCATAAGCTTTAAGATTGTGAATTGAAGGAAGGATGGACCTTGGGCTGGCCATATTGCCAAGAACAAAGGCGGACCCGGCATGTGGGGGCCGTCGAGAACAAAGGGGGATCTCGTGGGGGGAGGGGGGACGAAGAAGGGATGAGTACTTCTTGTAAATTTGTCGGTGCCACAGTGGCGACTCTTTTGTGCACTTTGTTTGCAAAAACAAATAATTTGACTGCACCTAGCTAGGTACAAGTGACAGTAAAGTACCATCATCTTCCACTGAAACAGCGGGCACCTGGCCATGTTGCTCTCGTGCCCCACGGTCTATGCTGTGGGCAAAGATCACCAAGTAACGGTTTTACCACAAGCGAGGTCGAACAATGGTTACACAGATCCACAGTTGTTATGGTGAGAAAGGCAACATAAATCTGCCGTTTAAATAAGCTTTAAGACATGAAATTATCAATTACATTTGAACTTTTCACATAAATTTAATAAAACTAGTTTACAGCAGAAACAAACGAGGAGAGTGAGATTTAACATTGCCTCTCATCGATCAAATATTGATGTGATAATGGCTTTCTGCTCCACACACATTTGGTATTCCACACTCACTTCATCTGCTGTTGCTGAAACGTGATCGGAAAGCTGTGAAATTTACCTGTTCTAAATTAACCTCAGGTGATAGGAAACAGGTAGAGCCATTATTTAACCTGTTCTCCAGGGGTGCTGCCTGACCTGCTGAGTTACTCCAGCACTTTGTGTCTTTTTTTGTAAACCAGCATCTGCAGTTCCTTGTTTCTACAAAACTATTATTGCCCCCTGATGAAGATTGATACGTCAGTGTGTAATGTGTGACATGGATAGATGATCACTGATGTTATTCACTGGTTCTTCCTTTTATGTATCATAATCCCAACTTTGCAACTTCAATAAACAAGGAAATGCAGGTGTGCATTTACAAAAAAAAGACACAAAGTGCTGGAGTACCTCAGTGGGTCAGGCAGCATCCCTGGAGAATTGGGCACGGTGGCGCAGCTGGTAGAGCTGCTGCCTCATAGCGCCAGAGACCCATGCTCGATCGAGGCTGTCTGTGTGGAGTTTGCACAATCTTCCTGTGACCGCATAGGTTTTCTCCGGGTGCCCCACTGTCCTCCCACTGAAGATGTACAGGTTAATTTGGCTTTGGAAAATTGACCCTACTGTGTTGGATAGTGTCAGTGTATGAGGATTGTTGGTCAGTGTGGAATCGGTGGGTCAAAGGGCCTGTTTCTACGCTGTATCTCCAAATGAAACTAAATTAATCCAAACAGAGTCAAGGCATCATAGTCACTGTTTCAACTGCGTTGCTTCAGAGAATTTCACACTTAGAAATTCTACGATTCATTGCCAATGATAAAATAAAACAAAGATTATTTTCATTTTCATTTCACCAAAAAGCTCTGCGATCCACTACTATGACAATGGCGTGTATTCTTAATAACGTTGTTAAGAACTCACTGTTCTCGGACACCTCCAATACGTAGTGCAGCAGGGGGCTGTTGCCGTCGAAGGCCTTGGCCCACGTCAGGACAATGGCTCTCTTCTCACTGGTGCTTAGTTTGGCGGCCAGGTTCTCGGGCGCGTGGGGCAGCTGTCTGCAGGTCACACAAGAGGAGAGTCAAATCACAGTGCGGGTTGCCCACCAACCTGCAGATCTATTCAATGGGACTTTGAAATTCCTTTTTGCATACAGTTCACAATGTATTACTACACATAAACACATCTTAGATACAGTACAAATATATAGAAATAGTAAACTATGACAGCATACAAGAGTCGCCAGGTTTGGCACCACTTTAGGTTAAAGAGAGCCAAGAAGGCGCCCACGCCAGGTGACTCTTTGTGTGCTGGTCATAGAAGTAGATCTCAATGCATGCATCACAGTCTAAAATGTTCGAGTCTCAGTTGTTTGCAAGTGCAGAGTTTCTTAACCTGAGCACGAAGGCCCGTTGTCCTGCAGGCGTTGCAGGGTTGGCCTGGCCAGGTGTGGCTGTTGGTCACCATGGAGTCTGACTTACTCTGGCTGTCTCTAAGTCTTACAGTACACAAGACCAATAAACTCCAAGTGAAACACAGAACCTTTATCCCAATGACAGCAATTAATAATGCTGATTGTGGCTCAGTCTTGTGCTCCGATACTGAATGCAAATCTTTGTAGATTCGTATGGAAGCATTAAGCGGCATGAAAACATCTCTACAGCACAAAACCAAACACAAAGTGATGGAGGAACTTAGCGAGTCAGGCAGCATTTGTGGAGGAAATGGAAGGGCAATGCTTTGGGTTGGGCCCCTTCTTCAGACAGATCATCTGAGGATGGTTCCTGACCCAAAACGTTTCCTGTCCCTGCCCTCCACAGATGCTACCTGACCCACCACTGAGTTCCTCAAGCACTATGTGTTTGGTTAAAGCATCTGCAGATCCTTGATTTACATCGGGGAGGGGAGACTTTGCGGAGGTTGGGCGATCGTTGGTCCCTGGGTCTCCTCCATTGCCAGAGTGAGCAACACCGGGAATTGGAGGAACAGCACCTCATATTCCGCCTGGGTTGCTTGCGTCCGGATGGCATGAACGTTGAATTCTCCCAGTTTTGCTAGCCCTTGCTGTCTCCTCCCCTTCCTTAACCCTCGAGCTGTCTCCTCCCATCCCCCCGCCCTCGGGCTCCTCCTCCTCCCTTTTTCCTTCCTTCTCCCCCCCACCCCCCATCATTCTGAAGAAGGGTTTCGGCCTGAAACGTCGCCTATTTCCTTCGCTCCATAGATGCTGCTGCACCCGCTGAGTTTCTCCAGCATTTTTGTGTACCTGCAGATCCTTGTATCCCCGCCTGCATGAAGCCTTTGCATGATAACTGGTGGAGTTGCTGCCCATAAGATTGCTGTTTGACTCGGTGTAATCAATGCATTCACATTTTCCACAAGTCCTGAATTAGGTTAGGGTTTAATTCCATCGGGTTGCCCCAGGTTAGCTTGTCTGTACAGGGGATGGCGTAGCCTGTGCATTGTAAGACTGGTCCCACACACTGGTTCACTTACCTCACTCTGACGTGTGCATTCCGAGAGTCGTTCCCCCCGACTGAGAGCACCTTGCAGGTGTACAAGCCGATATCTCCTGACCAGGTCTGAGAGATATACAACGTCCCCACCTCATCAATCCGCATACGTGGGATGGCATCCACATCTATCGTAGCCCCGTTCTTCTGCCACATGTGCCTGTACACAAGAGAGCACACCATCATTGTCATCATCGAATAGCACATTGAACAACATAAGACCATTGGACGTTACTGGATTTTATCTTGCAATAAAAATGATTCCCTTTATCCTGTCTCTGTACACTGTGGACAGCTTGCATTTGAGTTTAGTTTATTGTTACATATACCGAGGTACAGTGGAAAATCTTTTGTTGCGTGCTAACCAGTCAGCAGAAATCCAACATGTGACTACAATCGAGCCGTCCACAGTGTACAGATACATGATAAGGGGAATAATGTGAATAACCTTTAGTGCAAGATAATATCAGTTAGGTCGGATCAAAGATAGTCTGAGGGTCTCCAATGAGGTAGATAGCAGTTCAGGACTGCTATCTTGTTGTTGATGCGATGGTTCTGTTGCCTGATAACAGCTGGGAAAAAACTGCCCCTGAATCTGGAGGTGTGCGTTTTCACACTTCTCTACCTTTTGCCCAATGGGAGAGGGGAGAAGAGGGAGCGGCCAGGGTGGCAACATGTCCTGTATTATGTTGGTGTCCTTGCCGAGAGTGTGGGTATAAATGGAGGGATCTTAATCATGTACGGCCGACTGGATAGCACGGGTACGGTAAATTACAATCGTACACAACACATATATCTTAATACATTTTTTGTACCGCTTCATTTTTTTTGAGCTTTAAGAAAAAGGTAGAAGTAAGGAAAGTAAAGAAAGTGCAAGAGAGTCGTGAAGTGCAAGAGTGTTGGGAAAAGAAAGCCCCTTAGGAAAGAAGTTAGAGAAGGAAGTAAAGTGAGAAAATAGACCCTAGAAAAGAAAGAAAGAGAAAATAGAAACAATCGCTCTATTATAACATTAAACTCCGCAGAAAGGGGACTACCAACCAAGTCTGTTTTTGTTGTTTTACCTCCCGTTACCAGGTCCTGATACCACTTATTTATATATTTGTTTTTTTTTAAATTACTATTGCACCTCATACTTGTAATAGGTCCAGAAACATAGACCACGTCTTTTGGAATTGGTCTGCACGCTTTTCACAGTACCTCAGTACATGTGACAGGAATAAACTAAACTAATCATAATACATTGGAACAGAATTAGGCAATTCGGCCCAACGAGTCGGCCCCGCCATTTGAACATGGCTGATCTTTTCTTCTCTCTCAACCCCCTTCTCTTGACTTCAACCCGTAACCTTTGACATCTTTACAAATCGAGAACCTATCAATCTCCACTTTAAAAGGACCCAATGACTTTGCCTCCACAGCATCTGAGGTCTCTTGCGCCGCAAGCTGTTTCTGGATCACGAGGGCAGATATGTGGATTGGTTGGAGAGCAGTGGACTTGGCAGCCACGACCAGCTGTAGCGGGGAAGGCGGTCACAGTCTCTCACCCCATGGGCATACCTGATGGCAACATTGGGGTCATGGGTCACACCACAGGTCAGTAAGGCCATGGTCCCTTTGATCACGCTCTGGTCTTGCGGTGGATTTGTGATCCGTGTTCGTGCTGTAAAAGAGGAGGGAGAGCATGTCACACTGCCGCTTCCATTGTTAGTAAGTATTCCTTTCCACAGGCAACAGGATCAGAGAAAGGCAACTTTGCAGAGGCCAAGTGAGACACCCTCTCACACCCGGGGCCAGAGTCCTGGGGACCTGCCGGTTTTGAGCAGTGTCTTTGGATGTACTCTTCAGCTAGGGTCAGGGGATGATGGGGAACGTTTCATGTGGAGCCAGCAACTGCACGGACATTTAATCTTATCCCCCTCTTCCCAGAAACACAACTTCACACGGAGAGGTAGAAATAAAGAACTGCAGATGCTGGTTTATCCCTAGGATAGACACAAAGTACTGGAGTAACTCAGCACGTCAGGCAGCATCTCTGGAGAAAATGAATAGGTGACGTTGCGGATCAGACATGCTTCCTGACCCACTGAGTTATTCCAGCATTTTGTGTGTATCACACGGAGAGGTACTGGTCTGTTTTGTGCCTTGATCTCTAGAACCCCAGTTGTAGGAGGGGTGCACGGCCCCTGACCCTAGCAGAGCTCTCTCCTGCCTCCCTCAGTGAGTCCATGCTCGCAGCACACATATGCAGCAAGTTCCCTAACCCGGCTCTCGCTCGGCAAGGGACTACCCCACCCTACCGCTGACGAGCACCGACAGACAGTTCTCCACGCTCTGGGAGTGTAGTTAGAGTCATGCAGCACGGAAACTGGCCCTTCGGCCCAGCTTGCCCATGCCAACCAACATCTCCCAACTACACTACTCCTACCTGCCAGCATTTAGCCCATATTTCTCTAAACCTTTCAAATCCTTGTACCTGTCCAAATGTATTTTAAATATTGTCGTAGTTTCTGTCTCAACTACCTCCGCAGGCAGTTCATTCCATATACCCACTGCCCTCTGTGTGGAAAACGTTGCCCTTCAGATTCCCATTAAATCTTTCCCCACTCACCTTAAACCTATGTCCTCTCGTTCTCAATTACCCTACTTTGGGCAAAGGATTCTGTGCATCTTCCTATCTATTCACTTCATGCTCTGCTAGGGTCAGGGGCCGTCAGGGGGCACATCTCTATATGATCCTCTCCCATCCTCCCACGATCCAAGGATTACAGTCCTAGCCTGTTCAACCTCTCCCTGTAATTCACACCCTCAGGTCCTGGCAACATCCTCATAAATCTTCTTTGCACTCTTTCCAGCTGACAAACACCATTCCAATAGCAGGCTGACTAAAACTGACCACGGTAGAAAAACTATAACGCACCAGCACCTGTACAGCTTGAACTTAACATCCCAACTTCTATACTCAATACCCTGATTGATGGAGGCCAATGTGCCGAAAGCCTTCTTGACCACCTTATCTACTAGTGATGCTACTTTCAAGGAACTATGTAGCTGTAGTCCTAGATCCCTCTGCTCTACAACATTCCCCAGAACCCTACCATTCATGATGTAGATCCTGCCGTGGTTGGACTTCCCAAAATACACCTCACATTCATCTGAATTAAATCATTACAGGCAATTGAAGCTTTCAGAGCAAATTAATATTTGCCGGTGTCTCTGACATTCATGGGAACTTGTTGAAAGACCCATCAGCATAATTACACATATAAAAATAGATTAATGTTATTCACAATTTTAAAGTCATTAAAACAAAAGCATTTAAAAAAAATGTAGTGGCTGGGTCTTTAAAGACTGCATTCCCTTTGGCACTTGTCGAGGTTCTCCATGGAAAAGGGTAGAAGCACTAAAGCTGCACTAAGGGTAACAAGAAGCCGGTTCGGTGCGTGGAGTGCCGGGGCGGTCCAGATGCTGGCTGGACACCAAGAGGAGACCACACACACAGCACACGTGGAGCAGCACGTTCAGCACTCCCCAGGCATCTGGCAGTGGGATCTGCCATTACAGTACTAGACAGAAACAGCAGAGAGCACTCTAACATCGCCTCTCAGTTTAACTTAGACCAGAGTCACAGTCGCTGCTTTATAACACCCGTCATCATAGTCTAATTAAATCATTTGTAACTATATAGAAAACATCGAATGGAATTGTAGCAGATCAAATTGATCGAAACCTTAAATAACATTGCCGTTATCATTTATGGCCATACAGCATGGAAACAGGCCATTTGGCCCAACTTACCCGTGCTGACCAAGATGCCCCATCCTACATATATCACTCTAAACCTTTCCTATCTATCCATACACCTATTGGACATTGTTATAGTACCTGTCTCAATTCTCTACATTTTGATAGACACAAATGCTGGAGTAACTCAGTGGGACAGGCAGCATCTCTGGAAAGAAGGAATGGGTGATGTTTCAGATTGGGTGATGTTTCAGATTGAGACCTTTCTTCAGACTGATGTCAGGGGAGTGGGTGGTATAAAGACCTCTTCAACTATCACAGCTAGTGGTCCTTTTTTACATGGATGCTGTTCCATTGTATTTATTATTCGCAAAGCCGGGAGACTATGAGGTTGAGGATAACTATCTTACTACAGAGGTGGGAGGGAGATGGCAGGCGGTAATAGTATAGGGAGACATTTTTTGAATGGCATAATTTGACGAGGGAGCCAGGATCTTGGTTTTTTAGTGAACAGTATGTGTAGTACAGAATAAAACAGAAAACATTGTAAATACTGGGGATACCAGGTGGCATCTGTGGAGAGTGAAAGAAAGTCAATGTTTCAGGTTGGTGATTTCTCATCAGAGAGCTGGGAAATACTTGAAATTAAACCCATTTTAAGTTGCTCAGAGGGGGAGGACAAGAATGATCCCAGGAGTGATTGGGTTAACATATAACGGGCATTTGAAAGCACTAGACCTGCACTTGCTGGAGTTTAGAAGGTTGCTGGGGGGACCTCATTGAAACTTACTGAATAGTGAGAGGTCTGGATAGAGTGAATGTGGAGAGGATGTTTCCACTAGTGGGAGAGTCTAGGACCAGATGCCATAGCCTCAGAATAAAAGAACGTACCTTTAGAAAGGAGATGAGAAGGGATTTATTTTGTCAGAGGATGGTGAATCTGTAGACTTCATTGCCACAGATGGCTGTGGAAGCCAGGTTAATAGCTATTTTTAAGGCAGAGATTGACAGAATCTTGATTACGGGTTATGGGGCAAAGGCAGGAGAATGGAGTTGAGAGGGAAATATATATCAGCCATGATTGAATGGTGTAGACGATAGGCCGAATGGCCTTATTCTACTCCTAGAACTTATGAACATATGCATTTATCAAATGAAGTTGCCAGTTGGGAAAGAATGATAAAGGGTTTTCACTGCTGTGGAGGAGATGTCAATGGAGGGAGATGAAAGTCAGCAGAGGAGCGTGAAAAAGCAAAGTTAGAACTGAGAGAGAAAATCATCTGAAGAATGTTGAATGGTGTGAATACCCAGCAGGTCAGGCAGCACTTGGGGAGGAAGATGCGCTGAGATTGATGCCTTACTTTTTAGAACTGGCGTTCTCACACAAAACCAGAAGGTCCAATGATGTGAATGTTTGGAACCCTGTGTTACGTCCCAACGCTGTAACATCCCCAGTCAGAAGGGGATGAGCATTGCTGGAGACATTGGGGTGAACCATGGAGTTGTGGATGGAGGAATGGCTTCTGGGGGAGAGGGGAAGATTCGTCTGGATGGGATCACAATGATGGTGGCGGTAATTTTGCTAAAAAGAAGTTGTCTTGTCATACTTCTCATATTAACTGTTCCATGTAGAATAAATTATAGAACACCGTGACTTCTGAATTTAATTCCAGGGTCTCTGCTTTCCTCATGGAAAACACTCCAGTTCCTGCTTTTTTCTTCCATGAATGAGTTCCCCAGATCTGGTACTAGATCTTGCCTTTCACCAGTTTCAACCCCTGTCCCTGGTCTTGCCATCTCAGTGGCATTCTTTATTCTTTCTACACCTTTTATGAAGTCCTCCTTGCATTTCTCACAGTCAGACTGAATAATTTGACTTGCCAAGCCTTCCCTTAGAATTCCCAGGATGGCACGGCGGAGCGGCAGGTAGAGCTGCTGCCTCATAGTGTTAGAGACCCAGGCTCAATCCTTGGGTGCTATCAGTGTGGAGTTTGCATGTTCTCCCTGTGACAGCGTGGGTTTCCATCAGGTTCTCCGATTTCCTCCCACATCCTAAAGACGTGCGGGTGTGTTGGTTAATTGGCTTCTGTAAATTGCCCCTAGTGTTTCGGGAGTGGATGAGTAAGAGGGATAACATAATACTAGTGTGAACGGGTGATCGATGGTCGGTGTCGACTCGGTGGGCCGAAGGACCAGTTTCCCTGCTCATGCTCTATCTCTAAACTAAACTAAATTACAATATGAGGAACGAGTTTTGCCTGCCTTTTCAAATACCCCTTCTGGTTTTGGATCTGCATCTTATTTTTGGCCAAAAGCCGACCCGTTTTGTTCCTCTACAGGTATAATGTCTTTCGAAGTCATCTCCTGTCCTGAGAGATTCCAGGTTATTCAATAACACTGTATGCCAAACTGCAGGCTTTAAGCTAAATGTTGGCACTGCCGTGTAGCTGAATCTGCTTAGCGATGACAAGAAGCCAAGTGGAAAAAGTTCAATTAAAAATGCTAAGTGAAACCCACAATGAATTAAATGCCCCCAGAGTTCATTATTAGCATGAATATTTATTGTTTAGATAGGCTCGCAAGGCAATGCTAACTACATCTACTTTGCATACACAGAATAGACTGTCTATAAAACAGACTACCTTTGCTCGAGTTCCATTGGTGGCCTCGACGGTAAAGCAACACGAGATTGCATTGTTGAAAATAATCTCTCGGTCTCCATAGTGTTCAGTTCACAGCTGCTACTCTGGTTCTAATGGACGTGAAATGGTGAGAGAAGAGCTTGATGTTTGGAGATGGGTTCAACAATTGCTTTGATCTCGTTTTGAGTTTCCTTTAGTTTCGACTGTAATGAGGAGCATTGTGGATTTAGACCCGCAGGCAGAGACTTCATTTACCCCACACCATCAGACCTTGCCCCACACGTTACCTTACCCCGCACGCTGGGACATTACCTCACACACTGGGACCTTACCCCACACGATGAGATCTCCGGACGCCTCGTCCACTCCGCGGGAGTTGGTGGCCAGGCAGATGTAGCTGCCAGCATCGGAGATGTGGGATGGGCTGATGAGGAGGCTGCCTGACTCCAGCAGGGTGAAGCGGGGGAACTGGACCGAACCGCTCGCCAGCACTTTCTCTCCTGTGTGCAAAAGGGAACACATGTCGCTCACGATATTTATCAGTGACGTTTCACTTTAGAACACAGAACAGTACAGCACAGGAACGGGCCCTTCGGCCCACAATGTTTGTGCCAAACATGATGCCTGATTAAACTGATCTCATCTGACTGTATGTGATCTATATCCCTCCGTTCCCTGCACTTCCATGAGCTTATCCAAAAATCTCTTAAATGCCACTATCATATCTGCCTCCACCATCACCACACCCTCACTAATCTCTGTGGACAAAACCTTGCCCTGCACCTGGTGCTTCACACATGCACCACATAAAACATACTGTTTCTGGTCCATACATCACAGCTTGGTTTGGGAACAGCTCTGCCCGAGACAGTAAGAAGTTGAGGATACAGTCCAATTCATCATTCAGACCAAACTCCTCACCATTGATGCCACTTACACTTCACACTACCTCGGGAAAGCAGCCAACATAATCAAAGTCATGTCCCACCCCGGTCATTCCACCTTCTCCCTGCTCCTGTCAGTAAAAACGACAAAAGTTTGAAAGACACAGGAACAGCTTCTTCCCCTCAGGCTTCTGAATGGTCTTCCCATAAGCTAGGGTACTGTCTGATTCACTTCTACCCAATTGAGGACATTGGATATAGACACAAAAAGCTGGAGTAACTCAGTGGGTCAGACTGCACATCTAGAGAAAAGGAATAGGTGATGTTTTGTGTCGAGACCCTTCTTCAGACTGGGAGTCAGGGGACGTTGGACTTTGTCTATGGAACTGGTGTACTATAATGCCAAGAACTATATTCTGAGCTCTGTATCGTTCCGTTTGCTCTACTTATTACACCTGAGTTTGACTTGATTGTGATTATGTGTCGCATTATCTCACCTGTTTCTATTGCAGGTAAAACAAAGCTTTCCACTGTATCTCAGCGCATGTGACGATCACAGAGCCAACCCCGAATAAAAACAAACCAGTTATTTTAGCCCAGTGCTTTCACCACAGATCTAGTCAGGACCATGTCATTATTACTAGCACTGTTTGTTAGACGGGGCAACAGATGTAGAAATAAAGAACTGCACAATGCTAGTTTATACCTGAAACAAAGTGCTGCAGTAACTCAGCGGGTCAGGCAGCAATTCTGGAGAGAAAAGGATGGGTGAGATTAAGGGTCGGGATCCTTCTTCAGACACATGTCTTTAGTGGATGAGTGGACATTCTTGTGCCACTCGCTTCACTTGACAGGGTCAGACCCAACTAGTCAACCTGCTTGTGATTGAAGCTGGAGCTGGCCACAGCGCATCACGTGAAGAGCTTCTGATTTTGTCACTTCAGTAGAATCTTCCTCAACATTGCTCAAACCAATAATGTCACCATCTTCTAAAGAGAGATTAAGAGCTTGGGACTGTTGGAACCGGCCGCTGGGAGACCTTAACAACCTCTCTGAGAGGGGGCTTCTGGCTGCTTTTGATTCCAGGCGTTACTGTCCTTGTGCTTGGAAAATGCCACACACAGAGGATGCTTAGCAACAGTGGGCATGCCAAGTGTCTGTTCCAAACAAGGTGGACCCTCCTAAACTGAATTCATCATCCATCACTGTGAGGCCAATGATCAGTAGAAGTCGGCAGCATGGTAAAGTTTGTAAAGGAAAGGCAGGGTGATGGGAGATGTGGGAGTAGTTGTGGATACTTGCCTCTCTGCCAGGTGATGGCGGGTCGTGGTGCCCCCGACGTTTCACACGAGAGAATGACCGAGAGCCCGTCTATCACCGTGCTGTCGGTTGGCCCCTTGGTGATATTGGGAGGAATACCTGCAACAACCAAACACAACCGTTTCTCTCATGTTACTCAGATATCACTGCGTAATTTACTTCCTGAGAACACTCATTTTAATCATGGCACATTTATCAAGTGCATTTTATATGATTACTACAGGAACAATAAAATTGGAGATATTAGATCTTTTCACAAGACAATGGATTGGATTTCTAAAAACGTACGCTACTGTTTTAATGTGAAGATCAATAAACTGCAGATGCTGAAAATCAGAAAGATCGCCTTTGTTTCTCTTGCCCCATTACTGACTCATTCTTGCTATGACTATAAATAAATCAGCCATTGAATTCTCTGTGAGGCCACACAACAGCAAATACTGATTCGGTGATGTGTGAATGGGGAACAAACGTCGACGGAAGTACTGGAAAGGCTCTCTGACCTTTACCAAATAAAGCAATTGGGCCATTTACATGCACATATACTTGCCCTTAAGTTAAAGGGTTTAGCCTGAACAAACAATTCCTTGCATCCCTTCAGAGCCCTTGCAGCATGGTGGTGCAGCAGTAGAGATGCTGCCTCACAGTGCCAGAGTCCCTGGTACGATCCTGACTACAGGTGCTGTCTGTGTGGAGTTTGCATGTTCTCCCTGTGACTGCATGGGTTTTCTCTGGGTGTTCCGGTTTCCTCCCACATTCCAAAGACTTGTGGGTTTGTAGGTTAATTGGCTTCTGTATATTGTGCCTGGTGCGTATGATGGAACTAGTGCATGGGCGATTGCTGGTCAGCACAGACTCAGTGGGCCGAAGGGCCTGTTTCTGTGCAGTATCTCTAAACTAAACTAAACCTGAAGTTTCCAAATCAGTATTTCCCTTATTCTATTTTATGATGTTAGTTATTCCTGAATTGATAGCAAGTCATTTGCCCCAAAAAGCTCTTAGAAAAGTTAAAGATAAAATGCGATTAAAAGATTAGATTGGAATTACAGTAGATTTAGATTGGAAGGCCTGATTGAAACATATATCCACAATTCACAATCCTCTTGCACAATGGATCATCGCGGTGTGCGTGCCTGGAGTTAGCTGAATGAAAGACACTACTTACTGGTGACGGCCAGGTAGGTGAAAGTTTGCACCTCGCCCGCATCGTTCCGGGCAAAGCACTGGAACATGCCAGTGTCGTCAGGGACGAGCCCGTTGATCTGGAGGCTGCCGTTGGACAACACCTTGTACCTGGGGGCAGTTAGCCTGGTGATGAGCGTTGCGTCTTTATACCAATACAGCACCGGCGGGGGCACTCCTGTAAATACATACACAACACCGGGACATCTTTAACACAGCCATGTCGAGTGGAATATTTCCAGAAAAGGTGCTCAGAAGCCTTTAAATTCATTCTGGCCTCTCTTCTGAGAACTCTCAATAAATTAAAAATATAGAAACATCAAACCCATCAAGGCTGTGGCTGAATTAACTCGAATCAAAATAGTGGCAAGTGTTCAAAACCATGAAGTTGAACGCGTAATCTTCGGTATCTGGGATAGTTTTGTTGTTTTTGAACAATTTATTTTCAATATCACAAACTACCACCTTGACAGCTTTAGTAAGAGTGCTGGTCTTGCAGTAATCTATCAATGCGGACCTGAACTCGCTATATTTATCACCTCCTAAAGACACAGCACCTTGCATACCTCCTCCCAGATACAAATGTTGTGGAGGTGTCAGTGCACGCTTCATGGCAAAAACACCTTCCATGGAATGTATTACAGTAGAACAGGCATGGGGACTGACAATGGATGAGAAGGAGAGTGATAGGTTGATGCTGCAGGCACGCACCCTCACTGGGGAACAGCAGCAGGGGTGCTGAGAGCGATCCACAGCCACAGAGTGTCAGTGGGATTTGTAATCGAGATAGATATCGCAAAGAGATATCATAGATCTCACTCTGCCCATGCCCAATGTCTATATTGTGGAGAGCAATTGGAAATGGTCACATTTGCAAATCATTTTCCTCCTGTCCCAGATGGGTGGAGCTAACTTTGTCTTCCTAACAACCTGGTAGAAACAATCAAATCTGAAACAGTATGGCCTTTAGAGATATTGCGTGGATACATGCCCTTTGGCCCAGCATGTCCATGCTGACCAGCGATCCTCATATAGTTCTATCCTATCCTAGGGACAATCTTTACAGAAACTAATTAATCTACAAACCTGTACGTCTTTGGGACGTGGGAGGAAACTGGAGCACCCGGAGAAAACCCACATATTCCCATGGAGAATGTACAAGTTCCGTACAGACAATGCCTGTAGTCAGAATCGAAATTGGGTCTCTGGCGCTGTAACTATGCCACTGAAATGCCACAGAGGGCATTCACATCTCAAACCACTCGGTGGGGGTGGGGGCGGGGGAGAGAATTTCATCCATTACAAACTGCATCTACCCATCTCCAATGCATCAGTTCACAAATTGATCATGAAGTCAACTCTGAAATTTCTGTCTCCTAATTGATGATGCTAATTTGTGATTCAAAGTCACCTACATTGATAATCTTGAAGAGCAAATCCAGCAAAGCAGTGGAAAAGCTTAGCCAGAGAGAGAAATACAACAGGACAGATAATAGTAAGATTAAACGAGTACTTACCAGTATGAAGTTTGATCTGTATTTTATGAGGAGTTACGGTGAGGGATTAAGTGAAGACCCCAGCTCTACTGCGCAGGTGCGGCATACTTCGAAGCAGCGGTGTGAAATCACAGGATAGACACAATATTTGAAGTAAGATAGTAAAGATCACGAGACATCAGTTTATTAGTTTGATCTATATAATGAGGGTGGGAGCGGCGGGCACTTAATCCCTCACCGTAACTCCTCATAAAATACAGATCAAACTTCATACTGGTAAGTACTCGTTTAATCTTACTATTTTACTTCGGAGTCACGTGAGTGATTCCGTGAAGACTTCAAAGGTCTGTGATTTCAAACCGTGTAACAGTTTTTATTTCACTCACTGCCGAAGTTTATGAGGGAGGAAGTGTTATCGTAATCAACCAGTGGATCTGCTTTCAAAAGAAACAGAAAGGTATTTGTTAACAATAACAACATAAAAGAGCTCCTCTGAGCTTAAATTAATATTGCAGTTTGTAATATTCCCCTGCAATTAAATCAGGTTTATCAACGGTTTATAATAAAAAATGTTCTGAACGCCGTTCCCTTGACCATTCTGCTGTATTGAAAATGTGGTCAACCGGGATGTCCATTCGTTCAGCAGCTGATACCAATGCTGCCCTAGTGGAATGGGATTAAATGTATTATTATCTATTCCGGCAGCTTTCAGTACCTGTTTGAGCCACCTTGGAGTGGTTTGGCTCGTACCCCGTCTTGGGTTACTGTGGTTGACCCATAGGCTTTCCTCTCCCTCTAAGATTGTGGGTTGTGTCTATATATAGTAGTAGATGGGTCACCACACTCAACCTGGACAGGCGATCTCGACCCTACTAGTTCGTGCCGAACTCATAATCTCGCCTAGTCCCATATACCTGCGAGTTAGATTTTACCAGACCTACATATGAACGTGATGCGTCTGGGGTAATCACCATGTTATCCAGTCTAGTTTTTGGAGTGACCGGACTCTGTGAGCGTGTACGAGAGCCATAAGCATGAGCGTTTTTTAAAACATAGATTAAGCAAGCTGAGGGATCTGGCTGGTGCCATTCTCTGAGATAAGTCAATATCACACCAATATCCCATACATGGGTATATACCTGGGTGTTTGGGGCTTATATTATAGTTGCCCTTCATAAGTTTACCTTCAGTGGATGGGATCCCATGCTCTGCTGTCATGCTGTTTTAGATAAGCAGATAAGGCGCTTCATGCTGTATTTACGGCATTGTAACTCACCTTTTGGTCATGGTGTAGATGTTCCAGGAACTCCAATACGTCAGTGGTTGAATAGTTCGGTATGTTGTCCCTGCGTCGTGGCAGTATTTTACCCATGTTAGCTTTTACTGACTGTTCGCAGGGATGCCGACATGGTGGTCCCTTGGATAATCCCAGTCCCTGGTAAGGTCTATTGAAACCCTGCACCCAGGAGTTTGATGTTTCCCTGGCATGGGTGGCTTGTGCCTGATACTGGGTTGAGTCAGCAACCATGGTCCACTAGGGAAATCCATAGGTGACTCGCCCACCGTGTCGTGATGAACTGGGAACCATGGCTGTGTAGGCCGGTCGGGCACGTTCAATATCTCGGAGACTCCCATCTGTATTGCGAAGTGCCCGTCTGATGAGGCAGAAGGGAGGAAGGCAAAGCAGAAATTCCCCCTTCCAGCGTGTAGGCATCTATCGCTGCTGCCTCTAATCTGGTTCCCAAGTCACATACATAGGTTACTGGTGATTCCTTCTTGTGCAACCAAATTGATATCTGGCTTTCAAACTGCTTAATACCTTTAGCAGATATTTTGGGTTTAACATCTATTCAATGTAATCATAAATTTTACCCCGTGACCTGGTGTCTCCCACTGTGTTCTAGCTTCCTAGGACATAGGCAGCTGATAGTTAAAATGTCTTTTGACACACCATTGCCAGATTTGTTTGACCAATTTGATGCACAACAATGATTATTATGCTCCCCATATGGTTGATATAAGCCACCACCATAGTATTATCAATCCGTAACCACATATGTACGTGCTGCATTTGAGATGCATATGCTTTTTAGCCCAATAGACGCTCACCAATCCTAAGTAGTTGATGCCCGGTATGTGTAGTAACGATGTTTGTGAATTGGTCCATCTGTTACCTGTGCTGGATAAGGAGTTTAGTTGCTCCCCAGCCTAAAGTATTGGCATCGGTTTTTAATAACCAAATTGGGATTGGTGATGATAATAGGGCTGAAAACGATGCCAAATAGATGTCTACCCACCACCTTAGTTGTGATATAGCTTCAGTGGGTACATTCATGATTTGATTATAGTGACCCAAGTACCTTGGCAAAGTAACAGTCATATGGACGGAATTATTATTGAAGCCCAGATAATCCTTGGTAGTTAACGCTTCAATTCTGGTTTATCTGGGCGTGGGATAAACCTCATCCAATATATGCCATGATTATGCTTGTTTTCTTAATATTTTCATGGCCGTTTTAATATTTAATAGTTTATGGCTGAGGTTAGGCCATAGGGACTGCTCTATGCTCCCATGGTTGCCCTAACCGGGATATCCATTATCCAGGTAAAATTTTTAGGTATCTATAATGATCCTAGTGTATGGGTATAAGATAGTTAGCATCTTCCATGTCAATGCTCCCCTTAGGTATCCTTGGGAGATCAGATGCCTGACAGTGACAAAAACCCATCTCCATCTTAAAGTGTATATATACTCAACAGATTTATTTAGTGATATTAGATCAATGATGATGCTACATTCACCATCTTTTGTAGTTTCCAATGGTTCATGTTTACTCCCATGATCCGTTTAGTAATGAGCCTTTCTAGTTCAGCTTGACCTTCTCACTTCTCTTTTCTTAGAGGGAGAAAGTGCCCTTTGGGCGCATTGCTGAACTGGCGGTAATATGCCCAATTTGAATTGTTTCTTATCGTTTTTATCCTCTAATACTGTTGAGTATATTTTAGTTATTTGTGACAGCATCCCATGCTTTATTAACAAGTGTAAATGCCCCCCCCCGCAGTTAGTAGAACACCCTTGTTTAGTGTAAACTGGGAGGAACCAGACTACCTACCTCCATGTTTGTTGTTTTTTCATGAAGGCGTAGTTTGCTGGTATGCTGGTGCTGTCGGTGGGGCGGCGCATCTTCCCACGGCTCCGCTCTGGGCCCCGTCTAAAAAGAACTTTGGGGGTAATGTGAAGCGGTCACCAGGCTTTCACCAGTCCTTGTTTGATATCGCTGGTGGATGCCGAGGGGTGCTGCCAGCTGGGTGTTGGATGCGATGTCCTGCTCGTTCCATGGCCTGCCTTCATGAGGCGCACAGGTTTAGCTGCCTCTCTTCCCGCAGCAGCGGTTTGCATAGCCCCATATATTTGGGGTTGCGGGCAGGTCTATATGCACCATTGTTCAGTCGAGTATCCCAAATTTGGGAACATCTTAGGCGTCAGCACCCTGGTAGTGCAATGGGATAGTCTCATCCTGGGAGAGTATAATCCGTGGAAAAAACGAGCAAAGGCAGTAACATCTTGACCCTTCTGTAGAAAATTCGCTGCTTGTCTGCTTACTAGTCCGCTGAAAAAGCAAAGGCTAACCTTTGTGACCCTTCTGTAGAAAATCGCTGCTGTCTGCGAGTCCGCGGACCCAGCTGCCTGCGGATTTTTTCCTCTTGGAAAGGCCTGCTCCTGCAGGGCTTTGTTGGGAAGATGGTCGCGTGGAGGAGCCATGTAGTGGCCCACGACACCCAGTAGCTCTTCCTGATCCTGCTCCCCTGGCATACTGCTGTTCTCGTCCGCCTGCCCAGCGTTTAAGCCAGCCCAGCCCTGGCCTCCTTAGCTAGCCTCAAAAGAGGGAGCAAAAGGGTGTGCTATAAATTGGAGGAGGCATAGCTCAAACTCCGCTGTTGCATGAATCCCTCGACAAGGGAGATGGCTAGTGCAATAGCACTGGGGTAAGAGTCAGCTCCCTTGGCATTCAGCCAGTGCCCCTTTCCTGGAGGTGAACTCCATGACCTCCTCTGGCTTGGGGAGACAGACATACTTATTTTTGCTGTCTCCAACCTGTTCCAGTTTTGGAGGAAGTTGGCTCCTGTAGAACCTGTTGAATTGGGAAGATTTTTGTCTTACCTGTATGTAGAGGCTGCCTGCCGTTTTCCAGGCGGCATTGTGGCGGTTCCCGGGCGGCGATTCTCTTTGTCAGGAGTCTGCAGGGCTGCCGGTCGGGTTTTTAAACTTCCCGCTGGTCCGCTGCTGTTACCAAACAGCTGTTCAGCGGACCGGCATTAGCGCAGCTCCTTGCAGCGGTCCGCAGCGTTTGTGGTCCGGGTAGCGCCTTTTCCCCGTCCACTGTCGGCTCCACGCTGGAGTCGAAACGGGGCCGCTCACCATGCCTCTCTACTTTGCTCCCCCTGGAGCAAAAACCACAAGGCCCGATTAAGGTAAGTACTTACCTTTCGTCCTTGGATGCGGGAGCTGCCGACTCCCGCTGGCCGCGTTCTGCACAGCTGTGCGATTATGTCGCATGCGCAGTAGAGCTGGGGTCTTCACGGAATCACTCACTTGACTCCGAAGTAAAATCCTGGCTGGACGCTGCCTGAACAGACAACTACATCTCCCATCAGTCAGGGAATTGGGTATAGAAGTCGAGACGTTATGTTACTGTTGTACAAGATATTGGTGAGACCGCTCTTGTAGTATTGTATTCCACTTTGTTCACTGTGCAGGAATTATTTATGAGGATGTTGCCAAGACTTGAACTATAGGGAGAGGTTGGCCAAGCTACGATTGTATTCCCTGAAGCATACGATGCTGAAGGGAATACTACAGAGTGAATACACAGTCTTTTTTCCCAGAATAGGGGAATCAAGAATTAGAGGGCATAGGTTGAAGGTGAGAGAGGAAAGATTTAATAGGAACCTGAGCGACACTTTTTCTGCACAGAGGGTGGTGGGGCTATGGAATGAGCTGCCAGAGGACATTATTGAGGCAGGTACAATAACACCATTTAAAATACATTAGGACAGGTACATGGATAGGAAAGGTTTAGAGCGATATGAACCAAACGTTGACAATTGGGACTAGCATAGATGGGACATCTTGGTTGGGCTGAATGGCCTATTTCCGTGCTGTTGTTCAAATATATCATGTTATTTACTCACTTCATGGCCATCTATATAAAAATTAAACTCCACGCCTCTCCTACATATCATCTTCCTCTTTGGCCGTTGATCGTACCTTGTGCCTGACAGGGAATATCGACCACTCTCTCGATCTCAGCGCTGATGTGTCTCTCAGGCTCGTGGACCAACTGCGGGTGCTCTGAAAGACGACAAAGATTAAATCATGATCAGCAAAACATAACTCTCTGCACAATGAAATTGATCCAATATTCCTATAGGTGAATATTGAATATAGTGAATACAGAATGCAGTGAATACACGTCTGAAGAAGGGTCTCGACCCGAAACGTCACCCATTCCTTCTATCCAGAGATGCTGCCTGTCCCCCTGAGTTACTCCAGCATTTTGTCTCTGTATTCCCACAGGTGAAATATATAAACAAATCCAGTGGGGAGGATGGCCATTGATAGTTTAGTGTAGTTTAGAGATACAGCGCGGGAGGGAACAGCTTTCATTTGCTTTCAATCGCCCTGAGGATCCATTGCACTCCATTTTAACATCACTTGTATTAGGGGGAGATAGGTAAGCAATGTTCCAGCCCAACAAGGTGAATTGTCCTATAAAGTTGTAGAGAGATACAATACGGAAACAGGCCCTTCGGCCCAACCCATCCATGCTGACCAAGATGCCCCATCTAAACTAGTTCTATTTGCCTGCATTTGGCTTGTATCCCTTTTACATGAGTTAATCATTAAATGTACATTGACTGGTGGGACTTGGGCTCATTGATGTAGATACCAGCTGTGTCCTTATCCATTACCCTGCATCTCTGTTGTTATTGATGACAAAGTAACAAAATAAATTATTAAAACATATATATAAAGCGAACATGGAGGTACAAAGCAACTCTGAAAGCATAGAGCCTTTTACTCAGGGTAGGGGAATCAAAAACCAGAGGACACAGGTTTAAGGTTAAAGGGAAAAGATTGAATACAAACCCAAGGGGCAACGTTTTCACACGGAGGGTGGTGGATGTATGGAATGAGCTGCCAGAGGAGGTAGTTGAGGCAGGTACTACAGCAACATTTAAAAGACACACTGACAGGTGCATGGGTCAAAAACGTTTAGGGTGATATGGGCCAAATGCAGCCACATAGGACTCATGTAGACGGGGCATGTCGGTCGCCATGGACCAGTTTGGGCAAAGGGCCTGTTTCCATCACTCCATGCCATATTTTACATTGAGAAGTTAATTTAGAAGCTACTAATTAATCAGCCTGTTGCCACTATAAACTCGCACTTGTACACATGTAATCTCCACACCCTATCAGTCCGAGATATTTGCTTCCATCTGCAGCACGGCGGGTTTAACAAGCCATTGGATAAAATTAACAGCATTCCAAATGCAATTTACACAAATGACCAGCATTATTGATGCATCATTTCAAATCTAAAAAAAAAGTGTTGAATTTATCACCAGCTGTGAAACAGCAATAAAATTCAAATTACAAAAAAATCAGTTACTTGATAAATACATTGTGTTTTCATGTTATAATAATTTACATCCTTCAACTAGTAATTAAATAGATCAATGTGATATAGATTTCAGACATCATTGATCTGCAAGGTGTTTTGTGACCATATATATGTAAGCGTTCTGTTGTTTTGCATTGATATAGCTTTTAAAAAAATGTATTGAACTTAGATTTGTTTGTCTTATTATGTTATCTTTTGGGTGCTGTGTCTACAGATCTGTAATGTTGCTGCAGGTAGGAATCAGTACGTGTGACAATTTAACATGCTTGACTCTTTACAGACGTGGGGAACTCACCCAGCACAGACAGATAGGCCCCTGCACTGACTGACGGGACGCTGCTGCTTCGGAGCACAGCTTCACACTCGTAGTGGCCTGAGTCTCGCGCTTTCAGGTTTAAGATGGTCAGTTTCCGGTGGTGGTCACTCAATCCACTTCTCAGCGGTATCCCATCCTTCTTCCAACTGATATTCAGCTTAATTAATGGCCTGGACAAAAACAAGACAGAGGTTCCACGCGCTAGTGATCTGGAGAGGTTTTCACTTGGGAGAAGTCCCTTTACAATTAAACGTAATTGATTACAATTTCTAGTCGATATTGGTCCTCAGATATCACACAAATGCTGATGTTGTGATGGATGTCCATCTCCAACATAAGCAGCGACAAAGTGCTGGAATAACTCAGTGCATCAGGTTCCAGCACTTTGTGTTTGTTTTGTGAATCAGCACCTGCAGTAAGTACCTTGTTCAAGAAGGAACTGCAGATGCTGGAAAATCGAAGGTAGACAAAAGTGCTGGAGAAACTCAGCGGGTGCGGCAGCATCTATGGAGTGAAGGAAATAGGCAACGTTTCTGTCTCAAGAAGGGTTTCGGCCCGAAACATTGCCTATTTCCTTCGCTCCATAGATGCTGCCGCACCCGCGAGTTTCTCCGGCACTTTTGTCTACCTGCAGTACCTTGTTTCTTCATCTCCAGCATGCCTTCCTTCGGCTACTTTGGACCGTGGTGCAGTTGGTAGAGTCGCTGCCTCACAGTGCCAGAGACCCGGGTTCGATTCTGACCTCGGGTGCTGTCTGTGTGGAGTTTGAATGCTCTCCCTATGACCGCATGGGTTTCCTTCCACATCCCAAAGACATGTGGTTTGAGGGTTAATTGGCCTCTGCAAATTGCCCATGAGTGGGTAGGGAGTGGATGAGAATATGGGATAACATAGAACATGTGTGAATGGGTGATCGATGGTCGGCATGGATTCAGTGGGCATCAGGACCTGCTTGCATGCTGTATCTCTAAACTAGTCTAAGTTAAACTACATTAAGTAAGGCATCTCTGTCTCCACGGGAAACTAATGGGTTTTTTCCCGCTTGTTAATAATTATTATTTGAGGAGAGAGAAATTAATGACTACAAGAATAGCCAAATTATTTTTGTCTTTGCATATGTGCTTGGTGGGAGGTCTGTCTTTCTTTTGCACATACTAAGATGATAAATGTTTAAGTAAGAGACAATAAAGTGAGTTAGTAAATGCTCTGACATACATTTGGTGCCAATTCGAGATCAACACTGGGTGAACTTGAGAGATGATGGAAAACACACAGGCAACAAGGAGACAGAAGGAACATTTGACTTGAGGGGGTAGCGGGTTAACGGAGAGAAAATTAGTTTCAAACTAATTAATTAAAGATCTCATTAGCATTCCATCTGCATTACACGATGCCCTAATGGCAAAAGAACTACTGCGGGCATTGCTGCAAGCACAGCATTGTATCAAAGGCACCACAACTCACGTAGCAAAGGGGAGGGGAGGGACAAAATTAATGCAATGCGCATCAACATGTAACAGCCTTGAGAGGTAATGATGTGTCTGATGTGTCGATCCTGAGTAGATGCCATTTTGTAACAGGTAAAATATAGAAACCAACCTCCCTTCCATTGAATCCATCTACACTTCACGCTACCTCGGCAAGACCACCAGCTTAATCAAGGATGAGTCTCACCCTGGTTACTCCCTCTTCTCGCCTCTCCCACCAGGCAAGAGGTACAGGAGTATGAAAACATACACCTTCAGATTCAGGGACAGTTTCTTTCCAACTGTTATCAGGCAACAGAACCATTCTATCAACAACTAGAGAGCAGTCCTGAGCTACTATCTACCTCATTGGAGACACTCGGACTATATTTAGTCTGACTTTACTGGACTTTATCTTGCACTAAACATTATTCCCTTTATCATGTATCTGTACACTGTGGATGGTTTGATTGGAACCCCGTATTGTCTTTCCTCTGATGAGTTAACACGCCCCAAAAGCGTTTTACTGTACCTCTAAACTTGACAATAAAAAAAACTAAATTATAATACAAAATTATAACCACAGCATCTTGTGTAGGCACAGGTCCAAAAGGTACAGCACAGAATATTAAATACAAATCATGAAAAAGAACAGCTTTCTAAACTTTGTTTTATGTTTAGAGATACCGGGTCTCGAACCCAGTCCCTGGTGCTATGAGGCAGCAGCACTAACTGCTGCTGTGCCACGTTGCTGCATCTTTTTTGATCGGGTGGATTATTTAGAAAGGAGATTGAATTTTGCATCGTCTTTTTCATTGACAAACTAAGAAGTTTGTGTTGTAATGGCGAGGTTTGAGGTTCCTGTCATTCTTTAACATGCAATCTTACTGGATTCGAAGAGCAGGCATTTCACGACCTGGAACTTGACAACTTTGCTCTTTGTCCAACGAGACAATTTGGAGATAAAGCAATCTTATGTCAAAGTTAACCAGTTTAAGTCAAATTCTTTATCCCATGGTGGAAATGTCAAGGACTAGAGGACATATACATAAGGTGAGAGGGTTAAAGTATAGAGGAGAAATGCAGAGGGTGGTACGTGCCTGGAACACGTTGCTAGGGGTGGTGGAGGCAGATACAATTGTGGTATTTAAGAGGCTTTTGGATAGGCCTGGATATGCAGGGAATAGAGGGTGGAGGGATATGGATCATGTGCAGACAGAGGAGATTAGTTTAACTTGGCATCATGTTCAGCACAAACATTGTGGGCCAAAGGGCCTCTTCCAGTGCAGTACAGTTCTGTTTAATGCTGTTCTAAGATTGTGCTGTGGACCTCTGTTGACTGTGAACTGAACACAGAGCGTGTATAATGATTGTTTCATGCCTCATTTATGTAGCCTGTTTGATGTCTTTGTAGGGCAATCTCTTGCCGTGGCACCCACGCAAGGTTTTCAGTACAAAATAACTCATTACTGAGAACCTGGTAAGTTTGGTTTAGTAGCAAGATCATTCAGTAAGTCAAATCTTCTGTCTCTTGATGTTGGGAACTGCCTCCATGACAACAAATCATTCTTTAGAAATAACACATAAAATGGGCTTCATCTGTCTGATATACTAACTTGAAGTTTTAATTTATTTCAAGAGAAAAACAAAAGATATAGAACACAGAACAGTACAACACACAAACAGTCCCTTCAGCCGACAATGCCTGTGCCGAACATGATGCTAAAATAAACTAATCTCCTCTTCCTGCATATAATCCATATCCTTCCATTCCCTACATATCTATGTTCCTATTTAAAGCCACTCCACCTCCAACATCAGTGGCGGTAACCAGACGTGGCGTCGAAGGACAAGAGGCCAGAGCAAAGAAGTGGAAGCCGAATAACCGAACGGAAACAAAGCCGAAACGCCAAATAACCAAAAGAGTGCGACGCCTAAAAGCAAACTCACCGAAAGGCTGCGTCGCCTACAAGGCAATTCACCGAATGGCCGCTCTGCCGAAAAGTCAAATAACGGACATGATGTCGCCGGGGGGCGGGACCTGTCAGCGAGTGGTCCAGATCCCCGCATCCATCACATCACTGGCCGATGGAGATGGGAGGGTGGGGGTCATTTTCCCACACAAGCCATAGGTGGCTGGGCACTCTAAACCCAAGCACAAAGTTGTAAGCGGCCGAAGGAGCGCATCCCTCGGGACAGCCCCCACTCTCCCACGGCCACGGCTGCCCTCCGCCTCGTCTCCCCTATGCGGTCGCACTGTGACGGGCCGTGTGTCGGCAGCACCGGGTGGAGCAGAGGTGTGGGACAGGCTGGTCCCTCCACCCACCCAGAGTCACTGACCACGATGCACCGCCATCACCCCCCGACCCCCACACCGAGTGATTCACCCCCTTCCACGGCCATGGGAACAGACGACTCGGGGCATTGGCAGCCATAGCAAAATCGCTTTTTAAAACATGGTGGGGGGGGGGTGGAACAGGGAATTCCCCTCTGCTGGGCTGCGATGACAAGCCTTTTGTTCCCAGTTGACAATGATGGCGGTGCATCGTGGTCAGTGACTCTGGGTAGGTGGGAGGGACCAGCCCCCCCCCCCCCCCCCCCCCGCCCGACAACATGAAACATGTATTATTTATTGTTTAAACACAGTAATACCTTCTGGTTGCCTGCGCAAGGCACACAAGCTCCCACGCTCAAAACACCAGATAATCTGTAATCTGTTTTAACCGAAGATGGACACAAAAAGCTGGAGTAACTCAGCGGACCCGGCAGCATCTCTGGAGAGAAGGAATGGGTGGCGTTTCGGATCGAGACCATTCTTCAGACCTGAATGGTCTCAGCAGATGAAATGAGACAACTGTCACACCAAAGATGGACAAAAAATGCTGGAGTGACTCAGCGGGACAGGCAGCATCTCTGGAGAGAAGGAATGGGTGACATTTCGGGTCAAGACCATTCTTCAGACCCAAGGACTGAGTCTGAAGGGTCTCGACCCGAAACGCCACCCATTGCTTCTCTCCAGAGATGCTGTCTGTTCCGCTGAGTCACTCCAGCATTTTGTGTCCATCTTTGGTTAAAATAGATTACAGATTATCTGGTGTATTGAGCGTGGGAGCTCATGTGCATTACGCAGGCAACCAGAAGGTATTACTGTGTTTAAACAATAAATAAAACCTGCTTCTTGTTGTCGGGGGGGGGGGGGGGGCAGGGAATTTGTGTCCCCATGTTTTAAAAGCGATTTACTATGGCTGCCAATGCCCCGAGCCTTTTGTTCCCATGGCCGTGGAGGGGGGTGAATCACAAAGTGGGTGTCGGGTGGCGATGGCGGTGCATCGTGGTCAGTGACTCTGGGTGGGTGGAGGGACCAGCCTGTCCCACACCTCTGCTCCACCCGGCGCTGCCGACACACGGTCCGTCACAGTGTGGCCGCACGGGGGAGACGAGGCGGAGGGTGGCCGTGGCCGTGGCCGTGGGGGCTGTCCCGAGGGATGCACACCTTCAGCCGCTTACAACTTGTTGCTCGGTTCAGAGTGCCCAGTCACCTATGGCTTGTGTGGGAAAATGACCCCCACCCTCGCCATCTCCATTGGCCAGTGATGTGATGGACGTGGAGGTCTGGACCAATCGCTGACAGGTCTGGCCCCCCTGGCGTCGTCGTGTCCGTTATTTGTCTTCTCGGCAGAGCGACCATTCGGTGAGTTGGCTTGTAGGCGACGCTGCCTTTCGGTGAGTTGGTGTTTCGGCAGAGCGACCTTCAGTGAATTTGCTTTTAGGTGTCCCACAGTTTTGGTCAGTTGGTGTTTCGGCTTCGTACGCTTTCGGTTGTTTGGCGTTTCGGCTTTGTTTTCATTCGGTTATTTGGCTTCCACTTCTTTGCTTCAGCGTCTCGTCCGCACACGACCAGTGAGTTCCATGACCCCATCAGCCTCTGCATTAAAAACTTGCCCCTTACACCTCCCTTAAACTGAGCCCCCCTCACCTTCAAGTTATGCCCTTTAGTCTTTGACATTTCACCCCTGCAAGATTCTGACCCTCTACCCTATACCTATGCCTAATCATTTTATATCCTTCGATCATGTCTCCCCTTAACCTCTGGTGTTCCAGAGAAAACAATTCCAGTTTGTCCAACCTCTCCCCTTAGCTGAAACCTGTAATCCAGGCAGCATTGAACATCGCATGAACATTTTAAACTCATTGCATTTAAATGTGCATAGGCCAAATGTTTATTGCGTGTTTGTGCCTGCATGCCACGTGTGACTATACACGTGTGCAATTAAAGAAAATTAAACAGAGTTGAAAAAGGTAGAACAGGTTTTCAGAGGATGAGAAGAAATCTTCACTAGGAGCTCTGATAATGAGAGAAGTAACTTTAAAAGGGAATTGTAACTTTACAACAAGAGTTTGAGGCGTGCCCGCAGTAGTTATACTGAGCATTTCATAACAGTCATGCTGGGTGGTGTTGGCCGCTACTTTGTTTGTTTATTATTGTCACATGTGCCGGGGATCAGAGGAATAATTGTATTTGCAAGCTACCAGTCCAAGAAAAACTATACATGAACACAATCTAGCCATCCATAGTGCAAAGATAAAGAATAAAGGTTACAACATTTAGAGCAAAGATATAACATTGAAGCTTGATAAAGTCCGATTAAAGAAAGTTCAACAGTCTTCAATGAGGTCAGGACCGCTCTCTAGCACTTTAGTCTGTTTGAACTGTTTTGACTATTTTACTGTTGTAATGTTTTTTTTTACAAACCATGTTCTCGGGGTATCTAAATCTAAATGTTATTAGTTATTTAATTTATGACATCGTGTGACAGCTGCATACCAAAACTCGTTGCGCTTATGTGCAATGACAATAAAATATATTATTATTATTATTATTATTATTAGCTGGTGAGAATACGGTGCAGTTGGGGAACGCTGGCAGATTCGGGTGAAATCTCTGGCAATGTTGTTTGTAATTAAAATGGAAAACTTTCAATGCACTGTGAGCAGAACATTCAAAAACCGAGACTGAACAACTCTGTCAAACACGGAAGTATCAGCTTACAATTTAGAGAAAAATGAATTGTTGGATGGGGATAAGGATTGGTCAGGTCAAATGTCAAGTATAAATATGTTATCTCTGGGTTGATGAATGCAGGAATCAGGAAGTCTTGGGACACTCTCTCATATTGTCTTCACACTGCGTGTGTGGGGAAGTATGAAACCGCCTGACATGTGCAGAATCATATATTTAATAGCTTGCCATCGCAATCACCACACCCTGAATGAATGAATGAATGAATGAATGAACCCTTATGAGGATGGTGGCCTTACATGATGATACTGTGGCATTATTGAGCGAATGTCCCCAACCAGTGCAGCCTAAAGAACATCAGACAGCTGGGAATCTGAGGTTCCGCAAGAAAATACTTTCCTGATTTAACAGAACCCAACCTTTCTAACTCCATCAGCCTGTCAGCCACGGGGAGACAAGGCTAATGAATCAAATACAAGGGGTTAACTATGCATGGAGTTCCATGCAAGCTGAGTGTCCACAGGTTGTGGAATGACTCTGCTGAGCTGCATCTATTCCAGCATTATCCTGGCGTGTCCCAACACCCAACTTAGTTTAGTTCATTATTGCCACATCCCGAGGTAAGCTATTTTTGTTGTGTGCTATCCAGTCAGCAAAAAGACTCAATGTGTAGGATGGAACTGCTGATGCTGGTTTAAACCGAAGATAGACAATAAAATAAGCACCTTTTCATTTTCTCCAGAAATGCCGCTGAGTTATTCCAGTTTTTTTGTGTCTCACTTTAGCGAAAAGTCTATACATGATTACAATCAAGCCATCCACAGTATACAGATACAGGATAAAGGGAATAATATTTAGTGCATGGTGAAGTCCAATTAAAGATAGTCCAAGGGACTCCAATGCGGTAGGTGGTAAGACAGGACTGCTTTCTAGTTGGTGATAGGATGGCTCAGTTGCCTGATAACAACTGGGAAGAAGCTGTCCCTGAATTTGTAGGTGTGCGTTTTAACACCTATGTGCCGCTTGCCTGATTGGAGAGGGAGTGACCAGGGTGCGACTGGTCCTTTATTAAGCTGTTGGCCTTGCTGAGGCAGTGTGAGTTGTAGAGGGGAGGTTACCATATAACCATATAACAATTACTGCACAGAAACAGGCCATCTCGACCGTTCTAGTCTGTGCCGAACACATATTCTCCCCTAGTCCCATATACCTGCGCTCAGACCATAACCCTCCATTCCTTTCCCGTCCATATAGCTATCCAATTTATTTTTAAATGATAAAAACGAACCTGCCTCCACCACCTTCACTGGAAGCTCATTCCACACAGCCACCACTCTCTGAGTAAAGAAGTTCCCCCTCATGTTACCCTTAAACTTCAGTCCCTTAATTCTCAAGTCATGTCCCCTTGTTTGAATCTTCCCTACTCTCAGTGGGAAAAGCTTTTCCACGTCAACTCTGTCTATCCCTCTCATCATTTTAAAAACCTCTATTAAGTCCCCCCTTAACCTTCTGCGCTCCAAAGAATAAAGCCCTAACTTGTTCAACCTTTCTCTGTAACTTAGTTGCTGAAACCCAGGCAACATTCTAGTAAATCTCCTCTGTACTCTATTTTGTTGACATCCTTCCTATAATTAGGCGACCAAAATTGTACACCATACTTCAGAATTGGCCTCACCAATGCCTTGTACAATTTTAACATTACATCCCAACTTCTATACTCAATGCTCTGATTTATAAAGGCCAGCACACCAAAAGCTTTCTTTACCACCCTATCTACATGAGATTCCACTTTCAGGGAACTGTGCACAGTTATTCCCAGATCCCTCTGTTCACCTACATTCTTCAATTCCCTACCATTTACCATGTAGTCCTATTTTGATTTGGCCTGCCAAGATGTAGCACCTCACACTTATCAGCATTAAACTCCATCTGCCATCTTTCAGCCCACTCTTCCAACTGGCATAAATCTCCCTGTAGACTTTGAAACTCTACTTCATTACCCGCAACCCCACCTATCTTAGTATCATCTGCATACTTACTAATCCAATTTACCACACCATCATCCAGATCATTGATGTACATGACAAACAACAGTGGACCCAACAAAGATCCCTGTGGCACCCCACTCGTCACTGGCCTCCAACCTGACAAACAACCATCCTCCATTACTCTCTGGCATCTCCCATTCAGCCACTGTTGAATCCATCTTGCTACTCCACCATTAATACCCAACCATTGAACCTTCTTAACCAACCTTCCATGAGGTTGGTTTGTGCGATGGCCTGGGCTACCCTGCAGAACACCGAATGAAATGAACTGCAGAAAGAAAACAGGCAGGTGGGCAGATCCATTTGGACAATGAAAGGGAGAGAGATCCTTCACAATTTATATGTTATAGAAGAGTTCAGACCTAGGACACAAGCTTCCCAAAAGGTCCTTTGCCCGGTTTGTCACCCTGTGAAAGTCTGACTCTTGAGTTAGTAATAGCATTATGAAACTAACAACATCTAAGGTAAGACCGACCTTCTTATTCACAAGAGCTTTCACTGCAAATTATCAACTATACCTCCTTGCGAGCTGTAATCAGAAATCTCAATCAAATTATGCTACAAATTTCAAGGGAGCCCTTCCTGACATTTTGCAAACATTAGCTTATTCGTGTTTATAAGACTCTCAATGCCTCAGGGACTGGATTCAAATTGCTACCAGCTTCTATGTAAACAGTGTAAATCTCTCACCAACGCGGCAGTTGTGAGAGCTGAGAGATTGATACAATCCCACATTGCCTTGTCTCACGGGTTCCTCAGCTAAATAATATTAGTGACTATGAATAAATAACCACTGGTTCTTTAATCATAATTGGAAAAGTATATCAGAGATTCTCCTTGACAAGACATCAATCATTGACTACACAAAATCACCAGGGCTGGAGAAACTGTAACAAGCTTCAGAAATACCTTTTGTTAATTTTACTCTCTTTTTTACCATTTTTTCCTGCTCAATTTGAGAGGGGGGGGGGGGGGGGGGTAATGGTGAATTTTGTGATTGGGTTCGGGAACTGTCAATAGCTCTAATCTAATCAAGTTTCAAGAGAGTTTATTGTCATGCGTCCCAGATAGGACAATGAATTTCTTGCTCGAACTTCTTTCGAGCATGAAGGAGAGTTACATAGACCTGCTAGGACCATGTGTCGACCATGCTGCGAGTTGGAGTCGAGTGCAAACTCTTCTAAACTCGCAAATTAGGTCCCCGCAGTGGGACAGGCCCTTTAGTTGATCCAGTGCTGGACTCGGTGTTTTACTGACCACCAATTGAGGCCCACCTGGGCCGCCACCCGCTCAAGTGGCCACGCCGCCCGCACACCCCCCGCAGCTGGACTCCCTCTCTCTCTCTGTCCCCCCACCTCTCTCTCTCCCCCACTCTCCTCTCTCTCTCTCCACCTCTCTCTCTCTCCAGTCGAGTGCAAACTCTCTCTCTCTCTCCAGGCCCTTCTCTCTCTCCGTGTTTTACTCTCTCTCTCCTCCCCAGCTCTCACTCTCTCCCCACCCCCTCTCTCTCCCTCCCCCCCCCCTCCCCACCTCTCTCTCTCTCTCCCCCCTTTCTCTTTTCTCCCCTCCCTCTCTTCCCCCCCCTCCCTCCCCTCCCTCCTTCTCTTCTCTCTGCCCTCACTATCTACCCCTCTCCCTCTCTTGACGTGCCTGTGAGTTGGGGGCTATGCGTCAGTAGATGGGGCGATTATGGGGTAATAGGAGCAAATTAATATCATTAATATATTGACAAGGGGGGTAGTTAGCGCGTGTGCGGGGGTAGTTAGTGTGTGGGAGTGGTTAATGTGTATGACGCCCACAACTGCACATTGGGGGAACAGACCCAACGGGTCTGCACTTGGTCTAGTTCTCCTTAATTCTACCACAACCAAAGAAGAAGCTGCTAAAGCTATTGCCAACCTCTCAGATGCTCAGAAGCTGTACCTCATACAGAATCACTTTAAACTGGGTCCAACATACAAATATTGTGCCTTCTATAAGAATGGGTGCTGGCGAAGATTTAACCCTGACTGGTTACGAGCATACCCCTGGCTTGTATATAGCGATCATGTGGATGGCGTCTTTTGCCTACATAGAAACATAGAAAATAGGTGCAGGAGTAGGCCATTCGGCCCTTCGAGCCTGCAACGCCATTCAATATGATCATGGCTGATCATCCAACTCAGTATCCCGTACCTGCCTGCTCTCCATACCCCCTGATCCCCCTAGCCACAAGCGCCACATCTAACTCCCTCTTAAATATAGCCAATGAACTGGCCTCAACTACCCTCTGTGGCAGAAAGTTCCAGAGATTCACCACTCTCTGTGTTTTTCTCATCTCGGTCCTAATGGATTTTCCCTCTATCCTTAAGCTGTGCTTCCCCAAGCTGTCCTGCACTTCCCCAACATCGGGAACAATCTTCCTGCATCTAGCCTATCCAACCCCTTAAGAATTTTGTACGTTTCTATAAGATCCCCCCTCAATCTCCTAAATTCTAGCGAGTACAAACCGAGTCTATCCAGTCTTTTTTCATATGAAAGTCCTAACATCCCAGGAATCAGTCTGGTGAACCTTCTCTGCACTCCCTCTATGGCAATAATGTCGTTCCTCAGATTAGGAGACCAAAACTGTACGCAATACTCAAGGTGTGGTCTCACCAACACCCTGTACAACTGCAGTAGAACCTCCCTGCTCCTATACTCAAATCCTTTTGCTATGAATGCTAACATACCATTCGCTTTCTTCACTGCCTGCTGCACCTGCATGCCTACTTTCAATGACTGGTGTACCATGACACCCAGGTCTCGTTGCATCACCCCTTTTCCTAATCGGCCACCATTTAGATAATAGTCTGCTTTCCTGTTTTTGCCACCGAAGATAGACACAAATAGCTGGAGTAACCTCACATTTATAAACATTACCTCACATTTATTCACATTATACTGCATCTGCCATGCATTTGCCCACTCACCCAGCCTATCCATCACCTTGCATCCTCCTCACAGCTAACACTGCCCCCCAACAACAGGAAATCACTTGTCGTCAAGTCAAGGTAAGTCAAGTCTATTTGTCACATAAACATATAAGATGTGCAGTAAAATGAAAGTGGCAATGCCTGCGGATTGTGCAAAACATCAGAACAGGTGCTCCTGAATGTATATTGCCATTTATCACTACTTCTACTAATGCAAGGGCATTCGTTGGCCTTGCCCTGTAAACCAACTCTGGTTCCGCAAATCCTGTCATGCCACCAGGGGGGAAAAGCTTCGTACGGGCCTGTATTTGGAGTATTGCGTACTGCTCTGGTCGTTAGACTTCAGAGATACAGCATGGAAACAGTCCCTTCAGCCCAGAGTCTGTGCTGAGTCACCCCTTACACTAGCACTACCCTACACACCAGGGAACATTTACAGGAACCAATTAACCTACAAACCTGTACGCCTTTGGATTGTGCAAGGAAAACCGAGCACCCAGAGAAAACCCACGTGGTCACAGGGAGAACATACTAACTCCGTACAGACAGCACCGTTAGTCATGATCAAACCCAGGTCGGATGCTGTAAGGCAGCAACTCTACACCACAGTGCCACTCAAAATGGCCGCACCATTACAGGGATTATGAAAAGGATGCAGACGAGGTTGTCCAGGATGATGTTTGGTTTAGTGGGTATTAGCTACAGGGAGAAGTTAGACTGCCTTGGTTTGATTTCTCAAGAACACCGGAGGTTGAGGTGAGACGTGACAGAAATCTATAACATTACGAGAGGCATAGATAGGCTAGGCATTCAGAACCTTTTTACCCAGGGTGAAAATATCAAATGTGTAAGAAGGAACTGTAGATGCTGGTTTAGACCGAAGATAGACACAAATAGCTGGAGTAACTCAGTGGGACGGGCACCAACTGGAGAGAGAAGGAATGGGTGACCTTTCGGGTCAAAACCCATCTTCTAGTATCAAATACTAGATTTATGGGATACAAGATGCTAGAGGGACGAAGTTCAAAGGAACATGCTGCTGTGGAGGCAAAAACGATAGTGGTGTTTAGGCACATGGATATGTAGGGAATTTAGGGATATGGAATATGTGCAGGCAATTAAGAGTTGGTCTTGGCATCATGTTTAGCACAGTCTGAAGGACCTGACAATGACCTAATGCGTGAATAATTCAGCAGTTCTGAGTACCTCACCTATAAGGTGAAGTAATTTGTGCTCAGTAGATTGAATGAGTAAAATCTCATGATGAGTAATAAATTAAACTTTGTCTATCACTAAACAGCATCACAGCAAGTTCTTTAATGTACCATAAAGATTAATATTTTTATAAATTAACTATCCCCAGATAATGTAATTAAATGTAAATTTAGCATTACTTTTTCGAATTTTTCTCCCTGAGGAACATCCCGCTGACTGGGAAAGCAACAATTAATCCTCCAGTCAGGAGTGCCATCTTTGCCAGTCCCAGAAGCAGGTACATTGGTGCTAGATACATTCTGTCTGCACTGCAGTGCGGCCACACCTAGTTACAGTCATGGGTTCCACTGGTAAACTGGTGAGCATCATGAATGGTTGAAAAGATCAGGGCATTCTCCATTTCCCAAATTACTTACAGAGATTTAAATAACCTTTTTTAATGCCTGGGGCTGATTGAGATTCACCTTCCCCTCTCCCTGTCCTTCACTCTCACACACTCTCTGGTGCAATGAGATTAAATTCAAAACCAAAGAGCATTGGAAATGTGCTAACAATGTTGAATTTTACTGCCCCAGATGTTCAATTTGGCTGAGAAAGTGCATCCTCTTCTGCCAGTTTTGGACTGTTTTTTAATATGAGGAAATTGGCTGTGACCTTGTTAGTTGGGTATCGGGTGAAACGACAGTGGGGTGGGGGGGGGTCCCTTTGTCTCACCAGGACTGATGGACACACGTTGACACGTGAAGGATGGCATTTGTTGTGCTCGTTATAGCTGGTGGAACTGTCCATCCTTCCTCTCCTGCTTCAGGTGGCACTTCCTACAGGGAGAGGGACAAAGCAGGAACACCGCGCTTCTCCGCTGGGTTGCTGGAAGTTTCACCAGGAATATTTCAGTCTTCCAGTAATAGCTCATTTTTTGCTTCTATTCAGTGGTTGATTAGAAGAAGATGATAGATGAAATACAAGTAGATCAATGATATATATTTTTATGTCAGCATTGTGGAGCTGCTGTAAATTGCTCCTGTAGGGAGTGGATGAGAAAGTGGGATAACGTAGAACTAGTGTGAACAGGCGATCGATGGTCGGTGTGGACTCAGAGGGTCAAAGGGCCTGTTTCCATGTTGAATCTTTCAATCTTTAATGTCAGCACAGTGGAGCAGCTGGTAGAGCTGCTGCCTCACCGCGTCAGGGATCCGGATTCTATCTTGACCTCGGGTACTATCTGTGTGGAGTTTGCACGTTCTCCCTGTGACTGTGGGGGTTTCCTCCAGGTGCTCCGGTTTCCTCCCACACCCCAAAGGCGTGCAGGCTTGTAGGTTAATGGGCCTCTGTAAATTGCCCCTGGTGTATAGGGAGTGGATGAGAAAGTTGAATAACATAGAACGTGTGTGAATGCGCGATCAACAGTTGGCATGACTCAGTGGGGCCGAAGGGCCTGTTTCCATGTTGTAACATTCAATCAATCTTTGAATGTCTAGTTGTAATTTGTGGCCAGGCTTTATGTACTTGCACACAAATGTCTGGGCTGAATTCATCAGTATGCTGTCAACACTGCCTCGTGTTTTAACATGGTCTTGTGAAAAGGTTAACTAAACTTGTGTGATTGTTTTTCAAACCCATGTGTGACTTTCACCTCTCTGTTCAAACAAGGAGAAATTAAAACAGGGGTTTTTGTGGAACACATCCACTGCCAATGCACTCCACCTAGACTTAACCTTCAACTGTTTGAGGAATCCTGACTAAAGCAAACAGCACTGAGAGAAAAGGCGTCCCCCTTGGTACCTGCAAGAATGTATTTGTTCATCTGGCTCCACAAAGAAAATGAGAAAGTGCATCCTCTTCACCCATTCTTTTTGCCAACTGGTGTTTACACGTCAGGTAATCGACTGTGACCTTGTTGGTTGGGTATCAGGTGAAACAACAGGGGGGGTCCATTTGTCTAACCGGGACTGACGGACACATTGAAAAGGACCATTAGAAAGTCCTCATTCTGCCTGGCCACAGGCACACTGGAGGAACAGCATCTTCTGTTCCCCTTGGGAAGTCAAAACCCAATGATGTGAACACTGAGTTATTCAATTTTAGGTAACTACATAACCCACCCCCTCTCCTTTTTTCCTCCACCTCTCCCATCTTCCCTCTCCCATCTTCCCCCTCCCTTCCCACCTGGACTCGCACCTACCTCTCCCCTTCCACCTACATTCCTTCCTCTAGCTTCACATTTCGCAACTCTTCAATCCTCTTGTTTTGTACCTTCTATCTTTCCACTTCTGACCTTTGTCCAACCATTTGCCAATCAAAAGCCCTCCTCACCTGCATCCACATTACCTGCCAGGCTTTGTCCGTACCCTCCTCTCTTCCAGCTTTCTTACTCCCCCCCCCCCTCTACAATCAGTCTGAAGATAGGTCCCAACCTGAAAGGTCACCTATCCATGTTCTCCAGAGATCTGAGTTACTCCAGCACTTTGTGTCTTCCTTCTATCTCGGTTAGAATTATAACCAAGGGACAAGCAAGGAATGCCCAGATAGAAAGCTTCCTCTGGGCAAATAGGGTTAAAGATCCACTAAGCATTCAATCTAGTCACAACGAAACTAGGGAAATGGTGTAGTAATATGTAAGATATGGAACGATCATATCTAACCAGTGATTTTCCTTCAACATAGAAGGTCGAACACTACAGTACAGAATAGGCTCTTCAGCCCACAATGTCAGTGTTGAACATGATGCCAAGTTAGACTAATTTCCCCTGCCTGCCTGTACATGATGCATTCCCTCCATATCCATGCGCCTGTCTAAAAGCCTATCAAACGCCACCATCGTTTCAGCCTCCACCTTAAGATTGGACGTGTGAACTCTCAGGACCCGGTAGGAGAAGTGCCCATGCATTCGGTACTTCCGCAGAGGGTGTTAAATGAGTAACTTCTGTGTCGCTGCGGCACACCTCCGTGCATTGCTAGATTTATGATTATAACATTTTACAAAACATAAAGCACATTGACATCAGTCCACGCTGCGGCTTGGAGTCACCACCAAACTGAGTTTCATTTGATGAAGTGCATCTCTACTGAAACGTCTGAAAACAAATTCATTGCAATCCTTGCCTATGACACTTAAGCACCTCTTACATTGTTGAAATGTGTCATTATTTGGCCATCATTTCTGACTGCTCCTTGTAAAAAGATGAATGAGACTTAAGTGGTGAGCATAAGGTAATAATTTTCAGTCTGTTGAAACAAGGGAAACCAAGACAGAGACCTATTGGGTTGTACTTTCACTCGCACAGAAATTACAAATGCCATCGTGAGGAAAGAGGGTTAAAGTGCTTTTTAATTTGCTGTCTCTATCACACCCAGATTACAGACACTGGCCACATGCAATCAATGATGTTACAAAGCCAGTGCATGTGGATTGGAAAGAAGGGGCTCTATGAAGAATAAAGGTGCAGGACAGAAGTCAAACATTCTGAAAGGGTTTCCAGGAGCAGGGAAAGATAAATTATTTCCACATGCGTGTAGGTGGGAGAGCAAGTCCATGTCATAAATGTAGAAACAAAGAACTGCAGATGCTGGTTATTAAGCAAAAGGACACAAGGTGCTGAGTTAACTCAGCGGGCCAGGCAGCACTTCTGGAGGACATGGATAGGTGACGTTTCGAGTCGAGATCCTCTTCAATCTGAGTCTGAACCCAAAGCTTCACCTGTCCGTGTTCTCCAGTGAAGCTGCCTGACCTGCTGCACCCCAGCACTTTGTGTCCTTTCAGGGTCATGAACACCTGCACAGAATGAAACGTGCTATCAATACAACAGGTGATTGCACATGTGGAGCAATGTCTGCATCGCATTGTCCAGTCCACTGGCCGTGCCCACTGATCTGAAACGTTTCTCTTGTGGGAACTGGGGTGGGAACGTGTGTGAATGGGGTACAGTGAGGGACACGGGCAGGTGTGTGGGTGGGGACACGGGCAGCTGTGGGGGTGGGGTTATGGGGGGTGGTGGGTGGGTGGGGACATGGACAGGTGTGTGGGTGGGGACACGGGCAGGTGTGTGGATGGGGACACGGGCAGGTGTGTGGGTGGGGTTATGGGCAGGTGTGTGGGTGGGGTTATGGGCAGGTGTGTGGGTGGGTGGGGACATGGACAGGTGTGTGGATGGGTGGGGAGATGGGGGGGGGAGTCATGGACAGGTGTGTGTGTGGGTGACGGGACTAAGAGATTTGTGGATGGGGTTTAACAGGTGTGAGGGGGGGGTGGGGGGACAGACAGGTGTGTCTGTCAAGTTGAGAGAGCAATTCTGATTTGTCTAGAAACCCGGAGTGTCTGTTCCCGTGCTCTCCAGAGATCGACACCATTTTCCAGCTCGGGTTTGACACCTGAAGCTTTTGATTGCCACAGTAACAGTACAGGTGCAGGAGAGGCAACGGGATCGGCATGCAGTAATGAGTAATTCTGCCCCGAGTTATTCTGGAACTCACCCAATTATGTCCGATATCATATATCACCTACATGCCTTTTAAATAGAATCTATGTTTTTTTTCGTAGTTCGTAATTTATCGGTGATTCCAAAAGCAATTAATATGATTCATGAAAACAATTTCAAATGACTATTGCATCAGTTTGCATTAGTATTAAAACTCTGAAATTTGTGGCACTTTTGACCAGAACTGATTATTTGAAACTGTGGAAGCAATGTGTTTGCAACAAAAGAAGGGTCCCAACCCGAAACGTCACCTATACATGTTCGCCACAGATGCTGCCTGAGTTGTTCCAGGATTTGTGTCTTTAAGACTGGAGTCATAGAGTCATACAGCATGTAAGCAGGCCCTTCAGCCCAACTTCACAATGCCGACCAACACCACACTACTCCTACCTATCCTAAAGACTTTCAAATCTTTCTTCGGAATAAAAGTTTTGCTAATATTCTGCTCATTAATCACATCTACAAACTTTGCTTTTCACAATAAACCATCAGTTTCTATTCTCTAGAAAGAAATTGGCAGACATGCACAGACACATCCAATTATTTCCACGCGAGACGATGGTGGAAGTCCGAGGCACTGACCTGGAGTTGGCCACACATTCCAGTGTCACCTCTGGATAGCCCAGCACAGCACTGATGTTCCTGGGTGAGATGATGATAACCGGAGCGATGGGATCTGCAGGAGCACCGGTATCTACAACATAAAAAGAAAAAAACAACCCTTGAAAGGAACTATTTTTAAAGGTCGTGCACACTTGAGAATTTGTACTTTTATAAATGAAAAACATAATCAAACTACTGCAAACTACGTGATGTCCGGAGCAAAGGTGAAAAAGGAGGTAACTGCAAAAAATACTTGATTAGTACGGATGTCAGGAGAATGGGGTTGAGAGGGAAAGATAGATCAGCCACGATTGAATGGCAAAGTATTGATGGGCTAAATATCCTAATTCTACTCTTTTAATTTATGAACTTATGAATATCCACAATGATTCAGCTTTAATCTTTAAACAGGAAAGTCTCCACTTTTAATGTGTAGGAAGGAACTGCAGATGCTGGTTTACGTCTGAAGAATGGTCTCAACCCAAAATGTCACCTATTCATTTTCTCCCAAGATGCTGTCTGACCCGCTGAGTTACCCCAGCTTTTTGTGTCTATCTTCAGTTTTAATGGGATGTTTTCTTCTAAAACTACTGAAATGAAATGGACATGTTCCCAACATGGTGCAGGGAAAAACTGTTCAAAGCGGCGTTAAGAGATTTGTTGTGGATCTCTAGAAGGCTTCGCTGCCCATTAATGCAGTATCGGTTCTCTGGTGTGAGATTTTCCTGTGCTCTCCTTTTAGCACTCAATCCACTCAAATGAAATCAAAGCAGTCTCACATCTAAAATTCATCTCCAGTAAGACTTTCAACATGAGAGACACAAGAAACTACAAATGCTGGAATCGAGCAAAATACAAAGTGCTGGAGGAACTCAGAGGATCAGGCAGCATCTGTGGAGGGAATGGACGAATGCTTCGGTTTAGGATCCTTCTTCAGACTGATTTACAACCCTATCGGTCCAAGAATGAAAGGTGCTATTCACTGACAGAAGGATAGCCTTTCCTCACAGTGAAAGCTCCATGGCTGTAGTATTTAAAGTGACTGAGACATTCCCCGTGTTTCTAACTGTGTTACACAGCCAAAAGCGCCAGTCACACACACCACCAGATGGTTACGGCAGAATTCCTCCATACTGAATGGCCAGATATGCCAGAAGAAATCTTGCAAAATTAGATGAACTATGGTGCAAGGGAAACAAATCCCAGAAGGGGTTCAACACAGAAGTAGGCCATTCGGCCCATAGACCTCATTCTAGCCCAGTGTAGCAGCAAACCAGCTTGTCCCACTCTCCACCCTCTACACTACAGCAATTATGCCTCTCTGATGCTGACCAGTTGATTTTGAGAGCTGCAATTCAATCTGCCCCCTCCACCTTCCCCCGCAAAGCATTTACGATTCTCGGCCCTCGTTGTGTAAGAACATTTCTTCTTGTGCCATACGAAAATACAAACCAGAAGCAGGAGAAGATCGCTTTGCTCTTTCTTTGCTCACCTTACCTCGACTGCCAACCAACGGATATGCTGGCAATTGCAGGAATATTGATGGACTAATTTGGAATTGTAAATTGGTTGGATGTGCCTAGTAATTCAGCACATCGTGCATCGCAGAAATGTTTGTCAGTCTGATTTGTTCTGTTCATCTGTGAAGCAAGATGTAAGCTAATATTGGGGATGGAGGAGAACAGATCCCAGAGAGACACAATGAACTGCGGATGCTGGGGTGTCTAGCAAAACACAAAGAGTTGAAGGAAGTCAGTGGGTCAGGCAGCATCTGTGGACAAATGATGTTTCGGGTCGGGACCCTTCAGACGCAGTGAAATTTGTGACTGAAGAAGGGTCAAGGCCAGAATCGAAGCCTATCCATTCCCTCCACAGATGCTGCCTGACCCACTGAGTTCCTCCAGCACTTTGTGCTTTGCTGGAGAATAGATCACAGCTCAGTATCTACTGAATGCTTCATTGTTGTAGCAATCTGAGGTCTCCAGTCTGGAGAATACAGGTGGAAAATGAATGAAATAAATGACATAACCTTCGTCATGTAAACGCCGTGCATTTAAAAGCCACAACTCTGAACAAATGGGAGGGTACATGTTTGCAGTTGTCCCTCCTGCCCAGTCAAGGACAGCGTAAATAAAACAGAGTAAAATAATGAAAACAATAATGAACAAAACATTCACATTGTGACTGAAAAATAAAAGTAATATTTGTCTCTGTGTGTTTTTGCTTCCTTTAACTTTTCAATGGCACAGTTTCACCTTGGTCCATTCTCCAGCCTTGCCACCAGGAGGGATGTATCGTCTTCACATTGTGTTTTTTTTGATTTTTTGATTTTGTGTCTTTGGAGCGATTTCTATCTTTAATTTGTGTATTGATGATGTCCTTATTATTTATTTTTCTCCGACTATATGTTTTTTTTTTCTTCTGTTCAATCTTTGTAAGGTGACCGTGAGATTTCAAAGGCACCCGAAAATAAAACTTATTATTATTATTATTGTATTGCTTTCTCAATCTCTCTCACAAGGATCAGCAAAGTCAAAGCAAATATCCTGCACAAAACAGCAGGTTCCAAACATCGGGTGGAAGGATTGGTGGAGGAAATGGACGTGCGATGTTTTGGGTCAAGACCGTTCTTCCGACTGATCAAGAAAGGCACAAAATGCTGCAGTAACAGCGGGACAGGTAGCATCTCTGGTGAGAAGGAATGGGTGACATTTTGGGTCGAGACCCTTTTTCAGACTGAAGGGTCTCGACCCGAAACGTCACCCATTCCTTCTCTCCAGAAATGCTGCCTGTCCCGGTGAGTAACTCCAGTATTTTGTGTCTATCTTTGATTTAAACCAGCAACTGCAGTTCTTTCCTACACATTTGATCAAAAATGGCAGCTGGGCAAACTATCCTGTCTTTGGTCTTTTTAATCTCCTTCCCAAAGACAGCGGCTCATGTTGGGGAATGGGTCCATGATCTGAGTTGTCCTGTACTCACCTCAACTACATTCATCCTTCAACCTTCCAGCACCAACCATGCTAAAATCTCCACCAGTCTGGAGCATGGAGGAGGAGAACAAGGAGGACAACCCTGATCCTTGATTTTCTATTTACTTCCCTCAACATAATTCCTACAGATATTATTTGGTTGTTAATAGAAAGGCGGGCCTGGACAATGTTCCCTTATGATGTGATATTTTGCTGAATGAACTAAGCTAATAAATCATTTTAAAATAATTTTTGTGCATTATCAGATCAATTACTCTCTTTCTCTCTCCCATATAACCATATAATATAACCATATAACAATTACAGCACGGAAACAGGCCATCTCGACCCTTCTAGTCCATGCCGAACACATAATCTCCCCTAGTCCCATACACCTGCGCTCAGACCATAACCCTCCATTCCCTTCCCATCCATATAACTATCCAATTTATTTTTAAATGTTAAAAACGAACCTGCCTCCACCACCTTCACTGGAAGCTCATTCCACACAGCTACCACTCTCTGAGTAAAGAAGTTCCCCCTCATGTTACCCCTAAACTTCAGTCCCTTAATTCTCATGTCATGTCCCCTTGTTTGAATCTTCCCTACTCTCAGTGGGAAAAGCTTTTCCACGTCAACTCTGTCTATCCCTCTCATCATTTTAAAAACCTCTATCAAGTCCCCCCTTAACCTTCTGCGCTCCAAAGAATAAAGCCCTAACTTGTTCAACCTTTCTCTGTAACTTAGTTGCTGAAACCCAGGCAACATTCTAGTAAATCTCCTCTGTACTCTCTCTATTTTGTTGACATCCTTCCTATAATTAGGCGACCAAAACTGTACACCATACTCCAGAATTGGCCTCACCAATGCCTTGTACAATTTTAACATTACATCCCAACTTCTATACTCAATGCTCTGATTTATAAAGGCCAGCACACCAAAAGCTTTCTTTACCACCCTATCTACATGAGATTCCACTTTCAGGGAACTGTGCACAGTTATTCCCAGATCCCTCTGTTCACCTACATTCCCTTTTTCTCTCTCCACCCCTCTCTGCCCCTACTCGCACCCCTCCTACCCCATCTCTCCCTCTCTGTCACCCTCTTCCCACACCCTCTCTCCTCCACCCGCTCTCTCCCCCCACCTCTCTCTCACCCCCCCTCTCTCTCTCTCTCTCTAGCAGTGAGAGAGGATTTGCAGGTCAAGTCAAGTCAAGTCAAGTTTATTTGTCACATACACATACGAGATGTGCAGTGAAAATGAAAGTGGCAATGCTCGCGGACTTTTTGTGCAAAAGACAAACAACAAAACAACCAAACAAATTATAAACACAATCATAACACACATATTCTTTTACATAATAAATAATAGAAGGAAAAACGTTCTGTAGAGTTAGTCCCTGGTGAGAAAGGCGTTTACAGTCCGAATTGCCTCTGGGAAGAAACTCCTTCTCAACCTCTCCGTTCTCACTGCATGGCAACGGAGGCGTTTGCCTGACCGTAGCGGCTGGAACAGTCCGTTGCAGGGGTGGAAGAGGTATCTCATGATTTTGTTTGCTCTGGAGTTGCACCTCCTGTTGTATAGTTCCTGCAGGGGGGTGAGTGAAGTTCCCATAGTGCGTTCGGCCGAACGCACTACTCTCTGCATAGCCTTCTTGTCCTTGGCAGAGCAATTCCCGAACCAGATGGCAATGTTCCCGGACAAGATGCTTTCCACTGCCGCTGCGTAGAAGCACTGTAGGATCCTCGGAGACACTCTGAATTTCCTCAATTGCCTGAGGTGGTAAAGATGCTGCCTTGCCTTACTCACCAGTGCTGAGGCGTGTGATGACCATGTCATATCCTCAGAGATGTGGACTCCCAGATATTTAAAACAGTTCACCCTATCCACAGGATCCCCATTTATACTCAATGGAGTGTACGTCCTCGGATGATGTGCCCTCCTAAAGTCCATGATCAGCTCCTTCGTTTTTTTGATGTTCAAGAGGAGGCTGTTCTCCTGGCACCAGATGCTAGATCAGCCACCTCCTCCCGGTAGGCCTTCTCATCATTGTCTGAGATCAGGCCCACCACCACAGTGTCATCAGCAAACTTAATTATTGAATTGGAGCTGAACCTAGCCACACAGTCATGTGTGTACAGGGAGTACAATAGGGGGCTGAGGACGCAACCCTGGGGCGATCCTGTGCTCAGGGTGAGGGACTTCGATGTATTCCCTCCCATCTTGACTACCTGGGGCCTGGCGGTGAGAAAGTCCAGGACCCAGGCACACAGGGAGATGTTGAGCCCCAATTCCAGTAGCTTCCCAGCCAGTCTGGTGGGGACTATCGTGTTGAAGGCTGAACTGTAGTCTATGAACAGCATCCTCACGTAGCCCCCCTTCTGGCTGTCCAGATGGGAGAGAGCGGTGTGCAAGACCTGGGAGACCGCATCGTCCGTGGACCTGTTCGGACGGTATGCAAACTGCAACGGGTCCATGTTCCGAGGGAGGAAGGCGCAGATGTGATTCTTCACCAGCCTCTCAAAGCATTTCATGACTACCGAGGTAAGGGCCACCGGACGGTAGTCATTCAGGCAGGCTGGGTTATACACTCATGAATCAAACAGATAGCACCAAACATATGTACACTGAGATCCAACTACCAATGATTGGTGTTAATTTGACATGATAGTCTTTAAGGACCACTGGTCAATGACTAAGGCATTACACATTAATCAATACATACTTTTGCCTGCGGCTGCAATTGAAACCCATTTTCCCAAAGTCATGGATGCTATTATAAGGCTAAGCATAGATTGTAGAACCAAGGAACTGCAGATGCTGGTTATACCAAAGATAAACACAAAATGCTGCAGTAACTCAACAGGACATGCAGCATCTCTGGAAAAAAGGATGGTTCCACTCCCCCCTGACTCGCTGAGTTACTCCAGCACTTTGTGTCGATCTAAGGCTGAACATGATGGAAACAGAAATATTATCAATATTTCTCAAGTCACAAAAATAAATTAATGCAAATATCTAAAGCAGACTTGATAACTACACAGATGTATCCATGTCCAGATATTTTAATAGCTTTAACTAATAATGGATAGGAAAGGTTTAGAGGGATATGGGCAAAACACAGGCAGGTGGGACTAGTGTAGATGGAGCATCTTGGTTGGCATGGGCAAGTTGTTTCCATGCTGTACGACACTATGACACTATAACAATGCGACCTGGAAGAAATATTATTTTTTTTCAGGTTATCTGCAATGAGCTTGCTCCATAAACATAGTAAAATCTATTTGAGGGAGTAATTGATCTACGGATGAGCCTGTTAAGTGAGTTGTCTGATGCGTGCCAGCTAAAGGCAATGACAGTGCTGGGTAATAGCCAGCCTTCACCCTCTGCCAAATCCCCTCTGATATCTGAGCTACTAGTCTCAGTTTACCTTTACCTTACTTTACTGCCAGACATCCCAACTCTGTGGGACTAATGATGGATACAAAAATAACAGTTCATTTTATAAACATAAGTCCCTTGTATCAAAGAGTTTGGAAGTCTTTTGAAAGCATGAATAAGTAATGGACACAGAGATCGATGGTCAGAACCTGTACAGCAGGTAGTGTGGCATGGAAAGCAAAATCAGCCAGACCGAGTGTGTCTGATCCCAATGTCCCAGTGCAAGTGTAGGATTAGAGTTTGTTGAGATGGAAGCTTCTTTATGTCTTGAAGTACTTTGTTTTGGAAGTATGTTGAAGGACTACATTTACCCTTGCCTTACTCTACTGCCAGACTTCCCAACTCTGTGGGATATCATCTATTATCAATGGATACAGAACAACAGTCTATTTCTACGCTGAGTTTCCATCTCCCCTGACTCTCAGTCTGAAGAGGGGTTTTGACTTGAAACATCACCTATTCTTTTTCTCCAGAGATAACGCTTGTCCCGCTAACTTTAAAAACAAGAATTGCATATGTAATGTAATTTATTGAATGGGAGGCATGTTTAGGCATACTAAGCACAGAGTAAATTCTATATAGATCCAAGGTCCCAATGTTTTATGAATAGAACAGAAAGAGTTTGATAGGGGAGACGGATTGAGACTTGACTTGCTACATTTGCTTTTGGTGCCTTGTCTCTAAGAATTTGACAAACATTCCTTGGAAATTGGAATGTCCCTCCTCTTGGTGCATTTAAAACAATGGTTCTCCAAACCTCCGTCCCAAATTTGGTTTCCATCATGAAATCAAGAAAGGAAACAAAGGTCAATTCCCTCTGCAGATGCTTCCTGATCATCCTGAATTCCTCCAGCACTTTGGCTTTTGCTCAATATCCCAGCACCTGCCTTCAAGAGTGTCTCCAAGAGTGCAACACCTTTCCGGAAAACTGAACCCTGTCCCCAGTAAAGGGCCTGTCCCACTGTACGAGTTCATTCAAGAGCTCTCCCGAGATTAAAAAAAATTAAACTTGTGGTAAGCTCGTAGAATGTACGTAGCGGGTACGTCGGAGCTCGGGACGTCTCTTAGCGGCTCGAAATGCTAACGTCAGGTCCTCGGGAAATGCGGTAAGCTCGTGAAAACTCGTGAAGATTTTTCAACATGTTGAAAAATGTCCACGAGAGCCCTGAGTACCTACGAGCGGCTATTACCGTAATTCTCCGAGTTCGAATCAGGGGAAACTCGGGAGAACTCTTGAATTAGTTCGTACAGTGGGACGGGCCCTTAAGAATTTAATTGTTCTATATGGGACATATGACAACAAAACACTCTTGCCAATGTTTGCAGCACAGCGATCAGTGTAGCATATCAAATGTGAAGAGTAAATATACTGCTTATTTTCTTTTAATTACAGCAACTGCCTATTGTAGGATAGTATAAAACCAGAGGGTAGGTGTTTAAGATGAGAGTGAGAAGGTTTAAAGGGGATCTGAGAGGTGCTATTTGGAATGAGCTGTCAGAGGGGGTGGTGGAGACAGGAATACTACCTGTATTAGTTGCGTGGTTGAATGAGGAAAAGTATAGACAGACAGGGAATGAATGCGGGCAAGTGAAATTAGTGTAGATTGTCCATGTTGTGCCATGTAGTGCCATTCCTGGCTGCTTGTTCCATATAACCACCACCCTCTGTGTGAAAAAGCTGTGCCTCAGCTTCCTATTAAATCTTTTCCCTCTCACCCTAAACTTATGTTTCTTCAGGAGTCAAGAGGATTTTATTGTCATGTGTCCTAAAATGGAACAATAAACAATTCCCCATACGCTGGGAAAACCTTGCATTCACCCCCATCTAATCCCCCTCATGATCTTATGCACCTCTGTAAGATCACACATCAGCCTTCTGTGCTCCAAGGAATACAGTCCTAGCCTGCCCAAGCTCTCCCTGTTGATCATGCCCTCAAGTCCTGGCAACATCCTTGTAAATGTTCTCTGTACCCCTTGCAGTTTAATGGCATCCTTTCTACAGCAGTGACCAAAACTGAACACAAAGCCCCAAGTGCGTCCTTAAGGGCCTGTCCCACCAGCACGCGACTGCATGCGGCAAGCGCGACCAAACGTGGTGGCTTGAGGCGTACGGCCTCGCGGGGCCGATCCCACTTCCAACCGCGGAGCTGTCTGGAGCTGGTCCCGACATCATACTCACCAATCAGCTGGGCAGGAGGCGGGCCGACTGAATTTGGACGTCGCACGGCGTCGGGCGGTTAAGTCATCACACAACGGCACGCCGTGCAGTGACGTCATCGCGCAACGCCACGCGCTAGGCGTACGCCATCAAGATGCTGCGTACGGTGTCCAGATGCTGTGTACGCCCGTCGAGGCGCTGCGTACGGCCTCAATGTGACTGCGGGCCGACAGGCCGTTGCCGCGCGGGATTTTCGGACAGTGTCAGTTTTTTGGAGCCCTGCGCGATGAGAGGACCAGCCCCACACAACTCCATACGGCTCCAGCGATCGAAGTGGGACCGGCCCCACGAGGCCGTACGGCTCAAGCGACCACGTTAGGTCGCGCTTGCCGCATGCAGTCGCATGCTGGTGGGACAACATGATTTCAGCTGCAAATAATTGTTAACCCAATTTAATCTGGGTAAAGTCAATCCTTGATTATAGACAGGTGAAATAAATATAAAAATGAGGTTCTTGCCTCTGTTTCTGCTCAGGTTTGCACAGTGAGCTACACTAGAGTTACCAGCTAGTGACGGTATTGGTAATGGGACAGTCTGAAGAAGGGTCTCGACCCGAAACGTCAGCTATTCCTTTTCTCCAGAGATGCTGCCTGTCCCGCTGAATTACTCCAGCTTTTTGTGTCTATCGTTTGTCACAATTAAAGATTTTTTACAGCTGACATCCTTTCTCCATCGCAATGTTTTTTAAAGATGATTGCTGAGAGAAGCAGTGAAATTGGCAAAGTACCTGGTATCAATAATTGGCAGCCAATGATTAACAATTGGTGATCAATGACTATCAAGTGCCTGCCCAATGACTGACAGTTCACTCTCAGCTCGAGACCTCCATGTGGCATTCTATATTTGATACATTAATCTCATTAAAAGTAATTCAGCTTTTGTAAACACCAGTTCAAGGGTGTCAAATTTCCCATAATGGCACCAAAATCCTTGAGGCCAAATTCTGCAATCCCATTCACACTTTGCTTTATTCTACTCCGATCTGTCTTGTTGATATGTTGCCACCTTGAAGGCCAGGAATGTTTTTTTTTAAAGCTCTGTTGCCTCACTGATAGATGAATCCTAAATCTAAAGCTGTTATTACCAGCAAGTTAAAAATTAATCTAACAGACAATTTATGTGTAGCATCTTTGGAGCCTGTGGCAACGAACACAAGGACATCCTGTATGAAAAAGATGGGAAATTAACTTAAAATTCATGTTTGCTCACATTCTCAAACTGGTGAGGTGGAAGCAGGGAGTAATATCACCAAATTGCTTATTATCCAGATTTGTGACAATACTTGGAATACCAGAGATCAGCAAAAGCTGAAGGTTAGAACAGCTGATTATTTGAAAGAGAGTTCATTAAAGAACACCCAATTGTGAACTCAGGAAATCTTGCATGAACTTCAGTAGAACTGGCAGAATCCAACCTTCAACCACTTTTAGTGCAGCACTACGTTTGATAATTGGTGCAAACTAAAATGAATTCAAATTTAAGTAAATCCGAAACTGAACAGAGTTTAATTTTCTCCAATTCTTTTATGCTTTCAAGAAGGCAAATCTAAACTGACAAGCATTTAATGAAAACATTGAGGAATTATTACAAATGGTGTGACAGGCTCTTCATTAGTTTTCTATGGAAACTGGACAACGGAATTAAATTTTCATGCTGGTTTTGTAAATGAAAGGAGGCGGAGAATGTGAAGGGCAGGAGTACTGAATCACCCCACAACTGGGAGTGGAAATATGAATATCTTCCTGTGGTTCAGGACAGAGCATCATTACTGGTGACGTGATCTTGAGGTCTGGCGTGCTTATCTCAACTTCGATCAGTCACGGTAGAGGCGCAAGAATAAACCAACTCGGTCTGAAGAGATTTCTAGTCTTTTTAACGAAAAACATTTTGTCAGATGCTGAGGGGATCTTATAGAGGTATATAAAATCATGAGGGGAATAGATAGGGTGAATGCACAGAGTCTTTTCTCACAGAGGGGAAGCAAGAACTAGAGGGCGTAGATTTAAGGTGAGAGAGGAAGGATTTAATAGGTACCTGATGGGCAACATTCTCCACTCAGCGAGTGGTGGATGTATCTGCAGCCTCTTCTAATGCAGGATGTCCGAAATAAGGCTTTTTTTGTTTTAGTTTCCTTTTAACTTTCTATTATTTTCTCTGTACAACAATTAAATCTCTCACTGCTTCCACAATATGTTGCTGTGTTCTTCAGTGAAGATACAAAATATTTATTTAATGCTTATTAAATTTCCCATTTATAATTTATCCTGTCTCCATCCAAATCCCAACATTTAATTTTCCAACTTCCTTTTAATATTTAAGTATATTTAACACGTTCCTCCACGTTATTCATTTAAGGTTCCTCACTTGTTATCAAGTTTCTGTTTATCTGGTCTCTAAACTGTGGGCCTCAGGGTAACTAGTAGGCTTGATGATATTACAAGACTTGCTTTAAAAAAAAATATTTTGCTCTCCTTGACTTTGTTCAGTAAACTTTGACTGTGGAATTTCTCTTTCTCAATGGAATGAACATTTGTTGAGAATAATTAAATATTTCTTTCAATATTTGCGTCTGTTTCCCCAGCCATGCTGCCAGTCGAATTTCCAATCCACCTTGGCTGGCTCACACTGCCTACAAAATGATTGACTTTATTTAAATTCAAGACCTTACTCCTGACTGAATTGTGTTCCTCTCAAAACCAAAATGCCATTGCAATCTGCTTATTTTTCCCTCAAGGATCATGATATTAGTAATTAACCTAACACAAGGCGAGGCTCAACGGCAATACACTCCAGATCCCAGAACATGTTGTCCAGGAATCTGAACAGATTTGAACCCATAAACAAAGCTGAGAAACTAACTTTTACCAACTTGGTTCACTCAGTCTTGGCTTTACCCACACAATTGTTAAATTACCTTTGCTACAAATTCTTCTTGTTTCTGATTGTTAGCCTGCTCCCATCAATACAACTCTCTCTCTCTATCCCTCCCCCACCCAAGTCTGAATCTGAATCTGAAGTCGCTTCTCATTTTCACCCTACAAACAGCTTACAATGACCTGTTTCCTTTATCATCATTACTCTTTGGCATATCTTTCATTCATTGTTCTTTATCTCTCCACATCACTGTCTATATCTCTCGTTTCCCTTATCCCTAACCAGTTTGAAGAAGGGTCTCGACCCAAAATGTCATCCATTCCTTGTCTAGATGTTGCCTGTCCTGCTGAGTTACTCCAGCTTTTTGTGTCTATCTTCGGTTTAAACCATTTAGTAGTTCCTTCTTACACAATACATTTTGCATAACTGGATCAGGCTGAAGAAGGGTCCCGACCCGAAACATCAACTGTCCATTCCTTCCACAGATGCTGCCAAACCTGCTGAGCCCTCTGTTATTTGCTCAATATCTTTTTGTTCTCTGTTAACTCTTTTCCGAGCCTAACCTGATTCTGCTTCCTGTTCTTTGTGGCCAGAACCATATCTCACGGAAACTTTGACAATAGAGAATAGACAATAGGTGCAGGAGTAGGCCATTCAGCCCTTCTTCTTCTTCTTCTTCTTCTTCTTATAGGATTCCGGCAGTGTAGACGTTGCTAAGCGTATTACTGCCCTCCACAGGTCAAAGTTTGAACTAAATTCTTACATACAGTCCTGTAACTTGCAGGAATTGAAGAACAGCCCTGGATATCAGTTGATGTTTCTCACTGTGTCCAAACAAAGATGAAACAGAAAAAGCCTCAACTCCAAGTCCTGTCAGTCTAACAAACAATACTTTTCTTTCTACCCTGTACTTTTTACATTCTAGGAAAACATGCTTAACTGTCTCATTCCTCCCACATTCACACAAGCCAGGAACATGTTTCCTTACAATGCACAAATAGTAATTTAACCCAGTGTCCCAACCTCAATCTACACAGTTTAACTGAGTCCCTACGGGACAGGGATATACAGAAACATATTTTCCTAACTTCAGATTGTATAGAAAAGTAGTGTCATTCAGCCCTTCGAGCCAGCACCGCCATTTAATGTGATCATGGCTGGTCATCCCCAATCAGTACCCCGTTCCTGCCTTCTCCCCATATCCCCTGACTCCAATATATTCTTTGTATCTGCACCTTTCCCATTTTAATCCTTTGACAAACCACAAACGATTTGAGAACATCCTCACAGCTAATGAACTTGAAATGGAACTGACTGTTTATTAACTTTAAATTTATTATGGTGCAGCCTTAACTGATATAGGCCACCTCTTTATATTTATCATCAATGCGCTACTTTGTTCTTGTTCACTGTTGTAGATGGTGCATAAGAAGCTAAGACCAAGACACAGGAGTGGGTAGCAGCCAGTCTTGCCCTTGAGCCCACACCATCGTTAACAAGGACAGAGTTGATCCAATTGAGACCACATTTCACTTCCTCCAATCCCCTTGACTCCCTTCTTGATAAAATTGTCCTTGATAAATATATCCAATGACTCCACCTCTGGGACAGAGAATTACAGATGTCCACAAAGCTCTGAGAGAATTAATTCCTTGCCACCTTCATCTGAAATGGGTGACCCCTTATTTCAAAAGGCACTTGACTGATGTACAGTGATAGCACAGCTAATGCATTAATTGGACAGTGACATTAAAGTTTCTGGATTACAATAACCAGGAGATGTTGTCAGACACACTGTCCCTCAACCTCTGAAAGGGGATTCAGGCCAATCTTTGTTCATGGGAGGTAGCATTGCTGGTGTGAATTAAACCAAGCACATCTTGAATGGTAAAGCAATTTTCATTGAGTCATAGGGTCATACAGTATGGGAACAGATCCTGTGGCCCAACTTGCCCGTGCCAACCACCATTCCCCATCTGCACTAGTCCCACCTGCCTGCCTTTGGCCCATAACCGTCTAAACAAATCCTATCCGTGTACCTGTCCAAAGGCTTCTTAAAAATTGCGATAGTACCTGACTCAACTACCTCTACCGGCAGCTCATTCTATACACCTATCACCCTTTGTATAAAAAAGTTACCCCTCAGGTTCCTATAAAATCTTTCCCCCCTCACCTTAAAACCATGTCCTCTGGTTCTCAATTCCCCTACTCTGTGCAAAAGACTGTGTTTACCTGATCTATTCCTCTCATGATTTTGTAAATCTTCATAAGATCACCTCTCATCCCCCTGCGCTCCAAGGCATATAATCCTAGTTGCTCATCCTCTCCCTATAGCTCTGTCCCTTGTGTCCTGCCAACATCCTCGTAAATCTTCTCTGCACCCTTTCCAGCTTGACAACATCTTTCCCATAACATTATATATTATATATTATATATTATAGGAAGGATTATATATTTACTAGAATGTTGCCTGGGTTTCAGCAACTAAGTTACAGAGAAAGGTTGAACAAGTTAGGGCTTTATTCTTTGGAGCGCAGAAGGTTAAGGGGGGACTTGATAGAGGTTTTTAAAATGATGAGAGGGATAGACAGAGTTGACGTGGAAAAGCTTTTCCTACTGAGAGTAGGGAAGATTCAAACAAGGGGACATGACATGAGAATTAAGGGACTGAAGTTTAGGGGTAACATGAGGGGGAACTTCTTTACTCAGAGAGTGGTAGCTGTGTGGAATGAGCTTCCAGTGAAGGTGGTGGAGGCAGGTTCGTTTTTTATCATTTAAAAATAAATTGGATAGTTATATGGATGGGAAGGGAATGGAATGGTCTGAGCGCAGGTATATGGGACTAGGGGAGATTATGTGTTCGGCATGGACTAGAAGGGTCGAGATGGCCTGTTTCCGTGCTGTAATTGTTATATGGTTATATGGTTATATGGTTAACATGGTGACCCAATCTGAACACTAAATGTGGCCTCACCAATATCATAAAATAACTGCCGTATGACCTCCCAACTTCTATATTCACTATTTTACTCCACTTTTATTTCACGTTGTGGGAGAAGGATGCTCTAAATGGTTCCTCTGAAGAAAAAGCAAAAGGCCAGGAGAAAGCAGAAACCAGCATTTAATTACAATTCAAAGTCACTTGGACTTTGGTAGATGGATAGGAAAGGTTGAGAGTGATATGGGTAAACGTGGGCAAATGGGACTACTGAGAAGAGGCATCTTGATCGGCATGGACTATTTAGGCCAAAGGGTCCGTTTCAGTGCTGTGTGACTAATGCAATGACGAAGGATGGATGAGCGAAAGGCATGGTTGGGAAGAGAAGCAGTTCCACTTTCAAAAGATAAACACAAAATGCTGGACTAACTCAGCAGGTCAGGCAGCATCTCCAGAGAGGCCCAAAATGTCATCCATTCCTTTTCTCCAGAGAAGCTGTCTGACCTACTGAGTTACTCCAGCTTTTGATGTCTATCTTCAGTTTAAACCAGCATCCACTGTTCTACATCGTTCCACTTTCTGGATAGTTTCCTATTATTTACTCAAGGCAGCCACAGTTGCTTGAATTTGGGAACTTTGCCCATACTGACTTATTTAATGCTTCATCGAAAAGGTACCTCATGTTACAAGGAACATTCATGGCCGGTACTTCAGTTAGTAACAAGGTACAAATGAATGGCTTTGAATGGGATAAACTTTGAATGTGGTTGAACCCACCATTCCCTGCCAACCCATGTGCCCATCTAAAAGCCTAATTTGTCTAAACAACTGTTAAAAACCACATTGTTATGTCAGTCTGTGGAGATTTACTGCAAATTAAATTCTGCAGGAGACTAACAGGATTATCTGAAACCTGGGGACTTGCTCAGGGCTCTTTAAAATTCATAATCTAGCGAAGAGTATGAGGTGCAAAGAACAGGCGTCAATTCTTCACTTCCTTTTGTGCCAAAGGCAAAAGTGAATGTCAGAGTTCCTGAGCTACAGCCTATGCACTGGTTCACAAGCCAAAATAATACTGCACATCTTCAACCAACTTTTAATTCAATGGCAATATGAGCGCTGCACCAATAGCATGTTCGCTCTGATTACTGCCTGGATAACTGGTATTTTCAGTTCCAAAGGATTTCCTTCAAAAGGCAAATTATTCATTCAAAAGTAAATTTCGTTATAATCAAATGACAAGAGAAAAACAAATGTAAAAGAATCAACCGATGAATATAATTATAATGTTTTAACATAGAACGGCACAGCACAGGAACAGGCCCTTTGACCCACAATGTCAGTGCTGAACATGATGCCACGTTAAACAAACCTGACGTTATTCATATCCGACCATTCCCTGCCAACCCATGTGCCCATCTAAAAGCCTATTAAACAGACACTATTGTGTCTGCATTTACCATCACCCCTTGAAGCACATGCCAGGCATCTACTACCCTCTATGTAAAAAGATCTTGCCCCACACATCTCCTTTAAACTTTGTCCCTCACTTTAAAGCTATGCCCTTTAGTCGTTGATATTTCTTCCCTGGGAAAAAGGCATATATACATCTGCATGCCTTCTTGTGTGTGCCTGCCCACCATTAAGGGCCAGTAGAAGTATGTATACACTCTCCTTGAGACAATGTCACAGTGACACCTTTAGCCTTCAGTGTAAATTGAATATTTTTAGTTGGGAACTACAGGACAAGGTCATGTGGGGGGGGGGGGGATTGGAGAGATGACTTTGAAATTCAACACCGTTTGCCCTGCATTTGTTGGCTAGTTGTTTGTCATATGGAAACATAATAGTTTTGTAATGAGAAATTAATTGATTGGTTAATTGAAAGTTAGAGCATGGAATCTGGTGCTGTGAGGCACTGGCTCTACCAGAAATAAATTAAAGAAAATGAGGATTGGAGAACATTGGAACTGAGTCCCCATAAATATGAAATGAAAGAAGAAAGAATAACGCATGAAGGTGGCAAACCAAGCACCGCCTGTGTAGAAGGGATTCCATCACACGGAATGTCAGTTTGTTCTATTATGATACTAACATCTCTCCTGCTCAAACTCCTAATATGTAGACCTTAACATTGGGAAATAAATATGGAAAACACAACTACTGTCTGGTCACGGGAAGAATCAAAAAAATTGTTGTGGTTACTGAAACCAATTAATGAGTTGTTAATTAATTAACCAATAAATAATCTGTCCAACATTGTTAAGACGTATACCGAGGTAAAATAATGGCTGATATTTTATAATCCTGTAAATGCCCTGATGAAGAGTCCAAACCTGAAACGCCCCTGTCTATTTCCTTCACTGATGCTGCCTGCCCCGCTGAGTTGCTCCAACGCTTTATGTTTTGCTCAAGATCTGCACCTCTTTGTGTCTCCATTAAAGTTCCATCTGCACCAGTTTGTAAACCGCTTTAAGTTTGAATACAAGAAAATGTTGAATTGTTGGGGGAAAAAAAGTGATACATTTGCAGTAAATGTCTCAATTCGAGCTGGCAATAATCATTTGATATTTCATCTGTGGAGTTAAGCTCTTGTGTGAGGACAAATGATTACTTGTTGTCAGTGATTGTTGGGCTGTTGCTAAGCTCCTGCTTCTTGCCTACCACTTAATGATGACAGCTGACTACTTTGGTCCAAGTAGCTCGGGATTCTGAGATGCCTTATTCCACTAGTTATTGATTTATAGAGAATCTACCATTATTAGGAGTACTATGTTCCACTGGTGGATGTGTGAATCCATTTGCTGTAGTAAGAAGACGAAAAAGAAAACACTTTGTGTTTGGGGCAAACAGAAGTTTCACTTAAATTATCAATCCTCTGACCCAGACAACAATTTAAACAAAATAATTAAGGGATCAAGGACCTTCCCTTGTAGACATTCTGCAAATCCTGTATTGCTAATGTATAAAGCATCATATTGGTAGGAACACAGTGGTGGAGTAACTCAGTGGGTCAGACATCTCTGAAGAACATGGATAGATTACCTTTTGGGTCGGGACACTTCTTTAAACTGAAGAAGAGTCCTGACCCAAAACCATGCCTATCCGTGTTCGTCAGAGATGCTGCCTGTTACCCCAGCATTTTGTATTCTACGCAAGATACCAGCATCTGCAGTTCCTAGTGTCCACATCATGTTAGCAGATATTAATGGAGTAGAATTCAATTTTTAATCCATGCTCTGAAAATGTCTTGTTTATATAGTGCAAGCAAACAGATCCATTTGGCGATAATAAAGAACATCACTGATAATAGCAGGTCGATACCATAAATCTTAGTTTAGTTGGAAAATATTGCAGTCAGAGTCATTTGACATTCTTTTTTAAAACATAATGTGATGGTATGATCTTATACATTAACTAGCAAATGATTACAACTGATGGAATTACATAATTCTCGATTCAGTTTCTGCACAGAATAGTATGGTTTTAGAATGTGCTTAGTGTGGGTTTGGAGCCTCTCTTTCACCTGTTCACTTGTCGTATTGTCTGAAGAAGAGTCCAAACCCAAAACGGCACTTATCCATGTTCTTAAGAGATGCTGCCTGACTTGCTGAGTTACTCCAGCACTTTGTTATTTTCTTCATGTTTCATTGTTTCACTTGTTAATGAAAGTTTACCAGACTGAACCTAGTGGTGGAGTCTGGAGTACTTACTCTCGACTGTCAAGCTGATAGGCTGGCTGGTTTTGTTTTCTCCGTTCCTGTCGTTCACTGCCTGCACGTAGTACCTCCCCGTGTCTGGAGCGACTGTCGACAGGATGACAAGTGTATTATCCAGGGTAATAGCTCTGTTGGGACAAGGTGGGAACAATGAGGCCAGCATATTGTGTGGTCTGCCCGAGTTCTCTTCAAGGGAACAATGTGCTCTGCGCATCTAGAGTCCAAACATCTAAACCCTGTGGAAATCGCACATTTTACACCCAATGCTGTGATCCACAACCTCCAACAAGGTTTCTGGTAACTGCAAGTGAAACTGAGTTCCATCTTTGAGATAGAAATTTGGTTTGGGTCTGGCAGCAATGAAGAATCAAAGATGATGAGGCTAAAAATCTTTTCAACAACTTTACTATAACATGTCTTTTGGTTAATCTGCCAGGCAGTTGAATGTTCAGTATTTAACTACGATACCAGTGTTTACATTTTGCATTGCATCAGAATTTCTCCAAACTGCAAAGATTATTGACAAATTTCCAAGATGTCTTACCATTACTTGTATAATTGTACACTCAACCTCTTAGCAGAGTTGAAGTAAAATACTGAAGAAAAACATTTGATCCAAAACGTAATTAGTTATCTAATAAACGTCACCTTGTCCTATTCACTTGAAAACTGGTTTGCGACATGACAGGCTCAGCATTGAGAGTTAGATTATTAAAGAAGCATTTCATCTTGCACCAAGACATATTATTTTAGTGATGTATTTATCATGCAGACTTGTCATTCCAGTCAGGCGAGGATTGGCTGCACACAGCTTCTGTACACAAGATAAATGAGGTGATGCGACAAGACTATCTATATCTTCATGAAGAAATGAGTCTCCCCAGTTGCCTTTAGTGTTGGAGGCTCGGGAACTGTAATACATCAACGGCATAGATGGCTGACTGTTATGGTCCTCATTTTTTTTTCTTTCACTTTATTTCCACTGAAGTAGACAGCAGAGATGCCTTTGGTGTCCAAGGGTAGAGACTTTCAATTAAATGAAGCAACATGTCCAGTTGATTCATTCTATAACGTTGGTTCATGTGTCGGTACCAGACCATAGTGAAGCCCAAATGAGAAGCTAATTTTGAAACACTTGGTCAATTATTTTGCAGATTCAATAAAGTTATAGCTACTTTTTGAACTAATTCTGCATTTTAGACGTAAATCTAGACGTAAATGCTCTGATGTAGTTCAAAATCTCGAGGCAACGAGGCTCATCTGAGCAAATTTAGCATTAAAGTCATGCTAATTTTATTTTACTTGAAGAAACGAAATTGAGTAGATTTTCAAAGTCTACAGAGAGATTTATGCCAGTTGGAAGAGTGGGCTGAAAGATGGCAGATGGAGTTTAATGCTGATAAGTGTGAGGTGCTACATCTTGGCAGGACAAATCAAAATAGGACGTACATGGTAAATGGTAGGGAATTGAAGAATGCAGGTGAACAGAGGGATCTGGGAATAACTGTGCACAGTTCCCTGAAAGTGGAATCTCATGTTGATAGGGTGGTAAAGAAAGCTTTTGGTGTGCTGGCCTTTATAAATCAGAGCATTGAGTATAGAAGTTGGGATGTAATGTTAAAATTGTACAAGGCATTGGTGAGGCCAATTTTGGAGTATGGTGTACAATTTTGGTCGCCTAATTATAGGAAGGATGTCAACAAAATAGAGAGAGTACAGAGGAGATTTACTAGAATGTTGCCTGGGTTTCAGCAACTAAGTTACAGAGAAAGGTTGAACAGGTTAGGGCTTTATTCTTTGGAGCGCAGAAGGTTAAGGGGGGACTTGATAGAGGTCTTTAAAATGATGAGAGGGATAGACAGAGTTGACGTGGATAAGCTTTTCCCACTGAAAGTAGGGAAGATTCAAACAAGGGGACATGACTTGAGAATTAAGGGACAGACGTTTAAGGGTAACATGAGGGGGAACTTCTTTACTCAGAGAGTGGTGGCTGTGTGGAATGAGCTTCCAGTGAAGGTGGTGGAGGCAGGTTCGTTTTTATCATTTAAAAATAAATTGGATAGTTATATGGACGGGAAAGGAATGGAGGGTTATGGTCTGAACGCAGGTGTATGGGACTAGGGGAGAATACGTGTTCGGCATGGACTAGAAGGGTCGAGATGGCCTGTTTCCGTGCTGTAATTGTTATATGGTTATATGGAGTAATATGTAGATTCCTATTCACCTTTCAAATTGTACCTCACTTACAAAGATATTGTATCAGATAAATCCTTGAAATGGGAAGACAGACACACACACACACACACACACACACGCGCACACACACACACACACACACACACACACACACACACACACACACACACACACACACACACACACACACCTCACTATTCCTTCAGTAGCACTATTGTATAGAGCTATCCTGTCCATTTTATGCAGTGATGTATATATACATCTCTAGAATTATGCAGTAAATGAAATTAAAGTCCATGACCTTAACAAAGTAGCTGGGGCCAATCATTAAATGTGATGAAATAGCTCCTCTAAATGTTTAACAGAAATGTAAAATAATTTTGATGTAATAAGTGTTCTTTTGCATTTGAAAAGCTTTATGCGAGATGTTGAGTTTGGAGTGGATGGTGGGCAGGTGATGGTGGGTGATTATGGGAAGCTAATTACCATTAATACATCAATTTAATAATCTTTAATTGCCCATTTACGATCAGCAGAAGCAGGCTCCACAGAGAACTGCAGCAACGTGCTATGATTACAATAAACAAGTGCTCTGATAGAGTTCAAAATCAGACAATGAGGCTCATCTGCGCAAATTTAGCATTAAATTATATCTGCAGTTTTCATAAATGATATAAACATTCCAGTTTAGAAAGTGCAACTAATGCTACCTATCTTTTTCCCTCTGACAATGGGGGATTCATTTCTTAAACTACGTGTAAAGTATTTACTTTGTATTCACCATATCCACCAGCGCTGCATGAAATGAGACTCACGTGGTGACAGCGGTAGTTTAATGTCACACAATTTACTCAAGTCCGATACTAATTCTGTGCACAAAATGTGGTCCCTCCTGCTGTCAGTAGTGTGGGATTATGGAAAGCAGACGCAAGAGAATTAAGCTAAACAGGGAGAAGTAAATAAAGAACTTCAAGTGTGGCCAATGGCATGAGTACATCTATCATGTCACGTCAGTGTTGCAGGTTTCTCTGTACTGGTCTCGGGAATAGAGTCCCACTGTGTGGGGGTGAGTGTGTGGGGGTGAGTGTGTGTAGTATGTGGGGGTGAGTGTGTGTAGTGTGTGGGGGTGAGTGTATAGTAGTGTGTGGGAGTGTGTGGGGGTGAGCGTGTGTAGTGTGTGGGGGTGAGTGTGTGGTGTGTGGTGGGGGTGAGTGTGTGTAGTGTGTGGGGGTGAGTGTGTGTAGTGTGTGGGGGTGAGTGTGTGTAGTGTGTGGGGTGAGTGTGTGTGTAGTGTGTGGGGGTGAGTGTGTGTAGTGTGTGGGGGTGAGTGTGTGTAGTGTGTGGGGGTGAGTGTGTGTAGTGTGTGGGGGTGAGTGTGTGTAGTGTGTAGGGGTGAGTGTGTGTAGTGTGTGGGGGTGAGTGTATGTAGTGTGTGTGGGGTGAGTGTGTGTAGTGTGTGGGGGTGAGTGTGTGTAGTGTGGGGCGAGTGTGTGTATTGTGTGGGGGTGAGTGTGTGTAGTGTGTGGGGGTGAGTGTGTGTAGTGTGTGGGGGTGAGTGTGCGTAGTGTGTGGGGTGTGAGTGTGCGTGTGTGTGGGGGTGAGTGTGTGTAGTGTGTGGGGGTGAGTGTGTGTAGTGTGTGTGGGGGTGAGTGTGTGTAGTGTGTGGGGGTGAATGTGTGTAGTGTGTGGGGGTGAGCGTGTGTAGTGTGTGGGGGTGAGCGTGTGCAGTGTGTGGGGGTGAGTGTGTGTAGTGTGTGGGGGTGAGTGTGCAGTGTGTGGGGTGAGTGTGTGTAGTGTGTGGGGGGTGTGTGAGTGTGTGTAGTGTGTGGGGGTGAGTCTATGTAGTGTGTGGGAGTGTGCAGGGGTGAGTGTACGTAGTGTGTGGGGTTGAGTGTCTAGTCTATGGGAGTGAGTGTATGTAGTGTGGCAGTATATTATATAGGGTAGCAGTGGTTATATGGGCGAGTGTATATAGTGTGCCCGTGGTAATATGGTGTGAGTGTATAGGGGTAGCAGTGATTATATGGGGTGAGTGTCTTTAGTGTGGCAGTGGTTATATAGTGTGAGTGAATATTTGGGATAATGCATCTCTTTTCTCACTGCACAGTGCCCTTCTGATAAGACGTGACAATCTTGGCTCATCTTCGCAAATATTAAATTTAAAATTTTTAAAAATTCAGTTTGTTGGAAACCATTAAACATCATGTGTCAAAATACCAACTGGATTCTAGTTATACCATGTCTTTATCTAATAATTGTGAATATTAACAACATGCAATTTAATATTAAAGTTTAAATGTATTCATTCCAATCACTGGATATCTATCTATCTATCTATACATAACTAAAACACTGATCTTGTTATCTTCCGGTTTGGCGGTCTTTCTATTTGCGCAAAAACGGTTCGCGATAGTGCTATGATTTCCCGCCAGTTCACTCACTGTTCTCCTGTGCTGCGAGTGCACAAAGTTTTGTTCCGATCGGTCGAATGTCGTAAAAGTTAGCGAGGTTTAAAAATCTTAAAAACCGCGCATGAGCAGATCGATCTCTTCTCCTGCCAGTCAGTGCCGCGCAGATTAGTCTCTTCCCCTGTCACTCTCCGGGACGGTCCGCCCCTTCCTGCACCATCGCATTTTTACTGGAACTGAGGGTGACCGGTGTTGGCTTCAGATTCAGATTCAATTTTAATTGTCATTGTCAGTGTACAGTACAGAGACAACGAAATGCATTTAGCATTTAAAATGCAACGAAATGCATTTAAAAGTCCAACCGGACTTTTGGAGGGACCTGAAGAAGCCCCGCCCCCAAGCAGCAGCCCAGCCCCAAGCAGCAGTCTAGCCCCAAGCAGCAGCCTGGCTTCTGAGACACGACCCAGCCCAGCCCAGCATAGGAGACCCAGCCCAGCCCAGCGTGGCAGACCCAGCCCGGCCCAGCTCAGAGTCGGAGACCCAACCCAGCCGGGAGTCGCCGATGTCGCCAAACGGAAAGTGGAGACTCTGATTCCGGTGGAGGAGAATGACCAGCGCCCGCTGTGAGTCCCCATCGCACCGCCAATTTCAGCCACTACACCTCTGGTCCCCCTCGCTAGCTTCCCCCCCCCTCCCCCCGCACAACCCCCCACAACCCCTCCCCCACACAACCCCTCCGCCTGCCGCCTGCACATGGCCCGCCTCCCCCACCACCTCTCCCCACAACACCTCTCCCCACAACCCCCCCCCCCCCACAACTCCTCCCCCCCCCCCCCCCCCCCCCCCCCCCCCCCCCCCCCCCCTCCCGCTCACACCCACAAACTACACCCCCCTCCCACAAAGATCTTAGAGCAGAGCAAGATAGGCCACTCCTGTGAAATACAATGGGCTGACATGTAGTACGCTACGGAGGGGATCCTGGGCATTTTTCACCGCCCATTTTAGTAACCAGAGCCTACCTGACCCGACTCGCAGTGTAATCAATGTTGTGGGGCAACAGTTTGTGTGTGTGATATAGGGTTAGATTCATAATTCTGTCAGTTCATACTTCTTGTCAAGAATAAAATTTGACCTTGTTAATTGTCTTTTTTAATGTTTTTTAAATCATTTATTTTTAAATGGCTCACAAGCAGTGTTTGAGTTGATTTTGTAGTAACCGGAACCGACCCGACTCGTAGGGTAATTGACATAGCGGGGGAAGTTTTGTGTGTGATATAGGGTTAGATTTATAATTCTGTTAGTTCATAATTCTGTTAATTCTTGTTAAAGAATAAAATGTTTATAAACACACATACATGAATGTGATATAAATGTATATAATCATATAACACACACAATTATATTTCTTCTGATCCAATGATGAACTTTATTTCAGACTAGACAAGGGACATTAAATAAGAAACATTGTAAGCCTCCCCACAACTTCACACACATTAGGCCTTATCCCACCCCTCAACTATCCCCCCCCCCCCCCCCCACCCGGCACTCCCTCCCCTGCCCCCACACTACAATGTCTCCCTCCCTCCTAGCGCCCTCTCCTCGCTGCCCCAAGCCGCGCACCCCCCCCCTCTCCCCGAGACACACGCAGCCCACCCTCCCTCCCCCCGCTGCCGCCCCGGGCCCCACACCACCCTCCTCTCCCCGCTGCAGAAACAAAGATCCGATCTTTGGCCGGAAGCAAGATGGCGGAACAAGATGGCGGAGCAAGATGGCAGAACAAGATGGCGGAACAAGCTGGTTGCTAAAATGGGTCCTATAATCACCCATGAATCTGCCCATGAGCGTACTACACATTTGCGTGAGAGTAACCCATCTTGCTCTGCTCTAAGATCTTTGCCCCCCTCTGCCCCCACACACCCTCCTACCACACACACACTCTCCCCCCACACTCTCCCCCCCCCCCCCCCCCCATCCTTCCTCCCCCCCTCCCGTCCGCATACACACCCCCTCCCCCCACCCCCCCTCCCCTCCTCCTGCAGCTCCCTGTCCACACAATCCCTCCCCCCACCCCCCCCCACCCCACCCCACACACCCCCATCACACACCCCACTTCCCTCCCCTCCCACACATGAAGAGGAGGTGCGGGAGTGCTCGGGGATGTAGGGAAATGAGCCGCACTTGCGCAGTTAGGGGCTATGGGTGAGTGGTGGAATATTGCGTTGGAGAATGGGTTGCGTTGGGGGACCAGGCCTCCCGTGTGACTTACTCTAGTCGTTTCATAATATCAGACATTTTTTCTTGAATGAATTGTATGTACAGATAGAAGAGAGGGCAGCAATACTTTATTACCATTTAGAAATTTGAAATTGTGGAGATGGGATGGTGGGTGTTGTTTGGTCTTAAATCATCACTGGAGATCTTCATGCCACACTGATCATTAGCTTGGCAATTAAGAAGATTTGGCACCATATGAACACAACAGGAAGCTCAAAAGAACTGTGCATTCCTACAGATAGTAATAGTGTATCTTGGGCTAAACAAAGCTGGATTGCAAACAGTTATTGAAAAAGTAGAAACAATAGTGAAAGTAGGGAGAACTGAAAGAAAAAGAATTAATACAATAGATGTTTGCCAGATGTTGCAACAGTACTGACAACATCTGTACATTATTTGCTGACGAAAGGTGAAGAGCAAAGTTGGGGCAAAGAGCAGCAAGAGGTGTACAGGTTGTTGCAGAGAAATTTGTGAAGTGAGTCTTCGTTACCTCACTATAATGCAACATACATGTTCAAATTTGAGTCTGGTGTTCCAAATTATAGATTGGGAGATGAATTCAGTCTTAATTAGATGATGGTCAACAGCAACTAATTAGGTTTGCATCACATACACTGACAAAGGGGGAGAACAATTATGCTCAAATTAACATAGAGTTTTTAAGAATTTAATTTAGCAGTGCAAAAGTCTCATCAATCTGACTGGGCAGATCTTATACTTAGCTCGGAGACGTTATGTTGAAGGTTATGTTGATTGTTGCAAGAGGGGTATTCATATCTTTTTAACAGTGGAAATAGATGGAGGTGAAGTATTCTGGATCCAGTACTACACTGGAAGATACTATCACAAAATTGGGCTCTATTTTCTCAAGATATGGCACCATGAGAACAAGTCTAAGATAACAAAATCAGTTTATTTGTTTTACAAAGCAAAGTGCAAGAAAGCTTAAACTTCTTTTACCATCTCATCCAGCATCGAATGTTACAGCTGAGAAATCAGTGAGAACTGTCAAAGCAGCATTGAAGAAACAAATACTATAGAGGAAGCTCACATCAAACCTTTTTGTTAAACTACAGTGACAGCACATTCCAGAGCAGGTCCTAGCCCTGCTGAATCACTAATGCTCGGAGGGCTCAGAACACAACTGAACGTAGCTCAGCCAGATCTCAAGGGGACATTGGAAGAGAGGCAGACAGTGGAAAAAATGACAAGTTTCTACTGAATGGGCCCACATGGACATGATGCCAACAACCAGGTCCTCGGGGAAGACCAAAACATACGGGAAAACATGAGTTAATCCTGTCACTAGTAACAAGATACAATTCACACTTGCCTGTCAAAGAAGTGAAAGCAGTGCATATAAATGAATTACATAAATGTAAGGCACAGTTGGTGCCGCGCCAGAGACCTCGGCTCAATCCTGATCTCGGGTGCTTTCTGTGTGGAATTTGCACGTTCTCCCTGTGAATTTCTTCCGGGTACTCCGGTTTCCTTCCGCATCCCAAAGACGTGTAGGTTCAGCAGGTTATTTGGCCTCTGTAAATTGCCCCAAGTGTGTAAGGAATGGGTGAGAAAGGGGGATAACATGAAAAGGAGGTTGATGGTCGGTGCGGACCTGGTGGGCCGAAGGGCCTGTTTCCATGTTGTAACTTTCAATCAATCAATCCTTCATTCATTCAATTTATCATTTCAAACTGTGAAGAACTTGTGAGAAACATCCAGCCAACGAATGTAGGACAAACTGTGTTGGATTTAGAAGTCATCGCTCCAGCCCCCTTCTCACACAACCTTGTCCTGCAGTTCTCAAATGAAACATTCTATTTACACCGGAGGCTAATTGTGTCACTGTGACATTGTCTCAAGGACAGTGTACTGTGCATTCAGAATGTATTCAGACTCCTTCACTTTTCCACGTTTTGTTACATTGCAGCCTTATTTTTAAATAAATTAAATTCCTTTTTTTTTTAGTCATCAATCTACACACAATACCCCAGAATGAAGAAGCTAAAACAGGTGTTTAGAAAATTTTGCAAAGTAAATGAAAAGAAATAACTGAAATATTACTTTTGCATAAGCATTCAGTACCTTTGCTACGACACTCAAAATTGAGCTTAGGTTCATCCTGTTTCCATTGATTATCCTTGAGATGTTTCTACAACTTGATTGGAGTCCACCAGTGGTAAATTAAATTGATTGGACATTATTTGGAAAGGCACACACCTGTCTATATAAGGTCCCACAGTTGACAATGCATGTCAGAGCAAAAACAAAAGTCATGAAGACGAAGGAATTGTCCGTAGACCTCCGTGAAGAGGCATAGATATGGGGAAGGGTTTAAAACAATTTCTGCAGCCGTGCAGGTCCCAAAGAGCACAGTGGCCTCCGTCATTCTTAAATGGAAGAACTTTGGAACTACCAGGACTCTTCATAGAGCTGGCTGCTCAGCCAAATCGGGGGAGAAGGGCCTTGGTCAGGGAGGTGACCAAGAACCCGATGGTCACTCTGACAGAGCTCCAGAGTTCCTCTGTGGAGATGGGAGAACCTTCCAGAAGGACAACTATATCTGCAGCACTCCACCAATCAGGCCTTTATGGTAGAATGGCCAGGCAGAAGCCACTCCTCACTAAAAGGCACATGACAGCCCACTTGGAGTTTCCCAAAAGGCACCAAAAGGACTCTCAGACCATGAGAAACACGATTCTCTGGTCTGATGAAACCAAGATTGAACTCTTTGGCCTGAATGCCAAGTGTCACGTCTGGAGGAAACCAGGCACCGCTCATCACCTGGCCAATACCATACCTATAGTGAAGCATGGTGGTGGCAACATCAGTGGCAGGAACTGGGAGACTAGTCAGGATCGAGTGAAAGATGAACGGAGCAAAGTACAGAGAGATCCTTGATGAAAACCTGTTCCAGAGTGTTCTGGACCTCAGGCTGGGGTGGAGGTTCACCTTCCAACAGGACAATAGCCCAAAGCACACAGCCAAGACAATGCAGGAGTGGCTTCATGACAAGTCTGTGAATATCCTTGAGTGGCCCAGCCAGAGCCCGGACTTAAATCCAATCAAACATCTCTGGAGGTACCTGAAAGTATATGTGCATCGACACTCCCCATCCAACCTGACAGAACTTGAGAGGATCTGCAGAGAAGAATGGGAGAAATTACCCAAGTACAGGTGTGCCAAGCTTGTAGCGTCATACCCAAGAAGACTTGAGGCTGTAATCGCTGCCAAAAGTGCCTCAACAAAGTACTGAGTAAAGGGTCTGAATACTTATGTAAATGTGATATTTCAGTTATTTATTTTTAATCACTTTGCAAACATTTCTAAACACCTGTTTTCGCTTTTTTATTTATGGGGTATTGTGTGTAGATTGACGGTAAAAAAAAAGAATTTAATCCATTTTAGAATAAGGCTGTAACGTAACAAAATGTGGAAAACGTGAAGGGGTCTGAATACTTTCTGAATGCACTGTATACATACTTCCAGTAGCCCTTAATGGAGGGCCGGCACATACTCCAGGATTGGGTTGTAAATCAGTTTCACATATTCTCCCTCCCACTGGTTGTCCATTTATTCCCCATTGTTAGGGTTCAATGTAATGGAAGCGTGCACCTGCCTATACACTACTATCACAAATGCATCAAGCTAAACCTGGGAGCACTCCACCCTGCTAGAGATTCATGTGGTCACTTGGTGAACATGTAAACTCCACACAGAAAGCACCAGAGGGTGTCAGAAGTTATGGGGAGAAGGCAGGAGAATCTGGTTAGGAGAGATAGATCAGCCATGATTCAATAGCGGAACAGACTTGATGGGTCGAAAGGCCTAATTCTGCTCCTATCACTTATGACCTTATGAGACTGCCATCGCTGGACCCAAGGGAGTCCGGAACTACACCAAGGAATTCCACATGTGATGTTTTATTCAGTCCCTGCTCACCTTGGTCTGGGAGAAGCACGCTGGTTGTCTGTGTGTGGATGTATCTCCATCCACTATCCCATCCAGCAGGTGGAATATACCCGAGGATGTAAACCTGCTTCTCTGCATGATATACAGATACATTTTCTGAAGTGGTTATTAAGCAGAGCCAGTAGAAGCAGTGGTGATTACAGGAAGATTTATATAATTACTGTGGAAACTGAGCATTACTCATTTCAAATATGATAAATGATTATGGATAATTAGGCAAATGCATTGCACGATATTGTACACAAGTTTATACCTGTCATGCAAACACACAGTTTAAGATTTAAGTGTACGACTATTTTAAGGTGATAAATTTATACATATTCAAAAACGAGCAGTGTAAAAATACATGGTTCCCCAATTAAAATCAGCAATTTCTTACAATTCTGAAGCGTAAGAGACATAAAAATAACCAAACAGAAAATAACTCGTTAAACTAAGCTATTGACAGAAACAACAGCAATCATCTGAGTAGACATCCTCAAAAATCAGCTTCATTCAAACACAAGTGAGGTAGAACACATCAGGTCAAATATTCAACGCCCATCGTAATAAATGAGGCAGGGCAGCCTTGGGAAGTTATCATGTTGCAATTTGGATCTTTGCAAATAATTTTCTAGTAAGTTTTCAACTCGGGTAATAAAGGAGCTACAGGGAGATGCGGGTCTTTTACAAGACACCAGTTGTGAGGAAGTGATGAAGACAAGCATGACAACTATCATCGCACCATGCAACTGCAAGGACTCCACACGTATCATTCCACCCACTGCACAATTCAAGAAACATAATATTGTGACACTATTGTCTTCTAAACTGAATCATCACAAATGCTTTGAAGCTCCACTGCCTGAGCCAATATAATTTTCATGTTTAGTTATATGACTGCATTTTCTTCTTTCTCAATGTCTTTAGAACATGAGAGAAGCAGCTGTTTTTTAAGTAATTAAGAGAGTAATTAATGAAAAAGAGTTTCACAATTTGTACTGGCTTTGAAAACGAAACAATTACTCGTGATCACAAACAAGCTTTCATGATTCATTAGCGAAAGGTTGAGGAAGTTAAATTAACATCAACAATTGAAGTTGAGGCAGAGTTTGGTTAATGTTCAGAAGTTTCAGTAGCAGAAATAGGCCATTCTGTCCATCAAGTCTCATCCACCAATCAGTCGTGGCTTATCTATCTTTCCCTCTCAACCTCATTCTCCTGCCTTCACCCCTTAACCCTTGACACCCTTACTCATCAATAATCTGTAAATCTCCGCCTTAAAAATACCGAATGACTTGACCTCCACAGCCGTCTGTGGCAAGGAATTCCACAGATTCATTACCCTCTGGCTAAAAATGTGTCATCTTCTGGTTTAATACATGGACATACTGGCTAGCTTAACTACTTAACTTAAGAATACCCCGAGCAGTTCAAACACATTTTTCATCAGTCAATGCCTTTTCTTCCTCAGAAGGATGAGGAGATTCTGCATGTCCCTGAAGATTATCAAATTGCGACAAGATATGCAGTGGAGACCATACTGACTGGTTACCTGAAGGTCCAGGAACGAAGAAGACTGCAGAGAGTGTTAGACATTACCCTGTTCATCATTGACCTGCTCACTATTGAAGGGATCTATAACAGGCACTTCGTCACATTGTAAATATGCTCTTCTCAAGCTTATCCCCCAGTCTAATTCAGTCAAAAACCACTGAGTCAAGCACTGGAATAACTAATCTTTATTCCAAGATTGAACAGCAAATTCCCCTATATGATACCTAACCCACCACGGGTTCGATCCTTGTCTCTGCCTGGCCAAGCTCTCCAGCCTCGTGCAAGCAGACACACTCCAAAAGGTCATGCAGTCCCAAGCGCACTTCCAGAAGATCGACCTCGATCTAAGATGGAGTCACCTTTTATAGGCCCACAAACCTTGAGGGGCCAAACTACATAGGGGTGGTCTCTTTACAATCCAATCAAACATATTAATTACATCAGTACATTATTGACAGTTCCCCAAACCAATTACAGGGAGCCCTATACATTATTTCTAGGAGAAGCTTCTGGAAGGAAGCTAACTTAACTGAATAATGCAACATTTATCCTGGAACTCAAACAAACCAGCCAGGGCTTAACACTTTGGCCAATCAACAAACAGCAGGGTAACTGTATCGCAATATTATTTACACTATTTACAATTTGTTTGCAGTAATCCAATCACATTAATGCATTTAAGTTTGTTTGCAGAATTCTTATACATTTTATCAATTAAGGGGAAATGAGGAGAACAGCTGAATCTTTCACCCTCATATATCAATCTGATGCTCAGACTGGTCGGCGCCATCCACAGCCTGTAAATTTCCACTGACAAATGTTAAGCAATTCTGACAAATGCAGGGATCCTCCACTTTATGGTGTCTTTAATTTGGTCAATATTAACAACATAGGCAGCCAATATCATCAAAGACCCACATTACCCTGGCCACGCTCTCATCTCGCTGCTACCATCGGGAAGAATGTACAGGAGCTTGAGAATCGTGATCACCAGGTTCATTAACAGCTTCTTCCCAGCAACCATCAGGGTCTTGAACACTGCACAACACTAACCTCAGCAACTATGATCTTCTATGGATTGTGTTTTATTTGCACTTTGATCTTAGGCTTTGCACTGTTATCATCTGGTTACCTAGTGTTACTGATTACTAATGTATATTATTATTGATTATTGCATACTTATCTGTGTGATCTTGCATGAATGGGCCTGTTAAGCTGCAGCAGGTAAGAATTTTGTTGCTCTGTAACCTGCACATATGACAGCTAAACATTCTTGACAAGACATAAAGGAAGAAAATCTGAAAATTACCCAAGAACATTTCCCTCCTGAAACAATAATGGCATTATTTAGTATAGCTTCAAGGTGGTTAATTAAAAAATGCAGGACAGAGACATCTTACTGAAACTTACATTCGACTACTGGGCGAGATCTTGCGTCCATCACGGAACCATGTGACCTGGGGCTGTGGGAAGCTGGCGATCTTTGGAGCCTTGATGATTGCAGCATTTCCTTGCGAGACATGTAAATGCTTTTCTCCACTCTCGAAGTCTGCCATATCTACGAAACAGCATTTGCAGAAAGTCAGGTTCAGACGGGCTGACCTTATTTAAGAAGGGCAGCAGGTAAATTCAGGACATTTCCGGTTAGTGAGTCCAACGTCAGGAGCAGGTGATACATTGGACAAACAACTGAGGGGCAGGGTCAACCTAGATTTCAAAAAGCAGGGATTAATCAAAGACAGTCAGGGAAAGATGATGTCTGACTAATTTGGTTACATTTGTGTTGAAGAGACCTGCAGTTGACATGGTCTTCAGGGAATAAAAACTGACCACTGGAAGAAGTCAGCAGAACAAGCAGAAACTGTGGAGGCAGAAGGGGGTAAATTGAAGGGGGTAAATAAAAACTGACTTGAACTCTTTGTCTCCACAGATGCCATTTGGTTGGCTGAGTTCTTCTAGCATTCTGTTTCTTTGTTCTAGATTCCAGCATCTGCAGTCTCTTATCGTCTCTAGTCTTTGTGGATTTATGGACATGGGAGACTGGTCCGTAGAACGTCTCTTCAACACAAATTTGATCAAATTGGTCAGACATCACCTTCCCCAGGCGATCTTTAATTAATTCCCCATTTTACAATTTTAGGTTAATTCTGCCCCTCTGTGCTATATTCATTCCAAGGCATAGAAGGGTACCAACTAGAAGGATGGCACAGTGGTGCAGAGTTGCTGCCTTACAGCGCCAGAGACCAGGATTTAATCCTGACTATGGGCAGGGGCAGAAATCCCAGGGGGGACAGGGGACACACATTGATGATCGAGGGCGCCGATTGGATGAGAGATTGCTGCATCGAGGCGATCGAGGCTCCCGATGTTGAAGTCCCTGGGAACGGGCCGAATGAAGCCCCACGATTCGGGGCGGACGAAGCTGCTGTTGCCGGAGTTCAGAGTCGGTCACCAACCAGGTCAGCTCCCGATGTTACCGTCCACAGGGCCCATGGCCGAAGCCTCACGTTTGTGCGCATGCGGGCGCAACTGCCAAGAAATTGTGTCCCCCCGTGTTTTGAGAGTGATTTCCGTGCCTGACTACGGGTGCTATCTGTACGGAGTTTATGTTCTCCTTGCGACCACATGGGTTTACACCGGGTGCTCCAGTTTCCGCCCACACGTACGGGTTTGTAGGTTAATTGGCTTTGGTTAAAAAAAATCTGAATTGTCTCTAGTATGTTTGCCTGTTTCCAAGCTAAATCTCTAAACTAAACTAAAATTGAACTAAACCAAGTACAGACAAATGGAATTAGTATTGGCCGTCACATGCTAGTTAGCATGGGATAAGGACCCATTTCAGTGCTGTATGATTCTATGACCATATAACTGAATGCCTCTTTACACGGAGGGATTATTCACGAACATCATTCACAGCTCAGAGTGAATTTCCAATTGTCCTTTCCACTTCAGTGTTTGAATCGAGAGGCACTACAGAGGAGCACAATCAAAGCAATCTGTGTCTGCTGTTTATAGGAGGCTGCTGTGAGATGATTAAAGGTAATCACAAAATAATTTCATGTACATAAAGAGTATGCAATAGTCACTAATAAACGACTAAATTGCTGATGCGACATAGCAAGGGGGAAGGAAGCTTGTGGGGAACAAGGATACTGATGAGCTTAGTCTGTACTGTGAATGTACTGTTGATTATTCTTTGCACTGCCTTGCAAGAAGTAGTTGGTGATTTTGGACCTTTGTTGGTTGACGTCAGTTGTTTTACATGTAATTTGTTGTCAGCCTGACCAATATGATAATATTGTGGTCATTCAGACCAAGGGATTGTTCCAGCCTCCACTACACAACTCTGCTCTGTTAGGAATTTAAAAGAAAATAAATTAATTTGTTTCCTTCTGAGCAGTAAAGTACTCGTTTTTACTGTTCCATAAGCCAGGGTGTAGTCCTGATCATCCAACCTACTTCATTGCCGACATTGGATTATTTTCTCTGTAACTGTATAATCTGCACACTACCTGTTGTACTGGGGTCAAGGAAAGAGCATTCATGTCGCAGCCCTGTTTCCACCAATCTTTCCACCACCAAGCACAAGAAGCGACAAGCCAGACACCATTGTATTCAGATGCCCGGGAAGTGTGTTCAGCTCTGCTGAGCAACTTCTAATCTATGGTGTGGACTCGATAAGAAGAAGACCTGTTGTACTTGTGTGTGGCTTGAATATACTTATGTCCAGTGTGATTTGACTGTACAAAAGCATGCAGTACAAAAGCTTTTCACTGTATCTCGGTGCACTTGACAACAATTAACCAACACCAATGTTATTTCTAAGATGATATAACTTGTGTACATGTAGAACAAATGCAGGATTTTTTTAAACACTTTTTTGCTGTTTCTAATTCATGGAATAAAGGACCATACAGCACAAGAACAGGCCCTTTGGCCTACAATATCTGTGCTAAACATGATGCCAAGACCATATATCTGCCTGCACATAATCCATATCCCTCCATATCCATTTGTCTATCTCTTAATGCCATCTCACAGATATTGTGGGAATTTTGTAGGCCCACAATGAATGTGGACACAAGGAACTGCAGGTGCTAGTTTACAAAAAAGACTCAAAGAGCTGGAGTAACTCAGCAGGTCAGGCAGCATCTCTGGAGTCCTGAGTGTGGAATGAATTTGTGGACCGTTTTGAAGAGCAATCCATTGTGTAGTACAAACAAACAATGTGCTAGTAATGTGATTTCTGTACTAGTCTTCTGAAGCTTGAAGTAAATATGCACAATTCTGTTGTAGTCAAATAGACTGTGGTTAATTATACTCATTAAAACAATGTACAAAATCTTCCGTGATTTTCACATTATCGTTATTCATTAATGCTGTTGCCCGATTAGCTCCTCATTATGTGGGTAATTAAGCTGCAGTGTAACATCCCTGATTTCCCTTCTCCCTTCTCCAACATGCAGCCTGTAAATATCTGTACTGTCTCTTGGTACCTTGAGCATTAGAGTGCAAGCCTGCGAATTTAAGCTTATTTTGCAGTGATCTATTAGCAATGGCCTCAAGCTGTGTTTTTGCCACAGATGGGACTAGCACAGAGGGGTCATTGTGGTTGGCATGGGCAAATTGGGCCAAAGGGCCTGTTTCCGTGCTGTATGATTGTATGACAGGATCTGGTGGTCTTCGGGGGCTGGGGGGTGCCCGACAGGGAGCAGCTTTGTGGTGAGAGCACTGTGTTCATTGTGTGAGCAGGTCATTGTTGTAATGAACACGAGGTTACAGTGAGGAGTTGATGTGTTGGCTGTGTCAGCGCAGAGTTTGAAGACTGAAGCAGAGCTGAAGCAGTCCGAGTGCGCGTGGTACCTTACACTGTCATCTTTCCGGTCCTCCAAGAGATCGTGCGGTGTGCAGGTTCAGGATGTGGAAAAAAGGAACTGCAGATGCTGGTTAATACACTAAAGGACACAAAGTGCTGGAGTGACTCAGTGGGTCAGGCAGCATCTCTGGAGAACCATGAACAGCTCCTCCTGTATCATCTACAACATCGACATGGCTCGCAACAGGATGCAGTTGCCAGCCATAGAGCCAAAGTGGGAACATCTCACTGCAAGATCAAAGCCCACACACAGTGTTGCCACTGTGTTGGAAAAGGCTTTAGTGCACGAGAGCTTAGTCTCAAACATTATGATTGATCCAATTCCTTGGTTTTCTATGTTCTCTCGCAGCATACAAATGCACAGAACCATCTCAGATCAAGCTCCTGTGTTGTCCATTGACGTGGGCATGAATAAAACCTGCCGACAAAGGGAGTGTGGGAAAAGGCTGCGTAACGGATATCGTGTGATGATTGCCTCTCTCTATTCCCAAGTTTGCCGCTTCCCCTTCACTGCTAAACATACAGAGTTGGCTCTGCACCATTGTTACACGGTTTATGCCATGAAGACACGTTGACTGAGAATAAAGAGGACTTTTAAATACATCAGTGTTTTGATTTTAGGGCTGTAAGCTATACTTAATATCATGCATCGTCTTTTGTGTAGGCTTGCTACTATGGTCGCTAGAGTATACAAATGCCACAGAGTCATACAGCATGGAAACAGGCCCTTCAGCCCAACTTGCACATGACGACCAACACGTTCCATCTACACTGTGTTGGAAAGAACTGCAGATGCTGGTTTAAATCGAAGGCAGACACAAAATGCTGGAGTAACTCAGCGGGACAGGCAGCATTTCTGGAGGGCAAGAATTGTCTGAAGAAGGGTCTCGATCTGAAATGTCACCGATTCCTTCACTCCAGAGATGCTGCCTGTCTTGCTGTTATTCCAGCATTTTGTGCCTGTGTTCCACCTACACCAGTCCCACCTGCCTGCATTTGTCCCATATCTCTCTAAATCTATCCTACCCATGTCTAAATGTTTCTTCATCATTGCATTAGTACCTGCCTCAACTACCTCCTCTGGCAGCTCGATCCATAAACCCACCACCATTTGTGTAAAAATATTACCCCTCAGGTTCCTATTAAATCATTCTCCCCTCACCGGCCTCTATTCTGCTATTCAATTGCATGAAAATACAAAATTATGCAAAAATGTTATAGAAATGATAATGTGGAAACTAATCTGAAAACAGCAATTTGTTATAGAGCACTTTTAATATGGAGAAATGCCTCATGGGAGAATCGTCAAATAAAACATAATATCAAGTTACGTGTGAAGTAGCATGTGGCTTCACAAATGTGTACAGTGTTCATCTTGCATGATCAAACTATTAGCACTAAAAACAGCCAGAAGTGTGGGAATCCTTCAGTGTAATAATTCCTGGGATAGTTAATCGGCTTGAAGTTAAATAAACCTGTCCACTTGAATAGCGTACGTTACGTATGCACAGCACACGCCGGCGCTGTCCTTAGATACTATCCTCGCCTCTAAATCAGAAGACTGTGAGATCCTGCTGTGCACAACTAGGCTACTGCACTCCTTGTGTGAGAACCATGAGCAGCTGTAAGGCCCTGGGGAAATGAAACCACTATAAAAGGCAAGGAACTCTTTCATCTACCTATTACTTTTTGTGCATTTGCATTGGTGTTTTTCCTGGAAATCAAGCTCACTTTACCAGACACTTTGTTTATTTTTCAACCAACTGAATACTGAAGCTATGGGAAAAAAAGTTGGCAAATCCACCATGAGGTGGAAGTGGAGTCGAAGGCAAGCAGGTGGTTGGTGAGGGAACAGTGCAGAGAAACACTGACATGAAACGCAAAAGTTAGAGGGGATGGAATGGTTTGGAGAGGTTTCTTTGCAAAAATGTACCTCCAAAAATAATGATTTGAATAAGGATGGTGACATATGTAGGCAGCATAATGAAAACTATTTCAAACCATTGTGTAGGAAGGAACTGCAGATGCTGCTTTACACCAAAGATAGATACAAAATGCTGGAGTAGCTCAGCGGGTCAGGCAGCATCTCTGGAGAAAAGGAATTGGTGGCGTTTTGGGTCGAAACCCTTCTTCAGACTGAAGACCCGAAATGTCACCTATTTCTTTTCTCCATAGATGTTGCCTGACCCGCTGAGTTATTCCAGCACTTTGTGTCAAACCCTTGTGAGTTGCTGATTCCTCTAGACTGCCTGAGCTAACATTGATGTGAAGGAAGGAATGTCCCAGTCCACAGGCCTTTGGCCTACCCTGACAATGTCAGTACAACAACATCCTGGGTGTCATGTGAAGAATTACTGTTTTTTTTCCTTTGAGTTTCTTTCCCAAGTTCAGGTGACTACAGACTGGGCACAGGTGGATTGCAATACCTGCATAAAGTTGTAACCAAATGTGCTTGTACAACACAATAACCCTGCAAGTAACTCAGGTTAGATGGCAGCGACATGTTTCAAACAGAGATTGAGAATATTTAGTACATGCACAGTTTACATATTGTGCTGACATTTCTTCTGCTTTACTGAATCTTGCTTCAGCCAGTAGCAGGATTTCACAATGAGAAGTAGACATCACATGACTCTACCGAGTTCCACAAGCACTCTGGAAAATTGGAAATGCTTTGCATATATATTAACTCTGCTTCCCACGTGACCCTTACGTGTTATTTAACCCAATTTTAATTTTAGGTTACTGTGGAATGGGAGGTTTGAGGGTCAGGAATTCCCCCAAGGCCTTTCCAGAGTAGGAAAGGAAGCCATCTGTGTAGAGAGATAGATTTAGGGCAGGACTGTTCCAAATATAACTACTTGATGAGCAGTAGACATACCCTTGATATGTTGGAACCTTAGCTGAGAATATAAAACAACTCCCCAAAGAATCATTACTTTTTATATTTTCTGCTTAATTATTTTTTAGATTAGATCTCTGCTAACATCAGCAGAATGGCTGTTTGCAAAGTTTCCTTCAATAATTTAGTGTTTTCCTTGGCTTTTTACAATCACCGACCATCACTCTTTCTCAGTTCCACAACTCATCCACTGACAGTAACCACCGGGGTGATCTTGCAGGACACTTTTCTATATATTAGGCTCATAAGGGATATGGGTCAAACATAATGCAAGTGGGACTAGCTTAAATGGGCATCTTGGTCAGCATGGATGAGTTGGACTGAAGGGCTTGATTCCGTGCTCTATGACTATATGCGATTGGGACATTTCACTGGTTGACGTCACATCATCCACCAGGGATAGCACGGTGGTGCCTCCCTGTGCATTAACTCCTCCATCTTGCTGTGCCAACTTACATGCCACCTGCACTTCCGTCTTCCTCTGCATCAGGGCACCAACACGATTCCTCACGATACACCGGTAGAAGCCAGTGTGGGAGCGATCCAGTGATGGGATCAGGTATCTACGAGAATGGACAAAGTCAAATGGTTAGAGATCATGTAGACGTTTGCTGTTTGCACCAATGCTCTCTTTAGAATTCCTACTGCCTGTAATCTGCATTTACATTGTTGATGCATTGCTGCCAGCATGCAGTGAGCATTCCCTCCTGATGGTCTGATTAAACCGTGGCCCGCTGCCCAGTTTTAGACTTCAGTGTCCTCTATCTGACTCATTCCATGAGCCAGCTGGCAATCCCAACCGATAACATGTGAACAATCTCATAATGAATAAATTGATATTCTTCAAGGCTTCTTGTACAGCCATCCTTTAAAAATGAGACCTCACTGTAACAGATCTGTGATTTACTGCATTGTTTAAATAGCTGGGAATGGCCCAGGGAGAGAGCCAGGCGCCGTGGTGATAGATTGTTTCCAGATTCAGTTCACAACACTGTTCTGCAGTGCTGCTGGAACTCAATTAATCTCAAATGTGATCAAATATTGTGTTCACTTTCAGTGTACAAGGTAAGTTGTTACGAGGAAGAACTGGCTTACTGCCTTCAGTCAGCAGTTGCTCTGTTAGAAGCACACGTTCCGGCAGGTTCTGGGTTGAAGTGCTGACTCCGAAACCCGCAATACCTTAAGAGTGCAGCACGATCGGATGTGCCAGCCTTCAGATGAACTTTTCCGATATCTCCTCTCTCGGTTGGATGTGAAAGCCATGCTCCCATCTCACTGCCCGCACCAGGAAGAAGGTACAGGAGCCTGAAAACCATGACCTCCAGGTTCAAGAACAGATTCTTTCCAGCAACCATCATGCTCTTGAACACGGCACAAAACTAGACCTCAGCAACTATGACCTTCTAAGGACTGGGTCTTTGATTGCACTATGGACTATGGTTCTGCATTATTAAGGCTACCTAGTAATACTGATAATTAATTTAGTGATTATTGTATATTTATCTGTGTGTTACTGTGTTAAGTTGAGCAAGTAAGAATTTTATTGTTCTGTTGCCAGTACAGATGACATTTAAATCGCCTTGAATCTTGAATGACACCGTGTGTAGGAAGGAACTGCAGTTGCTGGTTTTTACCGAAGATGTACTCAAAATGCTGGAGTAACTCAGCAGCCATTTATCCAGAGATACCGCCTGGCCCGCTGAATTACTCCAGCATTTTGTGTCTATCTTGAATGACACTGGTTGAGACCAAGAAGAATAACCCTGGTGCCCTGGTCCATTCCTTGCTCAACATTAACAACAATCAGTTTCTTTGGTGATGATGACACTACTGTTGGTGGGGGTTTACTCCCCACAAACTGGCCATCATATACTGTAGAAGTGACTGTACCTCAAACGTTACTCACTGGCTATCAAGTTACTTAGGATCTTCTGAATCAATGCAAAGGCAATACGTAAATACAGTCTATTATTTATTACATTGCATCCATTATTCTCTAGAAAGAAAACTTCACCTTATTTAAAATACAAGATGAACAGAAACTGTGGAGAAATTAAAGATCGTGCAACTTTGTCAGAGAAGCAAACTGCAGTCAGTGAGATGTCGGGTTTTACAAGAATTAGATGATTTGTTCAATCACCTTTACAGATCTTGTATTTTTTTTTAATTGAGTTCTCCATATTATACTAAATTACATTGGATGTTTTACCAATGTTTGGACAAAGCTGGAAGATTCCTCATTGTATAGGCGTGAGCGTCACCGTGGAGCAGCAATAGAGTTACTGCCTGAGAGCACCAGAGACCAGGGTTCAATCCTGACTTTGGGTGCTGTCTGTATAATGTTTGTACATCTGAAGAAGGGTTCCGACCTGAAACGTCACGTATCCATGTTTTCCAGAGATGCTGCCTGACCCGTTGAGTTATTACAGCACTTTGACAGTGTCTTTTTTTAATCACCTTATTGAATGTGGATCAGGTGTGAGAGATGACCTCCTCCTGCCAATGTTTCTGATGTTCACTGTTACCGCTCAATGACATATACTGAAATCTCTTCACACACTTCCAAAATCCAGACCATCACATTACGGTTTCCCTCACATCCCAGAAACCTAGCACCCTGTAGAATGATTGCAGACATCACAGGGCACAATGGGCAGTATCTTAGTGTTTAAACTGACAGCATTTCAATAAGAGGCGTGCTTTTATCACAGCTGGACATTATCAATAATAACTCATTAGTTCAGTTTGTAGCACTGAACACTATTAGAATTAATTGGATCACATAGAGGACAGAAGTGGAGTTGTTCAGAATGGATTAAATGCCAACCTGCTGTGTATTTACTGCAGGCAGGGACAAAAACGATGGTTTCTAAGGGTTGCAGTCAGAAGAAAGGCCCCTAGCCAAAGCTTTGTCAGTCCCACCACAGATGATGCCTGACCTGCAGTTTGTGTTTTGCTCAATATTCCAGCATCTGTAATTTCTTGTGATATATTTGTTTGGTGTTTCTATGCAAAGAAATTATTAATAAAAATAATCTGGTTAAATGCCATTTTCCAATTTTATTCTGCATGAAGGGGTGCCCTGAGGGAAGCAGTTCTCTCTGTGTGAAGCCACATTTTCAAAGCACAAGCAACAATTGTCAAAATGAAGGAGAGTGAGTACCTGAAGATCAGCTACGTCAGGTGCTTAGGAATAGATTCATAGAGTCATACAGCACGGAAACAGACCTTTCAGCCCAAGCACTTCAACTCCCCCTCCCATTCCCAATATGACCTTTCTGTCCTGGGCCTACTCCATTGTCAGAGTGAGGCCCAGCGCAAATTGGAGGAACAGCACCTCATATTTCACTCGGGTAGTTTACACCTTAGCAGTATGAACATTGACATCTCTAACTTCAGATAGCCCTTGCTTTCCCTCTCTATTCCCTCCCCCTTCCCAGTTCTCCCACTGGTCTTACATTCTCCGCCTACATTCTATCTTTGTCCCGCCCCCTCCCCTGACATCAGTCTGAAGAAGGGTCTCGACCCGAAACATCACCCATTCCTTCTCTCCAGAGATGCTGCCTGACCGGCTGAGTTACTCCAGCACTTTGTGTCTAACTTCGATTTAAACCAGCATCTGAAGTTCTTTCCTACACTTTCAGCCCCACTCATCCATGTTGACCCAAATGTCCCATCTACACCAGTCTCACTTGCCTGTGTTTGGCCCTTTTCTCTCTAAACCTTTCCTATCCATGTACCTGTCCAAATGTCTTTTAAATGCTGTTATTGTTCCTGCCTTAATATACTTCCTCTTTCTGGTCTCCCCCCAACCTCCAGTGCTCCAGGGAAAACAAACTAAGTTTGTCCAACCTTTCATTATAGCTGTGTAGGATGGACCTGCAGATGCTGGTTTACATTGAAGATAGATGCAAAATGCTGGAGTAACACAGCAGACCAGGCAGCATCTCTGGAGAGAAGGAATGGGTGATGTTTCGGGTCAAGACCCTTCTTCAGACTGAGATTCAGGGGAAAGAGAAACTAGAACTATGGAAGGGTACAAAGAGAATGTCAGAGAATGTCCTTTTGTAATTGTAATTGTAATTGTAATTGTAATTAATTTATTAGCCAAGTATGTGAAAACATGCAAATAATTTGATTTGTCATACAGTCATACCAAACAAGCAACGACAAACAACTAAGGTAGACAAAAGTGCTGGAGAAACTCAGCATTCATGGAGCGAAGGAAAGAGGCATAAACATTGAATTCTCCAATTTCCGGTAGCCCTTGCTGTCTCCCCTTCTCAGCTCCCCCTCAGCCCTTGGGCTCCTCCTCTTCCTTTTTCCTTGCTTCTCCCAGATACATGGATAGGAAAGATTTAGAAGGATATAGGCCAAACACCAGCAGGTGAGACTAGTGTAGTAGGGGCACATTGGTCCACATGGACAAGCTGGGCTGAAGGGCTGTATAGCTCTACAACTAAATCAATGAGGACCTGATGGTGAGATGTGAACAGATTTGGAGCATAGTGACCAGCAGCTGCAAAGCAGCAAGCCCCAGCGAACACCACATTGTCAGTAGGACAATAGCTCCAGTAACTCAGTGGGTCAGGTGGCATCATTGGAGAACATGGATAGGTGAGGTTTCAGATCAAGACCCTTCATCTGACTGATCGTAGGGCAAAGAAAGCTGGAAAAGAGCTGGCAGCTGGACAAAACCTGGCAAGTGATAGGTGGATACAAGTAAGGGCAGATGAAAAGGATACAAAAGCACAACAGATAAAGAGAGATGAGGAGTGAAATGCATTGTCAGTCGCAGTCCCCACAGGTATATGTATCTGCAAATTCACTTTGTCATGAGTAAAGATGAATGCATTCCTTTCATTAGATAGTATATCATAGCAGCAACTATTTGCCAGTTACACAACAGCTCAGTAGCTCAGTCTGTGATGTCAGTAACTCGAATGCACTAGCTGACAAATTGCATGGTTTGCATTTGTGATATATTCTAATTTCATAATCTCTCACAGAGGTTAATCCTTAAAATAAAACTGCACAGAATAACCAGAAACCCACCTTAGCTCATGTTATTCTTAAAAGCGAAATCTTGAAAACTTGTACGTTGAGAATTCTTATTGACTCAGAATCCCATATTCCTTTCTGCATTAAGTGGAGGGAGCCTCACCTGAATCTTGATGATTTCTATGTTAGTAACGCATGCACAGCATTATTCACTTTGTTCGCAACTGTGATTCCCCAAGGGCGGTGCTTTGGTTGTATTGTGGACTTCAGTTGTGCACGATTATCATCTGGTTCTGGTTACTTAGTATTAATGATTATTCATTTATGATATTATTGATTTAGTTTGAATTTTTTGTTTTAGAGATGCAGCATGGAAACAGGCCCTTTGGCTCACCGAGTCTGCGCAAACCAGCAATCATCCTGTACACCAGCACTATCCTACACACTAACCACAATTTTATTTACCAAAGCCAATTAACCTACAAACCCGCACGTCTTTTGAGTGTGGGAGGAAACTGGAGCCGTCGGAGAAAACCCACGCGGTCACGAGGAGAACGTACAAACTCCATACAGACAGCACCAGGATCAAACCTGGGTCTCTGCTTGAAATTGTGAAATATGGTGCATACTGTTGCGAGTTTTTTAACTTACACTTGAATGCAATATATATGCTTTAAATTGGATTGGAGCGGTTTTGAAAGGGGGGAGGCTGTGTGATCACTGATCACTGGCCTTGGGGGTACCCGGTGAGGGAGTGGAGCAACTGAGTGGGGAGAGGGTGTGGAAGAAGGGGGTCCCCCCTCCCAGGGTAGGAACGTTTTGAAATTTGATGTATTAAAATCATGTTTTAGTGCACTGTAGAAGTATGATTTCAATGTTTTTTGTATGAAGTATTTTTAAGAGGTAACTTTTTAAGGGGTAACTTTATCCACACAAAGGGTGATGGGTGTATGGCACAAGCTGCCAGAGGAGGTAGTTGAGGCAGGGACCATCCCAACATTTAAGAACAAGTTAGACTGATACATGGATAGGACAGGTTTGGAGGTATGGACCAAAAGCAGGTGGCGTAGCTGGGACATGTTGGCGGGTGTGGGCAAGTTACGCTGAAGGGCCTGTTTTCACACTGTATCACTCTATAACTACATTATACCTCCACCATGCATGAATACTTCAAAATCAAGTGATCGAGTTGTATTGCCATATACTCAAGCATAGAAACATAGAAAATAGGTGCAGGAATAGGCCATCGGCCCTTTGAGCAAGCACTGCCATTCAATATGATCATGGCTATTCATCTAAAATCAGTACCTCTTTCCTGTTTTTTCCCCATATCCCTTGATGTCGTTAGCTCCAAAAATTAAATGCAACTCTCTCTTGAAAACATCCAGTGAATTGGCCTGCACTGCCTTCTGTGGCAGAGAATTCCACAGATTCACAACTCTCTGTGTGAAGAAAGTTTGTTCTCATCTCAGTCCTAATTGCCCCCCCCCCCCCCCTTGTTCTTAAACTGTGACCCATGGTTCTGAACGCCCCCAACATCGAGAACATTTTTCCTGCAGTTACAGTAAGTGAAAATCTAGCAGGCAAGCAGGATGCTTTCTCCAACCACCTCCATTTGAAGTCCACTATCTTCTACCATTTCTACCCAATGCTTGGTACTTACTTCCAGCAGCCACTGGTTGTCCTCCAGGATGTACCGAGCCGCAGCCTGATCCATGCCAGTCACCTGGGCGAATTCAGCACAGAGACTCTCACGGCAGGCAGCGGCGCAACGTTTCAACGCCTCCGACGGCCCGGGACTCTTGCACTGAGGCTGCTCCATTGCCGGAGCTGCAGTGAGCGACTCGCCAGCCCGGCAAACACTCGTCAGCCCTACTCCCCGTCCGCATCTGTCCCCGCCGCTGCTTCTGCTTCCTACACCCGCGGCCCATGCAGTTGGTAAAGAGTTTTGAAATTTTCGTTGAGCACAGAATTTCTCACAACAGAGCGAGAGAAATTTGTGATCAGCCTGAGAATTTGGTGAAATGCGTGATTCTCACGCTCAATGCATGGGAGGTGGCAGCCCTGCCTCTCTATCCCCATCTACCCCTCTCTCTCTCCCCCTCTCTCACTCCTTCTCTCTCACCCTCTCTCTCCTCTCTCTGTCCCCCTCTCTTTCTCTCTCTCTCCCTCTCTCTTTCTCTCCCCTCTCTCTCTCCCTCCCACCTCACTCTCATCCCTCTCTCTCTCCTCTCCCCCTCTCTCCCGCCTCTCTTTCCCCTAACTATCTCTCCCCTCTCTTTCCCCTAACTCTCTCTCCCCCTCTTTCTCTCTCTCTCTTCCCCCTTCTCTCTCTCTCTCTCTCCTCTCTCTCCTCCTTGCTTCCCCCCTCCCTCTCTCTCTTTCTCCCTCTCTCTCCCCCATTTCTCCCTCCCACCCCTCTCTCTCCCTCCCCCTCTGTCTCTCCTCCCTCTCTCTTCCCCCTCTCTCTCCTCTACTCTCTCTCTCTCCCTCTCTCCCCCCCATTTCTCCTCCACCCCACTCTCCACCTTGCTCTCTCCCCTCTCTCTTTCTCCTGTCTCCATCTCCTCTTTTTCTTTGCCCCCTCATCTCTCTCTCTTTCCCCCGTTTCGCTCTTTCCCCCCCTCTCTCCCTCTTACCACCCCCTCTCTCTCCCATTCTTCTCCTCCTACCCTCTCCTCCCTCTCCCCCCCCCTCTCTCTCTCTTCCCTCTTTCTTCCCTCTCACCCCTTTCTCTCTTCCCCCCCTCTCTCCCACCTCACTCTCCCCCCCCTCTCTCTCTCCCTTCCTCTGTCTCCCCTCTCTCTCTCCCCTCTCCCTCTCCCCCCCCCTCTCTCTCTCTCTCTCTTTCTCTTTCTTCCTCTCTCCACCCCCTCTCTCTCTCTGAACTGAGAGAGGGAGAAAGAGTGAGAGACCCCCCCTCTCTCCTCTCCCCCCTGTCTCCCTGTCTCCTTCCCCCTCTCTCTCTCTCCACCTCCCTTTGCGAGTCGGTCCCTTCGGCACATAGACTCTCGCGGCAGCGGCAGTGGCGCAACGCCTCTGACGCCCCCGACGGCCCGGACACTCGCACTGTCCGGAGTGCTCCATGGCCGGAGCAGTAGTGAGCGACTCGTCAGCCCCGCAAACTCTTGCAGCCCCGGCAAACACTCGCCAGTCCCGACTCCCGGCATCTGTTGCCGCCGCTGGTTCTGCTCCCATCCCTCCCTCAGCGCCGGCTCTCCAACACCCGCGGACCATGCAGTTTATCCGAGTTTTGAAATTTTAGTTGATCACAGAATTTCTCACCACAGAGCGTGAGAAAATTCTGATCAGCGTGAGGGCGTGAGAGTTTGCTTGAGGGCGTGATCCTCACGCTCAAAGCGTGAGAGTTGGCAGCCCTGTAATACCACGATGATTCAATTATGGAAAAGCAGCAGGCATTAGTTCCATCGCAATACATTTATAACCATTAAATTATTAATTATTCATTTTCCAAAGATTTCATGGGCTCCGCAATATAGAATTTAATTGCTTGAGCAGAAGGCCCCAGCAACATAAATAGTCATGGTTTCTCTGTGTGAGTGTGCTGCTGCTGTTGATGAGTCCAGGAGTTGTCAGGCTCCCTGGTGGAATTACTTTTCCCCCACTCCCAAACAGACCACTGCCCCCACCTCACCTATCATCGCCATGGCAAGTTCTGGGGACAGACAGCTGGCACCAGAATAAGAGCAAACGCACATCTTTCTACTACAAAGAACAGTGAATCTAAATGGCCAACACCTCAGTTCATTGCCTGGCGAATATTCAATTTCAATATTTATGAAAGACAATGGATTCAATGACTACATGAGTGGTACAAAGGCAACTAAGTTGGACATCAGTATTTGAATTCACTCACAACACATTTGCACATCATTTTTGACAAACTGCTTTGAGTCATAGAGTCATACAGCGCAGAAACAGGCCCTTCAGCCCAACTCAACTATACCTCGTCTGTTAATCCCTTTCATTCTCATTTGTCCCATATCGTCTTCACGTACCTGTCCAAATGTCTTGTAAATGTTGTTATAATACCTGCCTCAACTACCTCCTTTCCTGAGGTGGAAAAATCATCCTTGACTTACTGAATGGTGGACCAGCCACAAAGAGCTGTCCTTCCTCATTTTACAGACGTTAGCCTTACATCGGTAGTGGGGAAGATGCATGTGTCGATTGTTAAAGATGATATAGCAGCGTATTTGGAAAGCAGTGACAGGATCGGTCAAAGTCAGCATGGATTTATGAAGGGAAAATCATGCTTGACTAATCTGGAATTTTTTGAGGATGTAACAAGGGAGAGCCAGTGGATGAGGTGAACCTGGACTTTCAAAAAGCCTTTGACAAGGTCCAATATAAGAGATTAGTGTGCAAAATTAGAGCACGTGGTATTGGGGTAGTGTATTAACATGGATAGAGAACTGGTTTGCAGACAGGATGCAAAGAGTAGGAATTAACGGGTCCTTTTCAGAATGGCAGACAGTGACTAGTGGGGTGCCACAAGGCTCGATGCTGGGACCCAGTTATTTACAATATATATTAACTATTTAGACAAGGGAATTAAATGTGGCATCTCCAAGTTTGCTGAAGAAACAAAGCTGGGTGGCAATGTGAGCTGCGATGAGGATGCTATGAAGCTGCAGGGTGACTTGAATAGATTGGGCGAGTGGGCAGATGCATGGCAGATGCAGTATAATGTGGATAAATGTGAGGTTATCCACTTTGTTGGGGGAGTCCAGAACCAGGGGTCACAGTTTAAGAATAAAGGGTAGGCCATTGAGGACTGAGATAAGGAAAAACTTCCTCACCCAGAGAATTGTGTATCTATGGAATTCTCTACCACAGAAGGCTGTGGATTCAATGATTACATGCAGGCCCATATGAAGCTTTTCAAAAAGGGGTGGCAAGGCAGGATTACAAAAATTATACGTGAAATAAGTGCACGCAGCGCATATCACAAGCGTGAAGCTCAAAGACCCTTGCGGCCCTTAAGTGGGCCCTGGAAGCTCTAGGGTTTTAGATGCTCTCTGGTGCATTCTGAGTCTTATTTTGGAGCATTTTTGCACCAAATATATGACCAATATTTCAGAAATAACTTTGGTTGAGTCAAGAGTAATGAGTGGTTGGAATGGGATAATTGGGGTCATTGTTGTATTGAAGCTGTCCTTGTTTTAATAATCAAGTTGTACTGTAAAATGTTATAAAGGAGCATGCAAACACTGCAAATAAAATACAGTAAGTTTTTGCAGTAAATAAAACCGTTTTTTAGAAAATGTTTTGTGTGTTGATTTGATTGCCTGTTACTGTTCGACTTTGTCAGTGTGTGTACATTAAAACTATGATGCAAAATGAAAGTCGCAAACTATGGAATTCATATTTTTCAGTGTTGTTACTAAGGAAAATGAAGCAGTTCCAATTGTTTCATATTATTCATATGGAGGAGAAAATATAATTGCTCTAAAACCTACCTTAATTTTGCAATCTCATTAAAGATAATCCCACTTTCCCTCTCCCCCCCATCTCCTGCCCCCTCCCTCTACCTCTCTCCTCTCCCTCCCTCCTCATCTCTCTCTCCCCCCTCCTTCCCCCTCCCCCCACTCTCCTCCTCTGTCTCAACCCCCCTTTTCTGCAGACACCGCAGACATTGTGTGGAGTGCAAATGGAGATCTGAGCCCGCCCGGGCCCACTGCGCACGCGCGGAGAGACAGCATCATTTTGCGTCGCTACTGCGGCACCGGCTTCCCCCAACTGCGCAGGCGCGGATGGTCGGAATTTTTTCCTCAAAACTTCCATCGGCCGGTACCAGAATTTCGGATAATTTCCGTCAAAGTGGAAACGCTGATAACTCCAATTTTCTTAAAATCGGGATTTTTTTTACTCTGGGGAAAAAAACACCTTGGCTGGAGGTCCCCTAGATTTTGAGGTCCTAGGCTTCGGCCAATGAAGCCTAAAGGTAAATCTGGCCCTGCCGAGGCCCCCCTAGATCTCGAGGCCCTAAGCTTATACGTAAATCCGTCCCTGGGTTTGCGATAGTACCTACCTCAACTACCTCCTTGCCTACTCGTTCCATACACCACATCCTTTCTGTGAAAACGTTACCTCTCAGGTTCCCATTACATATTTGCCCCCCTCAATTTAAACCTATGTCATCTGGTTCTCGATTTCCCAACTCTGTGCATGTACCCGATCTATTCCTCTCATGATTTTGTACATCACTCTAAGATCATCCCTCATCCTCCAGCGCTCCAAGGAATAGAGTCTGTGCCTACTCAACCTCTCTGGCCCGAGCCCAGGCCCTCGAGTCCTGGCAACATCCTTGTAAATCTTCACTGCACCCTTTCCAGCTTAACAACATATTTTCTATAACACGGTGCCCAGAACTATAGAGAACATCCATGAGCTGGTAGGGATATAAAACTAAATTTGACTTAACCATATAACAATTACAGCACGAAAACAGGCCATCTCGGCCCTACAAGTCCGTGCCGAACAACTTTTTTCCCTCAGTCCCACCTGCCTGCACTCATACCATAACCCTCCATTTCCTTCTCATCCATATGCCTATCCATTTTATTTTTAAATGATACCAACAAACCTGCCTCCACCACTTCCACTAGAAGCTCATTCCACACCGCTACCACTCTCTGAGTAAAGAAGTTCCCCCTCATGTTACCCCTAAACTTCTGTCCCTTAATTCTGAAGTCATGTCCTCTTGTTTGAATCTTCCCTATTCTCAAAGGGAAAAGCTGATCCACATCAACTCTGTCTATCCCTCTCATCATTTTAAAGACCTCTATCAAGTCCCCCCTTAACCTTCTGCGCTCCAGAGAATAAAGACCTAACTTATTCAACCTTTCTCTGTAACTTAGTTGTTGAAACCCAGGCAACATTCTAGTAAATCTCCTCTGTTCTCTCTATTTTGTTGACATCCTTCCTATAATTGGGCGACCAAAATTGTACACCATACTCCAGATTTGGTCTCACCAATGCCTTGTACAATTTTAACATTACATCCCAGCTTCTATACTCAAGGACGTAAGGAGCTGATGTTCCCACTGTCCCAGACTACATGAGACACAGGGCAATAATCATTTGTGAAATTCTTGTCAGGATTGCGTAGAAAAAAATCTGAGCCTTTGCAAACTAAATAAAGCCCTTTGTGTAAATATGGAATTCAAAATCAGATTCCAACGTGCTTGAAGTTAAATAAAATTAAGTCACAATTTCACTTCTTCATTGCATCCATATAATGTCTGGGATTGTTCAAAGCCCTCACCAATCCATTAATTATTTATTGGAATTATGGTAACCACAAATAACACTAACACCTAGACAATGCAACACACTTTCAAATGGGCAATCTATGAGTCATAGCAACCATATTGTAAATATCTCAATACAACATGGAAGATTAATTCATTCTACAAAGGGAGTATCAAATAAGGACATTCGATCCGATCAAGCTCTTGGTTACAATCCACATTTCCTGATACCACCTTTAACGCAAGAGATGGTGTATAAAAGTAGGGAAGGCTGTACTTCATTGGCGAGCATACCCCTGGAGATCTACGCATTGTTTTTGTCTCCTTATAAGAAGCATATCATTCAGAATCATCTCCCCATTCTGCTTTGGACAGCATCATTGAATTATTCTACACAACTGTTTAGCATCCAAAATATGCCACATCCAATAGAGCAGCACTTCCCACTATTCCTGTAAACTGTCAGCCTACATTTTGTGTTTAGGTCCCAGAAAGACATTATTCCCACAACCTTATGGAATGTATGGAAGATAAAGCAAAACAAGGGGATGAATTTACACTTTAAGTTCTAAAGATTTAAAAATAAAACTAGAGTTAATATATTTCTGACCTCCTTGATTCCTTGTTGCTTATTGGAATCAGGTTTTTCTCAGTGCTCTCCTTGAGGCCTGGTGATACACACAAGCCCTGCCCCCATGCGTGCTACCTTAGATGGAAGTGATGGTGAGATATCGAGCCATTAAAGGGGCACGTACTTGTCGAAATCACAGGACCATGAGGGACAAAGACTGAATTTCCTATAGGTGATTAAGGTCATACTTGTCTCGTCTCATCACAGGAAGCATCCTATAGGAAGAGCCCAGACAGGGGATTTTAATGGCGGAAAAAATACGGCGGGGGCGAAGATGAAGGTGGCGTGGGCTCAGCGGGGGTGGCGTGGACCCAGCGGGGGTGGCGTGGGCCCAGCGGGGGTGGCTTGGACCCAGCGGGGGTGGCGTGGGCCCAGCGGGGGTGGCGTGGGCCCAGCAGGGGTGGAAGATGGCTTGGGCCCCGGTGGCGGGGGGAGGCGAGGGGAGCGGATCCAGCCGTAGCGGCGTCTGGTGTTGGGGTTACTGCCGCTGGGTTAAGATTCAGCCAATCCCGCCCGGCGACGTGAGAACGGTCTCCTGGTCGCCAGGCTGACCGTTGGCGAGGCTCCGACTCCGACTCCGACGCCTGCAACTCAATATTCCACTACTTACCAGGAGTAGACATGAGGCATCAAGCTCAATGTTGGGAGTCAAATAGCACTCTGATCCCACCCGGGCCCACTGCGCACGCGCAAAGAGATGGTGTTATTTTGCGTCGCTTCTCCAACTGCGCAGGCGCGGATGGTCGCATTTTTTTCTCCCAAATCATCCAGCGGCCGAAACGAGAATTTCGGGTGATTTCAGACAAAATTGAAACGCTGATTGCTCTCCGATTTTTAAAAAATGTTTTCTTATGGATTTTCTCTTACTATGGGGAAAAAAAGGTGGGTGCGGTCGCACCCAACGCATCCCCCCTTCGGACGGCCATGTACATGAGTAGTACAAAAGCAACTAAGTTGGACATCAGTATTTGAATTCACTCCCTACACAATTGCAACTCCCTTTAGACACACTGCTTCGAGTCATAGAGTTATACAGTGCAGAAACAGGCCCTTCAGCCCAACTCATCTATACCCCTGTCTGTTAATCCCTTACATTCTCATTTGGCCCATATCAATCTGAACTGTTCCTATTCACGTACCTGTCCAAATGTCTTATAAATGTTGTTATAATACCTGCCTCAACTACCTCCTCTGGCAGCTCATTCCACATACATGCCATCCTATGTGTGAAAAAGTTGCCCCTCAATGAGGGATTTGAGGGAGATGGGAGTAATGTAAGTACGGAGGACTGAGATGGAAAAATCATAAGGGGTAGGCCATTTAGGATTGAGATAAGGAAAAACATTTCACCCAGAGAGTTGTGAATCTGTGGAATTCTCTGCCACAGAAGGCAGTGAAGGCCAGTTCACTGGATGTTTTCAAGAGAGAGTTAGATTTTAGCTCTTGGGGCTAAAGGAATCAAGGGATATGGGGGAAAAAGCAGGAATGGGGTATTGATTTTTAGACGATCAACCATGATCAACCATGGTGGTGACTCAAAGGGCCGAATGGTCTACCTCTGCACCTATTTTCCTATGAATGTGTTTTTGCACTTTTGTCTTGTTCTTGCAGATTTTTTATTTTGATCGTCTTGTATAATTGATGTTTCTGTGTGTTTGTCTGTGTCTATGTGCTGGTGATGCTGCTGCAAACAAGGTACCAGTATCTCACCATACCAGTGCAGCAGAAAACAAACTCACCTTAACTTGACTCTCAGTATGTTTGTTCAACAGAGAACACAGGTATTTTATGAAGATCACTGTGGTGTTTTTTTCTACACAAGATACCAGTATGCATGTCAATTGAGCTACATTTATGTACAATTTTTTATCCATCAATAAACTCCCCTCTGCTCTTTTGATTTTGTGACCAATCAACTTCCAATTTATTAACAAGTAACTTTAGACTTTTAGAGATGCAGCATGGAACAGGCCCTTTGGCCCATTGAGTCAGCACCGACCAGCGATCGTACACACTAGGGACAATTTACAATTTTTACCAAAGTCAATTAACCTATAACCCTGCACGTCTTTGGAATGTGGGAGGAAACCGGAGCACCTGGAGAAAACCCACACGGTCACAGGGAGAGCGTACAAACTCTGTACAGTCAGTACCCGTATCCAAGGTCTCGGGAAGGCAGCAACTTAACCGCTGTGTCGCCCCTAAAGGTATAAACGAAATCCATGTTAAAAATTAAACGTATTATTGAAATAAAGCACACCGGCAAATTTGGAGGTGCTGTTCCATCGTACCAGCACAGCAAAAGCACTGAGTCTATGTAAAGGTCAAAACAGGTGAGGTCCTGTTTTGAAAGATGAAGCAATTGAAGTTGTTCACCAGGGGCGAGGCATTTATGCTGCCAACACAAGGTTGGCTTTTGGAGAAATCAATCTCCACCTGACTCTTGCTTGTTGACACACTAACTCGTCTTCGTATAAGTGGCAGGAATATAAATGGTGTAGATTTCTGTACTTGTTCCCGAGATACTTACTCTGCCGAAAAATGTTCCATTATAATTTCTGCGAAAAGTTATTCCACACACCAACACGAACAAGAATTTACAGCTGTTGGATATATTGCAAATGAAACACCAGCTTGCTCTCTCTATCCAACTATCATTGAATTGGCTGAGCAAAACACAGAGTGCTGGAGTAACTTAGCGAGTCAGACAGCATCTGTGGCGGGAATGGATAGGTTACCTTTCAGGTCCAGACCCAAAACATCGTCTATCCATTCGTACACAGTTCCTACCTGACCTGCTGAGTTATTCCAGCAATTTGTGGTTTTGCCGCATCTGCAGTTCCTTTTGTCTCCTTTGAACTGACTGAGATTAATTAACAATTTGCATTTCAACAACTCTTTTGTGGCTTTTGTTTAATACAGCCACTGGCTAAAGTTATTAAAGTAGAATGAGGAACTTGTGATGCAATCTACGGACTCAAGTACATCTTTACTTTGGACGTTTGTCTGAACAGAACTAGGGCAGGCAACTTGGGAGGTATTTTGAGCAGTTCTGATGTCAGAAGTCAGACTGAGTTGCAGATCCAGGAGCAGACAACAGGTTGGTGCCAGTGGCAGGCCGGCTGTCTGGAGGCGAGGACGAGGAGGTGACCTTTACTGCCTGACTGAGTCCTTAGCTGCTTCAGAGTGAATGATTTCATTCAAACCTGCTGCCATCCTTCCAGTTGCAACAGGAAACTAGCTAAGTAATTGATCCTTTCAGATGACAATGGGGGAAGGTTTCTTCTGATGCCTGACACTAAACGTGTGACTGTGTCTCTCCTGCTGCTGGTAATCACTGCACACTCAGCTCCAGTGACATTGACAGAAGTAAAGCCTGGGAGGCAGCTACAGCAGACAGTTCCAACATCACCTAGTGGGAGTGGGATGAACACAGATACATTCCTCCCCATTATAATCTCACGGAATTTGGATGTTTGGATTTTTGTCTGGCATTTTATTTCAGAATTGGTAAAATGAAAATCACAAAGACAAATCTGAGCTCTTTCTTGGCAAGACATTCAGAGAGAAGCAGTGATTGAGGTCTTGGCATGGACCATCAAAGAACCTTGACATCATTAGTTGAGCAGGGAGAAGGGTGGAACTCAACAAAGAGCTAATGCTTTGGTCCCCGACAGACCCAATTAGAAGTTTAGAGAAAACCGACATAAAATCAACATTAATTAGATTCATTTTTATACATAAATCACAGATGTAAATTAAACTACCAAAAAGGTCCAATTAAAGACGAGATAAAAGTTGGAATATACAAATAACGAAACAAATGACGGCCAAGTCACATTGCCCAAGGGCAGCGCAACAAGTCCAGTTTTGTAGCATCATTAGGGGCAGGAAGCTGGGACTGTTTCCTCAGAAGTAGAGCAATAATAAGAAAGAGAGGGAGACCGAGCGAGCAGTGAGAAGAGAGAACAATGACAACATGCTGGCTTTCACTCAGTGTGTTCACTAGTTTACAGGGAAATAACACATTGGTGAAGTAGCTTGTTGGCATTCTGAACTGTATAACATGGTGCTGTTATCGTTTCCCAATGATAGTTTCAGAGAGAACCGCAATTCAAGTTAGACACAGACTTTTCATGAAGGAAAGAAATCAGAAATCAAAAACTGAGCTTTGAATGTTTCTTGGATCACCAACCCAGCACTGCCTGATGAAATGCCACTCAATATCTACTCCTTTCATCAACTTTAGCAATGATTCACATTGACATGGTTGATATGACATCTGCTCAGAGCTTGTTTATATTCAAAGTTTATTCAAATCTATTCTAAATTCCACATTAAACATGATTTATCCCGTTCGATAGAATTGAGTTTCATTTGTGTAGGAACGGCAGTTGGTGGTTTAAACCGAAGATAGACACAAAGTGCTGGAGTAACTCAACGGGACAGACAGAATCTCTGGAGAGAAGGAATGGGTGGCGTTTTGGGTTGAGACCTTTCTTCAGAGTGAGAGTTGGGGAGGGGGGAAGGGAAACGAGAGATATGGAACAAATGAATGAAAGATATGCAAAAAAGCGACGATGAGAAAGGAAACAGGCCATTGTTAGCTGTTTGCTAAGTGAGAACGAGAAGCTGGTACGACTTGGGTGGGGTGAGGGATGGAGAGGAAATGCAGGGGTTAAGAAGTTAAATAAATGAAATTCATACCACTGGGGTGTAAGCTGCCGAAGTGAAATATGAGATGCTGTTCCTCCAATTTGCGTTTAGTCTCATATTGACAATGGAGGAGGCTTAGGACAGAAAGGTCAGTGTGGGGAATTAAAGTGTTTGGTTTCGCCGACACATAAGAGTCCACATCTTGAACATTGGACACAATAGATGAGGTTGGAGGATGTGCTAGTGAACCTCTGCCTAACCTGAAAGGACTGGCGGGGTCCCAGGACAGAATCAAGGGAAGTGTTGCATCTCCAGTGGTTGCCTGGGGAGGTGGTGGCTTGGGTTGGGTGGGAAGGGATGAGTTCACCAGAGAGTTGCAAAGGGAACGGTCTCTGTGGAAGGCGGAATGGGGGTGGATATGGGAAGATGTGACTAGTGGTGGGATCCTGTTGTAGGTTGCGAATATGACAGAGGGTTATGTGTTGTATGTGACTGATGGGGTGAAAGGTAAAAACTAGGGAGACTGTCTCTGTTGTGACTAGAGGGAGGGGGGAGGGGGTAAGAGCAGAGCTGCTGGGTACCGAGGAGACACACACGAGGGTCTCATCTATGATGGGAGAGGGGAACCCCCATTCCCTAAAGAATGAGGACATCTCGGGTGTCCTGGTTCATTAGTGTTTTCCAATCTGTCAGCAGGTGTGTTGATCAAAGTACTTCGTCTTCACTGAGGCCAAAATCAAGAATTAACCACTTGTCAGTAACGAACGCTGTAAGTATCCTAGGGCAGCACCAAGCTCTCGTTTGCCACCTGATTGTAAACTGTTTTTACATCACCTTAGCCTGTCAGTACACCAAATCAAAGAAAAAAACATTCACAGCAAATGAATATTTTTCCTAAAGATGAATGCGCTGATTGGTGCGTTGAACTACTGAGCAAAGCTCTGCTTTTTCATTAGTTTATAGTAGAGTTACTTTGGAATGGTTTGTTGTTAATGGGGGACACGGGCTGGGATCTCACTTCGGGCACGCTGCACTTCAATGTAATTCCCGATACGATGCAAACATCGACGAGACAAGTATGACCTTAATCACTGTAGTATCAGAACCTATTCAATACATCCCAGCTCATCAAAGGAAATGAAAAGGTGACTGAATGAAGATGTAAAAAATTGCTCTCTTCAAATCACTGCTTTGCCTTGTGGTGAAGTCAAATATTTAACACCAACTGGTATTTCGCAATGTTTATTTTAAACTTTAGTGGAGACTGAGTTATTTGTACTGCATATAATTAGGGGCATAATTACCATTTTGTTTAAAACATGGCTACAAAGAAATGCAATTAGCTAATTCATTATTCAACAACTGAAAATTGATTTCACCCATAGCAATGTGATAATCATTTCCAGGTTGTTCTGAATCACTTAAGAAATCCACCCTGGCAGTTCTGGATCTGAATCTCCATCAATGTGACGTCCACAGTGGGAATATGGGAATACGCACCTCAAAGGTAATGAAGAAGCATCTCGACCAGAAACGCCACCTGTTCCTTTTCTCCAGAGATGCTGTCTGACCCGCTGAGCTACTGCAGCCTTTTGTGTCTATGCTCAATGGCATTCACTGTGCAGTGGCCTGTCAGAAACATGGCAGACTGGTTTCAACAACGTGGTCCTGGCCAGGCTCGGAGCAAGATGGTGTTCACTCCAGGGTGTGAACTCCATGGAATTCCGACATCCCCTGGTCTCCAGCACCAAGCAGCTCCCATCAACCTTGTCCCACTCCTTCCCAGTCTCTGGATTCTCTGGATGGACACAAAATGCTGGAATACCTCAGCGTGTCAGGCAGCCTCTTTGGAGAGAAGGAATTGGTGACGTTTTGGGTCGAGACCCTTCTTCAGACCCGAAATGTCACTCATTTCTTCTTTCCAGAGCTGCTACTGTCCCGCCAAGTTACTCCAGCATTTTGTGTAACTGTATCTGTAACTCCAACTGTATCCTGATGCATCTAATCCTTACAGAGTACTGTGTTTACATCAAGAGTCTTCTTCTTCTTCTTGCGTATGGCGTGCTCAGCCTAAAGTTGTAGGACAACTTGTTCTATTTGGTCTTACTTGATTGTGCACGCTAGGTTGATTGCATTTGTCGAAACAGGGCGGACCATGTGAAGGTTGCAATCTACCTTCCCACATCAAGAGTCAAGTCAAATCAGGTCAAGAGAATTTATTGTCATGTGTCCCAGATAGGAAAATGAAATTCTTGCTTGCTGCAGCACAACAGAATATAGTAAGCATAAATACAGAACAGTTCAGTGTGACCTATGATGGCCTATTGCACTTTATCTGTTTATTTATGTGTATATATATGGTCTATGCTATATAGACACACTGAACAGATTTCAGGCTCCTGTATCTTCTACCTGATGGCAGCAGAGAGATGAGTGTGTGGCCAGGATGATGTGGGTCCATGATGATGCTGGCAGCCTTTTTGAAACAGTGACTGCGATAGATCCCTTCGGTAATGGGGAGGTCAGAGCGACTGAGCTTCGGAAATATGCACGCCCAGGAATTTGAAGTTCTTGACCCGTTCCTGTCCTACCCCTTCCAAAGTTCATAATCAGTTCCATGGTTTTGCTGGTGTTGAGGGCCAGGTTATTGTGCCCATTTGGTCAATCGGTCGATCTCACTTCTATACTCCGACTCGTCACCATCAGTGATTCGTCTCACAACAGTGGTGTCGTCAGCGAACTTGATGATGGAGTTTGCACTATGTCCAGCTACGCAGTCATGAGTACAGCATGGGGGCTGAGCATGCAGCCTTGAGGTGTACCCGTGCTGATTTTTATCGAGGATGACACAATTCCACCAATACCGACAGACTGTGGTCTGTGAATGAGGAAGTCGAGGATCCAATTGCAGAGGGATGCGCAGAGACCCAGATCTGAGAGCTTGGTAACCAGCTTGGAGGGAATGATCGTATTAAATGCCGAGCTGTAGTCAATGAATAACAGCCTGACATATGAGTTTTTGTTGTCCAAGTGGTTCAGAGCGGAGTGGAGAGCCAGTGAGATTGCATCCACCGTTGATCTGTTGTGGCAGTAAGCGAACTGCAGTATATCGAGTTTCTTGTCGAGGTAGCAGTTGACATGCACCATAATCAACCTCTCAAAGCACTTCATCACCACAGACGTTAGTGCCACTGGTCGATAGTCATTGAGGCAAGTCATTTTGCTCTTCTTGGGCACCGGTAATATTGATGCCTTTTTAGGGATTATGGGACCTCAGACTTCAGAAGTGAGAGGTTGAAAATGTTAGTCTAAACTCCAGTCGGTCCGCACTGGTTTTTAGTACACGACTGGGTATGCCATCAGGTCCAGGCGCTTTCCGAGAGGTCACCCCCCTAAAGGATCTTCTGACGTCGGCCTCTGTGACTGTGACTGAAATACCATCACGGCGAATGGGGGCTCGGGAAGGCACATCAGTGTTCTCCCTATCAAAGCGTGCGTAAAACGCATTGAGCTCTTCAGGGAGTGGATGCTTCGCTGACAATTGAGCTGTCTCCTGATTTTGCCTTGTAGGAGGTGATGGCATTCAAGCCCTGTATGATGTGCTGCTGCAAATAACAATTTCATTGTTCCTTTTCGGAACATATGACAATAAAACACTCTTGACTTGTGACTAATCCCATGAACTCCCAAAGCTTTGCCCACAGCCCTGACGCCCAAAACTTTCAAACTGAAATCAGCAGCACCAACACTGTCTCACAGTCCAACTACAACCCACACCCCTCCCCAAATACCAGGCACCAATTTTCACCCCTCCCTGAGCCTGAGAGAAGGATGGCTTGGAGGGGTTTTGGGAGGGGTGTTGGTGGGGAGGGGTGGGGAGAGGTGCAATGCCACATTTTTTGTTGAAACCATGGTCAATTGAATTTCTCCCCCAACATGTTTCCTAAAACACTCCATAGGATCCCAACAATGTGCTGGTGGAGCTGGGTCGGTACAACAATAGAATTGCTCAGATTCTTCCTGCCCTTCAGTGCAATATTTTAATTTAACTTTCAGTAGCAATTTGAAGGGTCAATTCATGTCCAAGCACATCTTAAAGTTAGTCACAGGGCAGCTCATGGGAAGCTGTGTCTGCATGAATTACACAGTGATGTGGCATAAATCTCTAGATATCGGTAACTCGACACGTCCCTAATCTTCGGAGCCCATTGGAGGATTTGCAGAATAGTTTCCGCTGATCATGCCACATGTTTTCAGCAGTCACAGGACCATGGTATTACTGTGGAAGTTTCAAGTTCTAGAATCCATGAGAGGGTTAAACAATCAATCAACTGAAGTCTTTACATTTTTACTTTAGACTTTAGAGATACAGCGCGGAAACAGGCCTTTCAGCCCACCGAGCCGTGGTTCATCAAGTACTTTCTCAGTAGATCATCTGCTCATGGGTGGCTTGAGGTTGTGACAGGTGTCAGGCAAATGCAAGTTTGCTGAGGACTCTGGTGATGTCGGACTAGCAGATATTTCGGATACTTGAATTTTTTTTCTATTAATGCTCTCAACACCCATCTAATTCAATTGTTTTTAAAGATTATAAAGCCATATAATAAATTTCCAACTGATCTAAAAAGTCTCATGGAACTCACACAGAATCCTCAGAATCCTGAACAAACAGTGGGGGAGGAGGTGAGGTGCTAGACAGTGTAGCCAGAGGAGGAAGAGACAGGTGCTGTTGTAACAACATCCAGTAAGATACTTGGACAGGTGCATGGGTAGGAAAGGTTTAGAGGGATATTATGGGCCGAGTATAATATGTAGGTGAACAATAAAGCTCTGCATTGCACTGTTTTAAAAATATCTCCAATGGCTTCCAGCTCAGAATTTGTTAAGGAAAATATTAAATTGAAACATCAAGTCCTATTAGCTTCTGGAAGAAAAAACATGGCTAGTTACCCATAACAGCAGGCTCCGTCACCTTGTTAGGGCACAAGAGCCACCCTCACTTGGCTACAAAAAGATCAAAGAGGAGAATACCTCCAGAGTCTGCGAGAGCAACTCGTTGACTGACCAACAAACCTTGGAACGGACACGATATTGAATCAAGTTAGTGGCAAAACTCTTGAAAAACGAGCAGCTGGATACGTTCGTCAGACCTGTCAGTCTTTAGACTAAAGTAACATCGACTCGTGGTCTTAGAATTCATCAGGGACAGAAGAAATACTTGAAAATCTCCAATCCAGGGCCCCACATTGACAAGATTCTGTCAAGAGGAAGGTCAAATCACTCGGATGAAACTCAGCGGCAGGAAGAAACCCACAGTCCGCAGAGCATCAGCACCCCACGGAATGTGGCAGAAGAATCAGGCAACAGTCCAAGACACAACCAGGCACATCGTAAAGTGGAGAACATGTAAAGACGTTAGCCGTTGCAGAAATGGCCAAAGTCTAACAGCAAGGAGTGGGAAACCATCAATGCAGATGTGAGCGTAATCTTAAGGGGAATCAAGGGATCAGCAGAAAATAACTTTGTGAAAGGCATTTTCACAGAAGAGAAATGCGGATCCTTGAAGACGGCAAACAAGTTGAAGGTTGAAGTTGAGGTTGAAGGACACATCAGAACCACCCACACTGATCAGCTGAATGATGAACTGATACTTGTCCCCGCTGACATCCCACCAATCTCACCTCCACAACATCAATTTAACATCAGCCCTCCCAAGCTGAGTGAGGTGAAAGGCAAGAATGGCCTCTGCAACAGGCCCTAATGGTGTTCCTTATTGTGTCTAAAAGAATGTCCCGGATGTTCTGAAATTCTGCTGGTTGCGTGGGAAAAGCAAGTTATCCCCAAAGCCTTGTGAAGAGCGGGGGGATTGCTGATCCCAAAAGAAAAAAAATTGTCCACCATCGAACAGTTTCGGCAAATAAACCTTCACAACGTAGAAGGCATGATATTTTTCTGTGTGTTGGTGAAAAGACTGACAAAGTATCTGAAACAAGACTATTTCATTGATACATCAATCTAAAAGGCTGGCATAGCAGGCTTCTCGGGATGCCTTGAACATACCAGCATCATATGGCATCAAATCCAGACTGATAAGAAAGAACAAAAGAATCTGCATGTCTTGTTCTTCGACCTGGCCAACGCCTATGGATCAATTTCTCATTCGCTACTGTAATATGTTTTTTAATTCATTCAGGTGCCTGCAACTATACCAAATCTGGTAAAAAACCTCTTCCAGGATCTGCAATTTTGTCTCACAACATCAGACTTTACCACAGCGTGGCAACCACTGGTAGTAGGCATCATGGTGGGGTGCACCATCTCCTCACTGACCCTCACTATGGCAATGGAGCCCATTATCAGAGCATCAAAATAGATTATGGGAGGAAAACGGCTACAGTGTGGTCAGCTTTGAAGATTGACTTTGAAGATTGACGCGCATGCGCCTTGACGGCCTTCTTCACGTAATCGCTTTTCGTAACTCCTCATAAAATAAAGATCAAACTTCAAACTGGTAAGTTGTCGTTTAATCTTACTATTCTACCACCATGCACTTATGCGATGTACAAGTAATTTGAAGATTTCTCACCAGGCTGGATTGCTTGTTGAATGCAAGCACTTTGAATCTCTTTTTTCACGCAGAGGGTGATGGATATATGGAATGAGCTGCCAGAGGAAGTGATCGAAGAAGGTGCAACAACAACATTTAAAAGACATTTGGCCAGGTAGTTGGATAGGAAAGGTTTACAGAAGGTTGCCTATTTCCTTCGCTCCATAGATGTGTTGCACCCGCTGAGTTTCTCCAGCATTTTTGTGTACCTTCGATTTTCCAGCATCTGCAGTTCCTTCTTAAACAAAAGTTTACAGGGATATGTGCCAAAATGAGGACAAGAGGAACCAGCTTAGATGGGTCACTTTAGGGCAGGTTTTTTACAGAGAGTAGCAGGGGTTCAGTTTACACTGCAATGGGGTGGTAGTGGAGGCAGATACAATAGTGGTGTTTAAGAAGCTTTTAGAGAGATACAGGGGATAGTGGGATATGGAACATGTACAAGTTGATAAGGTCAGTTTCACCTGGGGCCTGTTCTACTCACAGTAAAGAAATACTGCGCCACATGAGAATAAAAGGCAAGAGGTCCAGCAATATTGGAACTTAAAATTCAAGTACTTACTGAATCATAAAATCATAAATAGTCTCCGCACAGGAGACTATTTATCGCTGTCTCGCCACTGGTCTTATAAAACCCAAGTGATAAATCATGGTGCAAGCAAAGACTGTACTGGTGTGATGATACACTGGCAAAGATCAGCAGTAATGTAGCTGAACCCAGCAAGCAATTATGTTCTAAAAGGCGGCCCATAATTATTATGTTCTGACAAGTTCATGTGGTGGCAAGCAGAAGATTAAATAGAAATGGGGCAGAGAGTTCACAGGTCTGCAGGAATGTGAGGATATGCTCAGGTCAAGTCATACAAGAACATATCAAAATTAAGTTACCTTTGGAATTATTAAACAAAGCTAAGAAGCCGGTAAATTTGTACTGCGTGGTTAAAGGTGTTCATCTTCAGTTGTGGGAAGATGGTGATGACGTTAAACGTTTAGCAGGGTGATTGATACCTGGTGTGAACAGCGCTCATGGTGGCTTCCGTCAGGCTGCGAGCTACTTGGCATAGTCAAGTGGACAGAGTGCTAAGCAGGAAGAGTGAGATGTGAGCTGAGATAGCAAGACTGGCATGTTCATGGTGAATGTTCATGATACGCTGACAACTACAGCAGCTTTCCAAATCGCAACGGCACCAGACTTGGAGCATGTGGAAAACACAACCATAGTGGAATCTTGTCACACGTGAAGGAGCAAATGGTTTGGCAACTGCGGTCCACAGTCTCCATTGGGGAGCTTAGGAGACAGCTAAGTGAAAAGGATGCAGTGATTCTGCTCGCATGTACCCATGGACATGGAACGAAGGGAACAGCGTAGTGGGGGCAGAAGTATTAGCATGTAGCAAAAATCTCATACAAAGGCTTCGAGAATTCCCTTACAACTTCAGCACACAAAGTGCTGAAGTAATTCAATGGGTCAAGCAGCATTTCTGAAGTCCATAGACAGGGGACACTTAGGGTCGGGACCCTTCTGCCTGATCTGCTGAGTTACTCCAGCACTTTGTGTTCATTTCTGCCTCAGCTTTTATGAGCTCATTATACATAAAATATCTTGCACACTATTTCCAGGATTGCCCCAAACAGTGAAATTTCAGCAACTCCAGGAGTTTAGATTTGCAAAGTTTGATGATGAAATCCAGAGCTGCCAACTCTCACGCATTGAGCGTGAGACTCACGCATTTTGCCCAATTCTCACGCTGATCACAGAATTTCTCACTCTCTGTCGTGAGAAATTCTGTGATCAGCAAGAATTTCAAATTTAATATCAACTGCATGAGCCATGGGCGTTGGAGCGCCGGGGCGGAGGGAGGGATGGAAGCAGCGTTGGGGGCAGATGCGAACGGTGAGCCGGGGCTGGCGAGCATTTGCCGGGCTGGCAAGTCGCTCGCTGCAGCTCCGGCCTTGGAGCAGCCTCAGTGCAAGAGTCCCGGGCCGTCGGAGGCGTCGGACGCATTGAGAGTCTTTGTGCTGAATTTGCCCAGGTGACCGGCATGGATCAGGCTGCCGCTCGGTTCATCCTGGAGGACAACTAGTGGCTGCTTGAAGTAAGTACCAAGCACTGGGAAGAAGCGGTGGAAGATAGTGGCCTTCAAATGGGGGTGGTTGGTGAAAGCATCCTGTTTGCCTGCTAGATTTTCACTTACTGTAACTGCAGGAAAAATTTTCCCGATGTTGGGGAAGTTCAGAACGAGGGGACACAGTTTAAGAATAAAGGGTAGGCCATTTAGGACTGAGATGAGGACAAACTTTCTTCACCCTGAGAGTTGTGAATCTGTGGAATTCTCTGCCACAGAAGGCAGTGGAGACCAATTCACTGGATGTTTTCAAGGGAGAGTTACATTTCGCTCTTGGGGCTAGCAAAATCAACGGATATGGGGAACAAACAGGAAAGAAGTACTGATTTTAGATGAACAGCCATGATCATGTTGAATGGCTGAGTTGGCTTGAAGGGCCGAATGGCCTATTCCTGCACCAATTATTTATGCTTGAATATAAGGCAATAAAAAACACGACCACTTGATTTTGAAGCATTCATGCATGGTGGAGGTATGATGTAGTCATAGAGTGAAAGTGTGAAAACAGGCCCATCGGCCCAACTTGCCCACACCCGCCAACATGTCCCAGCTACACTACCTGCTTTTGGTCCATATCCCTCCAAACCTGACCTATCCATGTGTCAGTCTAACTGTTTCTTAAATATTGGGATAGTCCCTGCCTCAACTGCCTCCTCTGGCAGCTTGTTCCATACACCCACCACCCTTTCAGTGGATAAAGTTACCCCTTTAAACGTTACCTCTTAAAAATACTTCTAACAAAAAACATTAAAATCATACCTCCACAATGCATTAAAACATGATTTTAATACACGTCCAACCGTGGGAGGGGGGACACCCCCCTCCCCCACCCTACCCTACTCAACTAGCATGTTAGATAACAAGGAAGCCAATGAATGTAGCAAATTTTGTTATAGATAATTTGGTCTGTAAAGTGCCCCATTAAAGATTACCGCATTGGATAAGCACCTGTGGACTTGAACGTAATAGGTTAAGTCCAGGGGGTCAGATCTGGGGCTTTATGTGTGGGACAGATATATTGTCAGTGCAGAGGGGCAAGGAGCAAGGCCAAGTGTGCATCCAGAGTCAAGGTCTGGAATAGTACTGGGTGTGTGGAGTCTAAGCTGGATCAAAGTGCAATAAAGTTAGCCTAGCCTTATTCATAGCTAATCCAATTTAAAGCATAAATATTGCATTCAAGTGTAAGTTAAAAGACTCGCTACAGTATGCACCAGATTGCACAATTTCACGCTGAAAAATGCAAAAGCTCCGTACCACTGGGAGAGGGGACACCATGTGAACTAATTTTATGGTTAATTTCCTTATCTAAATATTTCAAAATATCAGAGATTGTAAAATGAAACTTTTTTGACATCTTGGCTTCTACTTTAATCAATCTTTATTTAGCACATATAATATTTATAAAACTTCATTAAAGAATTGTTTCTGGGTGTGCTGGCTGCTTCTTTAATGTGTGGGAAGGAACTGCAGATACTGGTTTATACCCGAAGATAGGCACAAAATGCTGAAGTAACTCAGCAGGACAGGTAGTATTTCTGGAGAGATGGAATGGGTGGACGTTTCGGATCGAGACCCTTCTTCAAGTTGTCAAACCTGTCAAGGACTGAATATTTTTGAATATCCCTAAGATACGAAAACTATTGAATCAGAAAGATTACATTTAAAACATATTTTCAAATTATTAAAGATTTAAATAGATGCTAAATATATTTAGAACTTTTGCAAACAGTTCATAGTGTGTAGGATTGAACTAGTAGACAGGAATCGCTGGTCAGCACAGACTCGGTGAATCGAAGGGTCTGTTTCCACTATGTATCTCTAAACTAAACTAAAAACTATATGTACATTTATAAACCATCCACTGCCATTACTGATGACTGCTATATACTGCTCATAAACTATTCACTATCTGTACATAATATTAGCACCTTGAACATCTGAGCATGAAAAATAAGTAGATGGCAACAAAGGCAAAGAGACAGGCTGGGATAACGTGGCAGATGCCAGAAGAGAGAGAATTTTGTTTTACTACAAACAATATTGATCTGGCACTGGTAATTATGTTCTCCACCAGTATCTGTCTCTCTTTACGAAGGGCCAAAGACATTTTAGGAAGCAGAAACATCAATTAAGTCAACTTGATGGAAATCACATTCTACACTGATGTCTTGACAAGTGCTCAAAAGTTTACACAGAGCATGTGAAGTTATATATTTAGAGTTTGTATATTTTAGAGATAGAGCAGGAAAACAGGTCCTTCGGCTAACCGAGTCCACACCGACCATAGTTCACCTCTTCACACTATTTCTACGTTATGCCACTTTCTCATTGGGGGAATGTACAAAGGCCATTTAACCTACAAACCCGCATGTCCCTGGGATGTGGGAGGAAAACGGAGCACAAGGGGGAAACCCATGTAGAACGTGCAAAGCACACCATCAGCAACCGAGGTTGAGATCAAACATCTGTGGTGCCCTGAAGCAGCAGCTCTACCAGTTTCTATTGTTTCCTATTTAAGAGAAAGTTTAATCCAGTTCACGAATGTTGTGAAGTCCTTCAATGTTGCTAAAAATCTATCTGGGAATCAACTATACAGCAGCACGATGGTGTAGCAGTAGAGTTGCTGCCATTCAGCACTATAGACCTGCGTTTGATCCTGATTACAGGTGCTGGCTGAACAGAGTTTGTACATTCTTCCTGTGACTGTGTGGGTTTTTGTCTGCGTGCTGAGGCTTACTCCCACATTCCAAAAACGTGCAGGTTTGTAGATTAATTGGCTTTGATAAGAATTGTGAATAGTCCCTAGTGTGTAGCATAGTTGTGTATAGGAATCGCTGGTTGGCCTGGACTCGGAGGGCCAAAGGGCCTGTATCTCTGAACTAAACAGGTCTGAACCTGTGTTGTTTGAAGTTGGACACTCCTAGCCAGGGCTCCCAGTGCTAGTCACGAGGAGAAAATAGGAACATTTTTCACATGAATTCCTGCTGGAAGATCATGTGTGTGGATAGGATGAGGGAACGTTCAAATCTCATGGCAATGTCCCCAATGTTTGAACAACATACCACCAAGGCTCATATCTGAATGAAGAGTATTTGCTTCTGTGCAGTTCTGGTCGCCCAGCTACAGGAAGGATGCCATTAAGTTGGAAAGGGTGCAGAAGGGATTCACCAGGATGTTACCTGGGCTTGCGTGCTTGAGTAATAGGAAGAGGTTGGATAGGCTAGGACTTTCTTCTTAGGAATGCAAAAAGCCGAGTGGAGACCATATAGATGTGTATATGATCATGTATAAAGTGGACTCTCACAGTCTTTTCCCCAGGTTAGAGGATTCTAAAACTAGAGGGCATAGGCTTAAAGCGAGAGAGGACATCGGGACAACATTTTCACCCAGAGGGTAATCCATCTGGAATGAGCTGCCATGTGAAGGTTTTGAAATGGATACAATTATATACATTTTAAAAGTCATTTGGACAGATATACATATAAGAACAATTTAGAGGGAATGGGCCACATGCAGACTAATGGGACTAGCCCAATTTGCCAACCTGGTTGGCGTGGACAAAGTGGGCCGAAGGGCCTGTTTCTGTGCTGCACAGTTCTCCGACTCTATTCCCGATTGAATGTGAAATCACAGCTCTGGAAGAAAGTGATGTCTTGAACAGAGAGGGGGGAAAGTGATGTGAAACGAGAAAAAACATTGAGAAAGGTCAGGTGAATATAGCAGCAAAAGTCTTGTGCCTTTGCCTGACTCCATAACATTAAAAATGGATTGAGTTGTCCGAAACCTGTTGTTGCTGCCAGTTATCAAAAGTAGATGCTCATTAGTGGAGACTCTGCTCTTTTCATCAAATGTCATTTGAAGTATCGTCACGTCCATGTGAAGATACACAAAAAATAATAGACCAGGTATATCGCTGCACTGTCCTACTTAATAAATCTTCTCCACAGTAGGTTAAAGCAGACTGCCAAGTAGGTAATTAACACATCATTTAAATAGTCATTTAAAATTGACAATTACTAATTTATCAATTTGTATCCCTATCATTTTCCTCTCCTAATTCCACACCAATTACTCGGATTTGAAAAGGTCATTTAACTTTTCGTTAGATTTACGAAAATGTATGTTTCATTCTTAATTGACAGATTTTATTTTGCATTTAAAATAATTTAGCCATGACCTGACAGCAACGTTAAAATGATGCTGATTGTCAAAAACATACCAAAACTAGCGATAAATAATACAAGGCTGCACTTGCCAGTCTGATCAAACGCTCCAGTTCAATATGTATCAGGCTGGGGCAAGAGTTGGAGCTGACCAGCCAGGTCAGAGCAAATCACTGTGTCAAAAAACCCTCAATTCAGAAACAGCCCTCAGAATCAGCTTGCGACATGTGTTGGCTTGAAGCGTTATGGGTTACAGATTCATCTTAATGTAAGTGGCAGAGGTAATGCCCAACAAATGCACGGCCCACAACAGCAACTGAGCTTACAGTACTCACCCAGACTCTCACCTAATTCTCCCCTCCACTGATTCCCCACCCACCCTCTTCCCTCTAGCTTCACAATTCACAACTCTTCAACCCTCTCACACCTTCTGCTTTCATCTTTAAACAGGCCCTTCGGCCCATATCAACCAGCGATCCCCGTACACTAACACTATCCTACACACTAGGGACACTTTACAATTTTACCAAACCTGTACAACTTTGGAGTGTGAAGGAAACCAGAGCACCCTGAGAAAACTTGCAATCACAGGGAGAACGTACAAACAACATACAGACAGCATCCATAATCAGAATCAAACCCAGGTCTCTGTTGCTGAAAAGCAGTAACTCCACCACAGTGACACTGTGCCGCCACTGTGTTCCTTCTGCCTCGCAAACTCCTCCCTCGCCTACGGCCACCTATTACCCGTCACCGTTTATCCTGCCTCTCCCCTCTTCCAACTTTCTACCCCCCTCCCCCACCCCCCCAACAATCAGTCTGAAGATGGGTCCCAACCAAAAACATCACCTATCCATCTTCTACAGAAATGCTACCTGACCTGCTAAGCTACTCCAGCACTCTCTTGCAACATTCATATTTAATTGCCTCATGACTTTGTCCATTACTGAACCACAGGTGTTACAGAAAGATGAAATATTCTGTTCAAAATAACTTCACTGATGTCAGCAGAGAATTACATCTGTAAATATTCCAAACTTACACTTACTTTTTAAATCAAACTTCAGATATGTTTATTGCTTCCAATTGAAAATTTCAAGGCCATTTCGTGGTCAGAAATAGTAACAGCTTATATGCTTTAAAACTGATCAGATTTTTTTCGACTAGCTTTCTAAGCTGGGAAGATCATTAAAATGAATTTTCACTGAATTTTCTTATGGATGGTGTACGGAATGTTTCGGTGTGGTGTGGTGTGACACTGGGTTGCGTAGCACCTGGCACACCAGTGGTATCATGTTAAACTATGATGTGGAAACAGGCCCTTCAGCCCACTCCGACCAGCGATCACCCCGTACACTAGCACTATCCTGCACACAAAGGACAATTTCCATCTTTTTACTGAAGCTAATTAACTTACAAATCTGAATGTCTTTGGAATGTGGGAGGAAACCAGAGCACCCAGAGAAGACCCATGCAGTCACACGGAGAACTTGCAAACTCTTACCAGACAGCACCCGAGATCAGGATTGAACCAGGGTCACATGTGCTGTGAGGCATCAACTCTATGGCTGTGCCACCCTTAACATTTCAGGTTGAGATCCTTCGTCAGACTGATTGTGGTGGGCGGAGGGAGAAGAAAGCTGCAAAAGGGGAGAGGCAGGACAAGGTGTGGCAGGTGAGAGGTGGACACAGATAAGCAGATGGTTGGAACAAATGCCAGAGATAAGAGCAGAAGGTGTGAAATAGGTCCAGAATTGCAGATTGTGAAGCCAGAGGGAGGAAAGTGGGGTGAGGCGGGTAGGAGTTGGCTGAATGATGACCAAAGCTTTATTAACGTTTAAAAATATCCTAATCCCACAACCTCATTCTCAACCTGGGAAAAACTAAGGAGATGGTGGTTGACTTCAGGAGGGCGGGGAAACAACACCATACACTTCTGCACATCGATGGAGCTGATGTGGAAAGGGTCAGCAGCGTGAAGTTCCTAGGACTACACCTGTCAGATGACCTGACGTCCACGGCCAACACCACAGCACTGGTCAAGAGAGCCCAGCAGCGACTACACCTTCTCCAAAGACTACGTAAAGCAGGTCTCCCCACTACACACCTACGGACTTTTTATAGGGGGACAATCGAGAGCACATTGACCTACGGCATCACTTCCTGGTTCGGGAGCTGCAAGGGGTACGAACGGCACTAACTTGACAGGATTGTGAAGACCGCCAGCAGGATTATTGGTGCTCCACTCCCTTTCCTGCTGGACATATACAGGAAGAGATGTATCAGCAGAGCCATCTCCATCATCAAAGACCCTTACCACCCATCGCATCACATATTCTCCATCCTACTATCTGGGAAGAGGTACAGGAGCATTAGCTGCAAAACCAGCAGGATGCTCCTCAGCTTCTTCCCGCAGGCTATAAGACTGCTAAACGGACTTTGCCCCCTGCCAAAGTATCGCGCACCAACCACCAACCTGGACACACTGCAGCAGAGCCACTGTCGTGCCGCTGCCGATCGGAACGCCTGTTGAATGTTTAGTAGAGTGTTAAATTTGTTCATGATATATGTATTTTTATTTCTATTTAGTTTTAATGCACACTGAATGGACACTGGTTGAGCAACATTTTTTTGTTTCCTCTGGGTATGTGAATACTCAGGAAATGACAATAAAGATATACAATACAACAATACAATAAACAATACAATGACTTAAATTATGCAATAGAAATAACTGGGAAATTCCCACCAGAGCCAACAGTGATAGCCACTACCTTATTGCTTGGTTTGATGCGTTACAATTCAATTACCGTCAAAATAACCAAAACAGATAGATTTTCTTTGAAGTTGGGGGAAATTTCCAAGCCTGAGTATTTTCTCTTCAGCCACAGCCATGCTGAAAGGATGATCTTCACAAGAAGAATTATTCTTTTCCAGTTTAAATCTCCAGGTTGGGACTATCTGCAGGTGCTCTCTTTATATTGTTAATTTTCAGAGAACTTTGGTTTGCTTTCAAATCCTGGCCTTTGTCTGGCAGACGGAGAATTATTGATTGAACCCTCTCGGTTTGATGTTGGCCTGAATTTCAATGCATCCCATGCTAATGTTGGCTGGATTTCACATCAAAGACAAAAGTACATTTGGATTCAGAAGCTTTGATGCAGGCTGCGGGGGCATTCCCTGCACTAACCCAACACCACTCACCCCTTGAGTTTACACAGGGCCCAGTCCCTTGGGGACAGGCTTTATATTTGTTGTTATGACGTTTTTATCATGTAATATCGTAATCTAACATGTAATCAGTGAAATATAATGCAAGCGTAATTTACCATGTAGTTATGACATTTTTAAGTATCTGAATACCATCCAACACAAAGCAAATACTGATTTGTGCAAAAATGCAATTATAAATCTTTTTAAGACAATTTGCTTTGCATCTATTGCCCATTCTTTCAACAATATCATGAATTATATGCAATAGATTTTCACTAATTTAACTGCAAAGAACATGAACATTTTAAGAAATTGCATCACATGGCCACAGATGTTCATTACTGATGAAAAGAACAAACGAGCCAGTTGTCAATCTTCCAGAGGAGAGTGCAAATTGAGTGCCGGTTTGCTTGAGGCTCATGGTTTTTGTTGCAGGAAAAGACATGACGACCACAAATAATGCGATGATTCCAAAATAACAGTCATGGTTCAAACCTCTGGAAGCATCCTTGTCCAACAGCAGAATTACAGCTTGGCTCATTTGGTAATAATCGAGAGGTTAGAGATTTAGAAATACACTTACGAAAAAAGACTGCTGGAAGTGCCGACCCGAAAAGTCACCTATCCATGTTCTCATCTGACGCTGCCTGACCCACTGAGTTACTCCAGCACTTTGTGTCTTTATTTTAGAGGTTTGTAACCTGGTCTAGCACTGGCACACCTAGCCAGGGCAGTCGTGAATAACAGTGGCATGAGATGTTCAATCAATGGAACTTGTCTATTCTTTCAGATAACCACACAAAGATTAACAATTTACAAGTAGGAGATTTTCTTTGTTCTCTATGATCAACAATGTTAAATATTAATTAAAATATTTCTCAGTCATTGTTTTATGTTGAAAGAAAATGGACAGAATTGAATTACATATTTTAGAAATTCATTCTTGTAATGCTCTCATTGGACATTTTGATCATCCATCTGATATACATGTCAAGGCTTGGGGGTTATGGGGAGATGGCAGGAAAATGGAGTTAGGAGGGAGAGATAGTTCAGCCATGATTGAATGCTGGTGTAGACTTGATGGGCCGAATGGCCTAATTCTGCTCCTATCACTTATGACCTTACATGTCTGGTTTCAGAACCCTTCTGAATGCGTGCGGACCTTGTGTGGAATGTAGCTCAGTGTCAGAGGTTGCAGGGCCTGTCTAGGATCAAAGTCCAACAACACTGTAAAACAAGTTTCATTTCAACAAATCCCACCTCTTTTTTGTTTAAAAGATTTTCCTGGTCAGTGTTTGATCTATACTGTTCCTCTGCATTTGGCCAGGAGTTTTCTGGAATAATTTATTTGGAATATAGATTTTCTGAGATCTTTTAGGCTTTGCAGGATTGATGTAGCCCACACAGCTGACAAATTACCTCCCTAATTATTGCAAATACACTAAAGTAACATGTCAATTAAATTATTTGTTCATTAACAGGCATATAATGGAGCATTCTATTGAAATTAATGCTTGCAATTTGTGACGTAGGATCCTGTGGAAAGCAGCAAAATTCCTCCGATTCTAAGAAACAAGCAAATTATCTATTTTTCTAAAAATGAACAAATTACATATTTAAACTGACTTCTAAGAATACAAAATTAGGAAAGAATGCAATACTGTAATCTCTTCAATAAACATTCCTGAGAATTACGGGCCATTTTGCTGACATGTACGCTTTAAAGTGGGCAGCATGGTGGTGCAGCAGTGGAGTTGCTGCCTTGCAGCACTTGCAGCGCCAGAGACCTGAGTTCGACCCCACCCACGGGTGTTGCCTGTACGGAGTTTGTCGTTCTCCCCGTGACCGCGTGGGTTTTCTCCGAGATCTTCGATTTCCTTCCATTCCAAAGACGTACAGGTTTGTAGATTAATTGGTTTAGGTCCGTATACTTGGTATAAGTGTAAATTGTCCCCAGTGTGTGTGGGCTTGTGTTAATGTGTGGGGATCGCTGGTTGGTGCGGACTCGGTGGGCCGAAGGGCCTGTTCCCCCGCGCTGTATCTAAGAGAAGCTACAGTATTACAAGTTTCATTGCACTGGGTGTGGATAAAGCAGGGTTACGTCAGCAGGCAGAGGGTACGGCAGAGGTGAGAGGCTGGGCAAGCAGAGTGAAACGGAGTCTTCCCCAAACGCTATGGAACCCTTCCCCACATCTCCATCATGCACCCACTACACTGTAGGAGGCCAACTTCATTGAAAGGTTTGTAGAAAGTATCCTGACTGGTTGCATCATGGGGCAGGGGTGGACATCGCCATCAAAACATGGGGGGGGAACACAATTTATTGGTGGCCACGCGCACACACACACGCGAGGCTTCGGAGGCTTCAGCCGTGGGCCCTGTGGACGGTAACATCGGGAGCAGACCTGTTTAAGAAAGAACTGCAGATGCTGGAAAAATCGAAGGTAGATAAAAATGCAGGAGTAACTCGGCGGGTGAGGCAGCATTTATGGAGTGTCTGTAGAAGGGTCTTGACCCGAAACATCGCCTATTCCTTTGCTCCATAGATGCTGCCTCACCCACTGAGTTTCTCCAGCAATTTTATCTACCTTCGGGAGCTGACCTGGTTGGTGACCGACTCCGAACTCCAGCAACAGCAGCTTCGTTCGCCTCGAATCGTGGGCTGTTTCATCGCCTGGCGCGGCTTAAAACCGGCTGTGGGATCTTCCATCGCCCGGCGGGGGCTTCAACATCGGGAGCCTCGATCGCTCAACGCAGCAATTTGACTACGGGCGATGGAAGACCACGCGGCCGATTTTAAGCTGCGCCGGGCGATGAAACACCCCATGAACGGGCCGATTCAAGCTCCGCTTTATGATCTTTGCTCCACCAGGACGTCTCCCTCCTCCAATCACTGCGCTCTATCCTCTATCCCACCCCCCTACTTCCGCCTCTGACCGACACCTCCCTCCTCCAATCATCGCACTGAATCATCATGTCCAGCTCCCCCCCCTCCCTCGTCCAATTGGTGCCTTCGATCATCAGTCCCACCCCCACTGACTCGCGGAAAGCGGAGATTTTTAACAGATTTCTTTTCACTGAATTTCAAAATCCTGATTACAAAACATGGGGGGGATTGCCCCCCACCTCTCAAAACATGGGGGGGACACGTGTCCCCTGACCCCCCCCCCCCCCCCCCGGATTTCCGCCCATGTACCAGGATATGGCAATTCAACACACACGAATGCAAGAGGCTGTAGAAAGTGGTGGACTCAGCCCAGTCTATCACGGGCACAGTCCACTCCTAGATCAAATGCATCTACAGGCTGGCTCTACAAAGTCCAGATCGTGGCATGTTGAAGGCAACTTCTCAATGGACACATAGTTCTCACTGATTTCACTTCCACCTGACCCCTTGCCTATCAGCTCATCCTGTTAACGTTCTCAGTAGGTACCAGTGACTGCAGTACTTACATTTAGTATAAAAGGGGGGAAAGGGCAAAGAGTTTTGTACTTTCAGGTTTTGATCCTTTAATGATTCTATTCTAATAAGAGGTGAATGCAAATCTATATTGGAGAGGAAGTGTGGAAGATTTTGGTTGGAGAAAATGGAGGATTGCAATGTCGTTTATTTCATTCGTCATCTGAAGACAAGGATTCACAAATATATCCTGCAAGTCTCATCGTCATTAGATTGATGGATGGCGATTGGGTGAAAGCGTGGAATCGGGAAATGATTGTTGGTGATGAATTGACATTGTGGTACATACAGAGCATTTCAAATGTAATAGTCTTAGCATTGGAGTGCACCTTTGTAAAGGTATAAACCTTTGAAGACTTGCTTTGAAATGTCAATGTTATTGAAGAAAGACTGTGGAGGAATCGTTCATCCCCTTATGGAGGAAGTTGCGTTGGAAGTCCAACCACTGCCAAGCCAGGCAAATGAAGTGAAGGGGGGACTTGCTCTCTACTCTGTCATTGCAATCGGGGATTCCATTGCAGCCAGGAGCTCTGCTGCCATCGAGAAATGGCAACAGCGCTAATCCATTCCCATAGACTAATAGATTGTCAATACAGAATTGTTATATTTGATCCTGTCCTGCAAAATGTCACCACGGTACGACCACCTGGCTGTGCTCCTTCTTCCTGCATATAGCCCCTGATGACATTGTAATCTAAGTCACAGAGGCAGACATCAGATCCTTCTGGAGGATGAACAAGAATGAGCATAATGGCTTCCACTGACACTGCTCACCTCAAACGTTGCACTCTAAAAATAATGCATTGACGACTCACTGAGTTTGTCAGGGCTCACCACAGAGGTGAGTGTGACCTTGTTCATCCCACAAACTAAAGCAGCCCTCCGGATACCAGCACATTCTGCAAAGTAACACAGGCAGCGCAAGGCAAGTGTCAAAAAGTTGGGTGACAAACTTCATTCGGTTTGTGTGATGATTTCTTTCTTTCTGCAGAAAAGGGTCAGAATTGGAAGCGGTTTAGTTGCGAGCATGTCCCTGTGGGTCGCTTTGAAGAGCCTGCTGCATGGAAGAGGGGATTGAAAAGCAGAAGATGAACTACCCCTCAGTCCTTCAATAGTTGGATGCCACACTTGAGTTACAGTTTCACGCTATATTGCTGCTTCCATTAATGTTCTCTGCTACACCTGACTGACTGCGTTTCAATCTACCTACTTATTGAGTAATAAACTATAGCGCAGCCAGGATGGCACTGCATTCAATCCTCTGCTTAGTCAACACTGGCAGCATCAGGAGCACTGTGACTGACCTCAAGCACGGCAGGAAGGGAGAAAATTGGTTGGTCTCAAACACCAGCCGGCGCATGTAATGGATTCCCATCTCATAGATAAATAGGCTGATGACAGCCACTGTCACTTTTCAAACATAAATAACGCTTACTTGTATGAGGTGTTGAAGTCAATATCATCAGATGTAAAAGTGAGAGATAAGAGAAGTGAAGAAAGAGAAAAATATGCTCGGCTAACTTTTTGCTTTAAAATGAGGGTGAACTTTTTCACACGGAGGGTGGTGGGTGGGTGTATGGAATGAGCTGCCAGAAGCGGTAGTTGATGCAGGTACCATAACAACATTTAAAAGACATGGGCAGTTACATGGATAGGAAAGGTTTAGAGGGATGTGGACTAAACATGGGCAAATGTGACCAGCTTAGATGGGGCATCTTGGTCAGCATGGATGAGTTGGGCAGAAGTGCCTGTGTCTGTGCTGCATGACACTGTGGAAATGCAGAATTTCAGGCAAACGGTTGCATATTCACAAACGTAGTCTAAATGTCATATTTGACAATGGTTACGCCTTGGGATGATGTGTGCAGTGTTCCTTTAGGACTTTTTTGGGGACTTTTTGGCTTCAGGGATACAGTGCAGAAACAGGCCCTTTGGCCCACTGAGTCCGAGCTGACCAATGACCACCCTGTATACTAGCACTATCTTACACACTAGAACCAATTTACAATTTTTACTGAAGCAAATTAACCTACAAACTTCTGCGTCTTTGGAGCGTGGCAGGAAACTGGAGCATCTGAAGAAAACCCACGAGGTCACTGCCGCTGTGAGGCAGCAACTGTAGCTCCGTGCCTCCCTCTGGTTGCCGAGGCCATTCTGGGGGTGTACCAGCTCACCCGTGCTGGTGCAAGCCCCACGCACCTTCTCATTGGCCAGGTCTCCCACCTGTGGTCAGGATGCCTCCAGAAGCTACAGCACTGTCCAGGTGACAACAGGAGATCTGCCTCACTGTTCCTCAGAACAGGTAAGTACAGGTGAAAACGGCCCGCATTGGTAGGAGCTGTCCAAACATGAACAAACATTAAAGGAAGACACAAAGTGTTGGAGTAACTCAATGGGTCATGCAACATCTCTGGAGAACATGGATAGGTGACGTTTCGGGTCGGGACCCTTCATCTGGAATGTGCTGGAATAACTCAGTGGGTCAGGTAGTTTTTTTGTAAACTAGCATCTGCTGTTCTTTGTTTCTACCTGATTATTAAAGGAGGCTGTTGGGATAAACAAACTTCCAGGTGGAAAACTCTCTCATGCTGCCTGTCAGCTTCAAAAGTCGATAGATCGTCTTGCCTCATCTCTCCTCTCCAGAAAAGGTGCCAATTTAAGAAATGACAGGGTAGTTTTATTTTAATGGGGCGTATGAATGACGTTTGCCGGTAAAAAGTGAACTAAGCTAAGAAATCTCACTCAAATTGAGGATTCTTAAATAATAGCAGGAACATTACTATTAACGATCGACTGGATGTGTAGTCCTTATTAACTTCAACAAATCAACTTAAATTATGGTATAGTACCTACTGGAAAGCTACAATTGATCATAACCTCACAGGGTTCGAATATAGACACAAGGAACTGCAGGTGCTGGAATCTTTGGACTGATTTGAATCAGACCGATTTGTCTGTTCCCTGGAGTTCCTCCAGCAGTTTGTGTTTTCAGCTCGTCGACTTACAAACTTTCATATCATTGAAACGCTATGTGATCAGAATGATCACCCTACAACTGCAACTGTGGTGGGTAGGGGGTGGGATGGAGAATTATAGATAGATCTGAACTAACTTTTAGCCACAGCTAAGGTTGGCAAAAGTGAGGACACGAGAAACTTCCAGGTGCTGGAATCTTGGGCAAAACACAAAGGTGTGGTGAAGTGTTCCTCACAATGAAGACCATGGTAAACAATATACTAGGTCGGGATTTCAAGAACATCCTGCCTCCAAATCCTCAGGTTATATCCTGCCTCCAAAATCAGAACCAGAAAAAGATCTCTGCTCCATATTTACAGGCTACATTCATGGGAAAGGAAGAGCAACTTCCATAACATTGAAAGACAATTGCGGAATGGTGGTGCAGCGGCAGAGTTGCTCCCTAACAGCGTTTGCAACGCGGGTGAACCGAGTTTGATCCCGACTATGGGTGCTGTCTGTACGGAGTTTGTACATTCTCTCCGTGACCTCGTGGGTTTTCTCCGAGATCTTCGGTTTCCTCCCACACTCCAAAGACGTACAGATTTGTAGTTAATTGGGTCGTATGTGTAAATTGTCCCTAGTTTGTGTAAGAAAGTGTTAATGGACGGGATCACTGGTCGCTGTGGTCTCGATGGGCCAAAGGGCCTGTTTCCGCACTGTATCTCTGAACTAAACTAAAACGTTGGGATCTGTTTTGTTCATTTGAATAGTATAGTCTATGCACAGCAAAACAACAACAGAGGAACACGAATGAAAAATGCATTCCTTTCTTGCCTTCAGACTTCTATTCCATTCTGAGTATGACATCCTGTTTACTTTCCACCTCTCCATGGTCTCACCATTCAACAGGCTGTGGAGCCTTGGGAAATACAAATGTCATCTTGTTTGGTCAGGGCAGGCTTAGATTCCCACTGTCTGAATCCAAAGACCATCAATTCATCAGCTTATTGTAGCCCCGTTATGTTTCGTAACAGCAGAGGCAGGACTTATATCTACATATTTGTAATGTTCTTGTTCCCATTTTTGACACTTGTATCATTCTTGTGCTACTCTACTCTTGTGTTACTCTACTCTTCACCTCATTACTAACAAAGAGTAACAAAGCCTTGAGTGTTCCTTTTCAAAAGACAAATACTCATAATTGTTCCCTGTTATCTGTAACTCTGAGGATGTCAGGTATAAATCCAGCTGTGAATTCATTCACTTACGTTGCTGGGCAACAGTGTGATTTGATGACACAAGGGCACCACTGTGTTCTATCCAAGTCTGCGAGGGGGTACATTAACGGCGGTTCAATATCGGATTGATTTCCTGTGGAGAATAATCTACAGACGCCAGACTAACGCACAGCTTTCTGGTGGCACAGATACATGGAAGTACAAATATGTAGAGGATGTTGGTGCAAGGTGGGTAAAGCTTCCTGTGACCTCGACCGAACTAATGGTGGTGCAAATCACTTCCAGCAAACCATTTACAATTTTTCATCCATTGGAAATATTAGCAAATCATCATGCAGGTTCGGATTTGTCAGATACAGAAAGAAAAATATCATTTGCTCAAGATTCCAGCATCTGCTGTCTCTTCTGGCACCATCAAAGTCTGACGAGACCATTTGGATCAATGCATATTAAGCTGGTGACTATGTTACAGAAATAATATAGAAGTATCAGAAAAGGTACGGAATGAATGACCAAGCCACAAGAAATGCACGGCTACACATATCAGGATAGCATGATAATAGTTCTTTTCTCTAGGAAAAGGGAGACTGAGAGATGACCAAATGCCACTGAAATTACAAACTGTTTTCACAGAATGGATACAGAGAGAATGCTTCAACATGTCAAAGGGCATCGCCAGTGCCCGTCTGTGACCACTAAGGGAATTCAACAGAAGCTTCATTAGGCAAGGAATGATGAGAGTGTGGAACTCGCTACCACTGGGAGTGGATGAGGTGAAGAGTAGAGATATGTCAGAGAAGGCTGGGTAACCATGGGAAGGAGAAGGATATTGGAGGCTTGGTAGAAAGACGAGTAGAACATAATGCATTAAGCAGTACAGCACGGGAACAGGTCCTTCAGCCCACAATATATAGTCTTTCCACTGACTGGATAGCATGCTCCAAAATTGTTATTCACTGCACCTCAGTACGTGGCAATGATAAACCTAAGCATCCACATTCCATCCTGGAGATCCTAAACTAAACTATGTCCGTGTCAATCATGATGCCAAGTTAAATTAACCTCCTCTACCTGCCCATGATCTACACCCCAACATACCCTGCAAATCCATGTTCAATAGTACTTTATTGTCACATGTACAATGCAATGTTCTTTTGGCATTCAGTTAATAGACAATCCTACTATACATTACAATCATACTAAGTAGAAGTGCCTATCTACAAGCCTCATAAATGCCACTGTTGTATCTGTAGCTGCGTCCTTCACCATCCTTGGCAGCGCATTCCAGGCACCGACCACTCTCTGTGTAAAAAACATCTCTTTTAAACTTTGCTCATCTTGCTTTAAAGTTATGCCCACTACTCTTTGACAAGCAGCATCTAAAGGGTCCGGACCTGAGAAGTCATCTGTCCATTCCCTCCGCAGATGCTGCCTTACCCGCTGAGTTCCAGCAGTTTGTGCTCTGCCCCATAAATCAGGTTGCTTCGAAAACGGCCGTGCATGCTGAGAGTGTGATGAAAAAGATGAATCCTGCGGTTCATAAACAGGGACAGCGGACAGAAACACAAAGTTATCTTCAACTGTTACAGAGAAAGGTTGAACAAGTTAGGGCTTTATTCTTTGGAGCGCAGAAAGTTAAGGGGGGACTTGATAGAGGTTTTTAAAATGATGAGAGGTATAGACAGAGTTGACGTGGAAAAGCTTTTCCTACTGAGAGTAGGGAAGATTCAAACAAGGGGACATGACTTGAGAATTAAGGGACAAGTTTAGGGGTAACATGAGGGGGAACTTCTTTACTCAGAGAGTGGTGGCTGTGTGGAATGAGCTTCCAGTGAAGGTGGTGGAGGCAAGTTCGTTTTTATCATTTAAAAATAAATTGGATAGTTATATGGACGGGAAGGGAATGGAAGGTTATGGTCTGAGCGCAGGTATATGGGACTAGGGGAGAATATGTGTTCGGCACGGACTAGAAGGGTCGAGATGGCCTGTTTCCGTGCTGTAATTGTTATATGGTTATATGGTTATATGGTCATCAAACACCAGGCAGACCCAGTTGGGGCCTCGTGTCCATTTCTGGTTACTCAACAACGGGGAAGGTTTGATGGTCGTGGGAAGACGAGAATAAATTCAGTGGAATGGTTTCTGGCATGAGGGACCTCAGCTATTTGCTTGTACCGCTGCCACTAGTATACTCTTGAAGCTGAAACAGCTGAGTGGAGTTTTGATGGAGCTGCACAAAAGCATGTTTGCTTCAGAGAGCAGCTCACCTGTTACTGGATACTTCAAGAGAGCGGAAATTCAGATTTTGGTTAAGGGATACAAGGGGATGTAAGATGTCAACCTGCTGTAGGGAGGGCGCCATTAAGGTGGAAAGAGTGCAAAGACGATTTACGAGGATGTTGCCAGGACTCGAGGGCCTGAGCTATCGGGAATGGTTGGGCAGGCTACGACTATTCTTGGGAGTGCAGGCGACAGAGGGGTGATTTTATTGAGGTATATAAAATTCCAAGGAGAATAGATAAGATGAATTCACTTTCTCCACAATGTAGGGGAATCAACAACTAGAGGCCATGGTTTAAGGTAAAAGGGGAAAGATTTAATAGGAACCTGAGGGGCAATTTTTTTAACACAGGGTATATGGAACAAGCTGCCAGAGGAAGTAGTTGAGGAAGGCCACAATAACATTAAAAATACATTTGGGCAGGCATATATGGATAGGGAAGGTTCAGAGGGATATGGGGCAAACACGGGCAAGTGGGATGAGATTGGATGAGGTACCTTGGTGGGTATGGGTGAGTTGGGCCGAATGGCCTGTTTCTATGTTGTATAGCTCTGTGAAGGTATGCGGCTGTGATCTGGAACTTAGTGCCTATGATGGAAATAGGCTCATGTTAAAGCTTTCACAAGTGAACTGGATAGGGAGGTAAGGGTAGGTAATGTGCAGGCCATAGTGATAGGATGGGGCTGTTGGGATTGCTCTACATGGAATCAGTATCGAAGGATGGGCTGTGGCCTCTTTTGTGGCAAAATATTTCACTGATTCTATGAAGAATAGTGTCACTGATGGTTACAACATTAAATACATTAATTTAGTAATATTATCATTATAAAATAGAACAAAATTATATAGACCCTATTAATAACTTTTTAATGAGGTAGAAACTATAGCCTCTAAATGGAACTGGTCAAATATTTAAAAAGGAACAATCTGTAACCCTGTAGGGTGAAGGCAGTGAAATTAAATCAGACTCAATAGTCTACAGTCATTCAGAGCACCCGTGGCCTCCAGTGCTGTAATTCTACTGACTTCATGGCTCAAAGGTCAAGGAAAGATCAGGTGATTAAATAAAATCGTCATAAAGAGACGGCAAACAACCAGTCTTCGTATTCTGTTTTTTGCAGGAAGCTCGTGTTCTGTTTAAATTCCTTTGCAATAGATGTTGTGAGAGGTGAGAATGCCATGTTTTCTTTTGTAGAGAAAAAGGTTTAGTTTAGTTTAGTTCAGAGATTCTGAATTAACATTTTTTTTAGTTTAGTGATACAGTATGGAAACAGTCCGACGATCCCCACACATTAACGCTACCCTATACAAACGAGGGACAATTTATATTTATACCAAGCCAATTAACCTACAAACATGAACATCTTTGGAGTGTGGGAGAAAAGGCACGCAGTCACGGGGAGAACGTACAAACTCTATACAAACTGCAGCTGCAGTCAGGATCGAACCTGGGTCTCCGGCGCTGCAAGCGCTGTAAGGCAGCAACTCTCCGTTGAGCCACCGTGCCGCCCTGTGATGTGTCGGTGCACACATTATTTTCTTGCTGTTATTGTCTATGGCAGCTGAGGAAACATAATCTGCCACGGGCAATGATGGTCCAGTTTTATACTGCCATCATAGAGGCTGTCCTCACCTTCTCCGTCATGGTCTAGTTTGGCTCAGTCACCAAGCATTACATCCGGAGGCTGCAGCGCATCGTTCGATCAGCTGAGAAGGTTGTTGGCTGCAACCTTCCCCCCATCGACGAACTGTAGGCTGCAAGGGCCAGGAAGCAAGCAGGTAAGATCATCTCTGACCCCTCTCACGATGACCAAAAACTCTTTGAAGCACTTCCCTCTGGAAAGCACTCCCTGTCAAAGCCGCCACAGCCAGACCAAAAAGCAGCTTTTTCCCCACAAGCAGTAGCTCTACTCAACAGCCAAAAGTCTGTAGCCTCCTTTTGCTCTGGTATTTTATTTAATTCTTCACATATTTAAATTGTAATGTTTTATTCTTAACTGTTTACTGTATATCGTGTTGTTACTTGCGTGCAAAGCACAAAGGCAAATTCCTTGTATGTATACATACTTGGCTAATAAAACATTTATTCAATTCAATTTATTCAATTGTTGTCCTATAAGCTGTTTATGGCCCCGCCTGCCTAATTTAATTAAGACATTTTATCTTTTGAAACTTTAGAAATCTTTTTGCAATATTAAATATACCAGATGTTCATGGTCATTTATCCCTTCGCCAAGCTAGGTTCATCAACATATTGTATATCAAATGCAAGTTTTATACATTTTGTCTGAATATAAAATAAAATATGATTTAAACATTTTTTAGAATTTCTACTGAAGCTGTTGAGGAAGGAGGGAAGTATTGAGACACTGATAGATGAGCAGATTCAAAGCTCTCAGTGTTATATATATGGAAAAAAAGAAATTGCGCAGAATCAACACTTTCCTAAAGGGAATAAAAATATTTTTTTATCAGACCGTTCCTGTGGAAAACAAAGGCTGCAAGAAATAGTTAGTGAAATAGTCAGGCAATGTCTATGAAAAGATAAACAGAGTTAATGTTCAGGCTGAAGACCCTTTGGTCTTCATTCAAATCCTTCATTACATCTGCCTTCCTCATGTCAGACTTACAAGGGTTCTAAGGCTAAATGTGAACTATTTTCTGATAAAGGGTCTTCAAACTGCAATGTCAACTGTTTTCTTTCCGTAGATGCAGCCTGACCTGCGGAATGTTTCCAACATTTTTTGATTTCATTTTAAATCAGCAGTCCTTTTAATTTTCAATTTCTGTTTGTGGTGAAGATTGGAATGGATGGAGGAAGCCCTTTATCCCATTTAATGTCCCATTTTCAGAATATCATCTGTACCCCATGATAAATGAACATTAATAACATATTCTGTTTCCATCCCAGCAATGAGTCGGCCTTCCTTATGACATGAGATTCCATTGCTACCGTACCAGGGTCGAGCCTAAATTCTGTCATCAAATCATGACAAAGTGCCTGAAGCAACGGTGAACTGGCCTGCAAATTGTTTAGTGAAAAATGGAGTAAATTAATGCCAATTTGTAACTAAAAGAAAACAATACACTTGGATTGTATATTCTGCAATGCCTGAGGTTGAAGGGAGACCTAACAGAAGCATATACAATGATGAGAGGCCTAGATAGGGTAGACAGTCAGAACCCTTTTTTCCTTGGGTGGAAATGTCAAAGCCTAGAGGGCATAGTTATAAGGTGAGAGAGGCTTAGTTTAAAATAAATGTACCCATCCATTTGCCTTTTAACACCATTTAAAATACATTTGGACAGGTACATGAATAGGATAGGGTTAGAGGGATATAGGCCTAACTCAGGCAGGTGAGACTAGTGTAGATGGGGCATCTTGATGGACATGGGCAAGTTGAGCCAAATGGCCTGTTTCCATGTTGTGTGATGCTATGACTCTGCGTATACTCTGTTTCTACATAGCGTGTGTCAGGTGCCTGGAACGTGCTGCCAGAGGCAGTGGTGGGGGCTGATACGATTGTGGCATTTCAGAGGCTTTTAGATAAGCACATTGATCTACCGGGAATGGAGGGATATGGATCACATCCAGGCAGATGTGATTAGTTTATCTTGGCATCATGTTTGGCATGGACATTGTGGGCCGAAGGGCCTGTTCCTGTGCCATACTTTTCTGTGTTAACAAAATGGAAGAACCTTTGAAATATTGTAAACAACCTGCTTTCTTCCCCCTTTGACTCACGAAGGGTGTCGCTGTTCAATGGAACGATTCTAAAGTGCACTCAACTGGGACAGTTCAGATCAATTGGCCCTGCAGGTGTCTCTAGTCTGTCAGACCCCGACTGCAGTATTTATAGGAAGCAGAGGCTCACACTAACAGTTATGACAGAAAGTCACTAGAATCCTCCTCAGGACATCGCTGGAAATCGAAGGCAGTTTCCCAATCCCAGAAGGACACACACCATCGTCAGGAACATAAGGTGTAGGGCAATGCCCCGTGTAATTACAAGAATCTTTCTTTTAGAAGACAAACATTTTAAAAATCAATTATGACTCTGTGCTTTACAACAGATTACTGATTATAACTGAAAAGTTGGAAACATAATATGTGTGTTTGAGTTTAGTTTATTGTCAGATGTACCGAGGTACAGTGAAAAGCTTTTGTTGCATGCTAGCCAGTCAGCAGAAAGGCAATACATGATTCCAATCAAGTCATGCACAGTGTACAGATACATGATAAAGGGAATGTCATCAATAATGTTTAGTGCAAGATATAGCCAGTATAGTCCGATCAGAGATAGTATGAGGCTCTCCGGTGAGATAGATAGTAGTTCAGGGCTGCTCTCTAGTTGTGGTAGGATGGTTCAGTTGCCTGAATACAGCTGGGAAGAAACTGTCCCTGAATCTGGAGGTGAGTGTTTTCACATTTCTATACCTTTTGCCTGATGAGAGAGGGGAGAAGCGGGAATGGCCATGGTGCGACTTGCCTTTGATTATTCTGGAATAATCTCAGAAATAAAGTGATTAGTAACAGTAAAATTCCATCTTCTATATCAGTTTGCACATACAACAGAACCTTCCCGTCTCCTCCCCACCCTCCCCAGAGTGCACACGTCTCCCTTCATCTCCCACCATCCCAGTCAGCCTGATCCATTCCACTCCTTCATATGTTCCTCTCCCATCCCCGAGACCCCATTTCCCTTTTATCTCCGCTTTCCCCTCCCCCCTCTCTTCTACCCATACCTCTCCCTCCGGCTTCACATTTCACTCCTCCTCTTCTCTCCTTATCTGATACCCTTTTGTTTCCTTTTCTCCTCCAGTTTTTGTCATTTACTTCCCCCAACTTCCCCCAGCTGTATCCACCCAAAACATTGTTGTCCATTCCCTCCACAAATGCTGCCTGACCTATTGAGTTTCTCCAGCACTTTGCTCAAGATTTCAGAATCTGCAGTTTCTTGTGTCTCCATCAGCTATTCTGATTCCATTTGCTAAATTGAGAGTTGTCCAATGACAGCTCCTTCAACAACACTTTCGATTTACCCTCATCAGACAATAGACAATAGGTGCAGGAGTAGGCCATTCGGCCCTTCAAGCAAGCACCGCCATTCACTGTGATCATGGCTGATCCACAATCAGTACTCCGTTCCTGCCTTCTCCCCTTATCACTTGACTCCGCTATCTTTAAGAGCTTTATCTAACTCTCTTTTGAAAGCATCCAGAGAATCGGCCTCCATTGTCTTCTGAGGCAGATAATTCCACAGATTCACAACTCTCTGGGTGAAAAAGATTTTCCTCATCTCCGTTCTCCATCCCCTTATTCTTAAACTGTGGCCCCTGGTTCTGGACTCCCCCAACATCAGGGACATGTTTCCTGCCTCTAGCGTGTCAATCCCTTAATAATCTCATATGTTTCAATAAGATCCCCTCTCATGCTTCTAAATTCCAGTGTCTACAAGCCCAGTCACCCATTCTTTCAACATATGACAGTCCCGCCATCCCGGGAATTAACCTCGTGAACCTATGCTGCACTCCCTTAATAGCAAGAATGTCCATCCTCAAATCTGGAGACCAAAACTGCACACAATACTTCAGATGTGGTCTCATTAGGGCCCTGTACAACTGTAGAGGATCTCTTTGCTCCTACACTCAACTCCTCTTGTTATGAAGGCCAACATGCCATTAGCTTTCTTCACTGCCTGCTGTACCTGCAAGCTTACTTTCAGTAACTGATGAACAAGGACACCCAGATCTCATTGTACTCCCCCTTTTCCTAACTTCACACCATTCGGATAATAATCTGCCTTCCTGTTCTTGCCACCAAAGTAGATAACCTCACATTTATCCACACTAAACTGCATCTGCCCACTCACCCAACCTGTCCAAGTCACCCTGCATCCTCAGAGCATCCTCCTCACAGTTCACACTGCCACCTGTGTCATCTGCAAATTTGCTAATGTTACTCTTAATCCCTTCATCTAAATCATTAATGTATATTGTAAATAGCTGCGGTCCCAGCATCAAGCCTTGCGGTGCCCCATTAGTCATTGCCTGCCATTCTGAAAGGGACCCGTTAATCCCTACTCTTTGTTTCCTGTCTGTCAAGTGTATTGCCATTGGTTTATTATTATCACATGCAGTGGCGGACTGGGTCTAAAAATATTGGTTGCCAGGAGACAAAGGGGGCCCACTTCATCAGGGGCCCACTTGCCATCGGGCAAGCTGACTGCCTGGCCAGTCCGCCACTGATCACATGTATTGAGATACAGTGAAAGGCAAAAGGTTGTGTGCTACCTGGTTAAATCAGATCATACTACACGCGAGTTCAATCATACTACATGTGAGTTCAATCAAGCCATGCATGTATACACCAGGTAGCGGAAAGAGAAAAATGCCAGAGTGCAGAATCGAGTATTATTGCGTGATAGTGTTACAGTTATGGAGGAAAGGTCCAATATCCACAATAAAGTAGGTTGGAAGATCTGGATTACACTCTGGCTTGTGGGAGGGCGATTCAGAAGATTGATAACAGAGGGAAGAAGCCATTCCTAAGTCTGGTGGCACGTGCTTTCAAGCTCAGAGAGCTACTGAATTTACACCTAAAATTCTTCTTTCGACTATTATATTTTACAAACTATCATCACCAGTAAATTAAGTTAAATAATTACCATTAGATAACAAAGGAGTGCTGCCGTGTGCCTTTGAAAGGCTGAGCATGAAAGGGTAAAATCAGATGATATTCCCTTCCAACCGCAGTGTGATAAGAGCTTTCAACTTCACCAGGCACAATGTTAAACCTACGTCTAAAGTATCACAGTTATCTTCAACTCCTGGCCATCAGTCTTCACATCTGTAATCCAGAACCCTGAAGTCCATCAATCTACTTTGCTAAATGTCTGCCCACCTTGAAGGACCACGCTCCATTAAATCTCTTGCTTAAATTACTTCCTCTGTCAATGTTTCCGCACAAGTCCATTAAAGATGCTGTTGTACATCATCCAGCAGGCCTCTGGGATGTCTGCATTAACTATTCCCCACCTTGGAGCCACTCACCAGCTTCCAATGGCAACAGATGCTTTTTGACATAACAGATTGTCTAGTGAGGCAACTGGTGCAGAACAATATGTCACCTATTCAGATTAATAGGCCCCAAAATTTATCATTTCACTCCTTATCTGTCGTGGATAAAATGAAAATAGCTTTTATACAGCGTACAAACTCTCCCCTATATTCAATATTTTGGGGCACAAAATTATAAACACAACAGCACTGATAGACATGGCATTTTTCAAGACCAAAATAGAAAAAAGCAAGACACTCAAACCTTAACATTTGTGATTCAACATACTAATATTTTAAACTGGATGTTTCAGTTCAGCAAAAATGATATGTCATTCAGTGAAGAAGCTGAAGTAAATAATCACAAGCACTGGGCAGCTCAGAGGATCAGATCACTGTCACGTTTGTAGGTTCACAAACAAAATAATGTTCTGGGCATCAGTGAAAATATCACAGTCAGTCTCTGTAAAAACACAAAGTGCTGGAGGAACTCAGCGAGTCAGGCAACATCAGTGGAGGGAATAGACACGATGGTTAATTCTGAAACAAGGGTCCTGAACTTAAAGAAAGGTAACTTTGAGGGTATGAGACCTGAATTGGCCAAGATAGACTGGCGATTGATTCTTAATGGGTTGACGGTGGATATGCAATGGAAGGCATTTAAAGACTGCCTTCCATTGAATATACACCAATTGTTTATCCCAGTTTGGCAAAAAAATAAATCAGGGAAGGTAGTGCATTCGTGGATAACAAGGGAAATCAGGGATAGTATCAAAACAAAAGATGAAGCGTACAAATTAGCCAGAAAAAGCAGCCTACCAGAGGACTGGGAGAAATTCAGAGACCAACAGAGGAGGGCTTAATTAGGAAAGGGAAAATAGATTATGAATGAAAACCGGCAGGGAACATAAAAACTGACTGCAAAAGCTTTTATAGATATGTGAAGAGAAAAAGATTAGTTAAAACAAGGTCCCTTGCAGTCAGAAACGGGTGAATTGATCATGGTGAACAAGGACATGGCAGACCAATTGAATAACTACTTTGGTTCTGTCTTCACTAAGGAAGACAAATAATCTGCCGGAAATAGCAGGGGACCGGGGGTCAAATGAGATGGGGGAATTGAGTGAAATCTAGGTTAGCCAGGAAGCGGTGTTAGGTAAATTGAATGGATTAAAGGCCGATAAATCCCCAGGGCCAGATAGGCTGCATCCCAGGGTACTTAAGGAAGTAGCCCCAGAAATAGTGGATGCATTAGTGATAATTTTTCAAAACTCTTTAGATTCTGGAGTAGTTCCTGAGGATTGGGGGGTAGCTAATGTAACCCCACTTTTTAAAAAGGGAGGGAGAGAGGAAACAGGGAATTACAGACCAGTTAGTCTAACGTCGGTAGTGGGGAAACTGCTAGAATCAGTTATTAAAGATGGGATAACAGCACATTTGGAAAGTGGTGAAATCATTGGACAAAGTCAGCATGGATTTACGAAAGGTAAATCATGTCTGACGAATCTTATAGAATTTTTCAAGGATGTAACTAGTAGCGTGGATAGGGGAGAACCAGTGGATGTGGTGTATCTGGACTTCCAGAAGGCTTTCGACAAGGCCCCACATAAGAGATTAGTATACAAACTTAAAGCACACAGCATTGGGGGTTCAGTATTGATGTAGATAGAGAACTGGCTGGCAAACAGGAAGCAAAGAGTAGGAGTAAACGGGTCCTTTTCACAATGGCAGGCAGTGACTAGTGGGGTACCGCAAGGCTCAGTTCTGGCACCCCAGCTATTTACGATATATATTAATGATTTGGACGAGGGAATTGAATGCAACATCTCCAAGTTTGCGGATGACACGAAGCTGGGGGGCAGTGTTAGCTGTGAGGAGGATGCTAGGAGGCTGCAAGGTGACTTGGATAGGCTGGGTGAGTGGGCAAATGCATGGCAGATGCAGTATAATGTGGATAAATGTGACGTTATCCACTTTGGTGGCAAAAACAGGAAAGTAGATTATTATCTGAATGGTGGCCAATTAGGAAAGGGGGAGATGCAACGAGACCTGGGTGTCATGGTACACCAGTCATTAAAAGTAGGCATGCAGGTGCAGCAGGCAGTGAAGAAGGCGAATGGTATGTTAGCATTCATAGCAAAAGGATTTGAGTATAGGAGCAGGGAGGTTCTACTGCAGTTGTACAGGGTCTTGGTGAGACCACACCTGGAGTATTGTGTACAGTTTTGGTCTCCTAATCTGAGGAAAGGCATTCTTGCCATAGAGGGAGTACAGAGAAGGTTCACCAGACTGATTCCTGGGATGTCAGGACTTTCATATGAAGAAAGACTGGATAGACTCGGGTTGTACACGCTAGAATTTAGAAGATTGAGGGGGGATCTTATAGAAACTTACAAAATTCTTAAGGTGTTGGACAGTCTAGATGCAGGAAGATTGTTCCCGATGTTGGGGAAGTCCAGAACAAGGGGTCATAGTTTAAGGATAAGGGGGAAATCTTTTAGGACCGAGATGAGGAAAACTTTTTTCACACAGAGAGTGGTGAATCTCTGGAATTCTCTGCCGCAAAAGCTAGTTGAGGCCAGTTCATTGGCTATATTTAAGAGGGAGTTAGATGTGGCCCTTGTGGCTAAAGGGATCAGGGGGTATGGAGAGAAGGCAGGAACAGGATACTGAGTTGGATGATCAGCCATGATCATATTGAATGGCGGTGCAGGCTTGAAGGGCCGAATGGCCTACTCCAGCACCTATTTTCTATGTTTCAATGTTTCTATGTTCAGGTTGGGACAATTCTTCAGATGCTGCCTGACCTGCAGAATTCCTCCAGCATTTTGTGTTTTGCTCAGGATCGCAGCATTTGCAGTTCCTTCTGTCTCCACAGTCAGTCCTCAGCCACTTTGCAAAAAAAGATCCAACAATTTCTCAAACGACACGAAAGTGTAAGGGAAAGTTTGGTGTGGTGGGAACCACCCCTATCGGCAATGCTGAATAACCCAGCTCGTTGTGCCTTTTGTAAATGACTTGGCTGTTTATTCCCTCATTAAGGGCATTAAACTTGCCATCATTTCCCCTACAATTTCCAGGCTAATAATAACAGCATTGTCAAAACTGTGTCCCGTTCATAAAGGTGACCAGTGTTTGAACTGAAAACTGGAAGGTCAGAGATTGTATATCTGTGTAGCAATATTAATTTAATATTAGATTACATTAGGAAGCTGCTACGGTAATTTCTCCAAGTAATGTCCACAAAGTCACTTGCCAGACAAATCAATGTAATCCTAATATAATTAACAAAATAAATTATATGGAGAATCAATACTCCATGTAACATGGTTGTTCTACTCCATGTAAGATGGGTGCTGTTTAAGAGATGCCGTGCCATTACAAATGCCTGGCTATTTCTCAATGAGTAATCTTGTGCAGCATGTAAATGTATTTACTAAATTAATGACACTGATAATGTGACTATCATCTGCGTGACTCACAATGTCATTCTACCCTCTGCTAATTAGGTGTTTTCTGCAGGGACATTACCAACTGAAACTCTCAATCATCGTGACATCAGTAAACCAGGCCAACCCCAGCAGATAAGCTCAACAAGATATGCTAAACCACATGGGGCCACCCACAATGATAACACAGGTACTTCCAAAGTATCTCATACTTTCCTTCTCAGAAGTCATGCAAGACCCTTGGTTTCACCAGCCCCATTGGACACAGACAGTTCGAAACAACATCTGACTGTGTCATGGATGAGGTGAGAACCTTATGCATCAATTTCGTTAAACCCTGCCTTTCTGTTAATGTGGTTACCCAGAGACTTGTGAATCTGTGGAATTTTCACCCAGAGAATTGTGAATCTGTGGAATTCTCAGACACAGAAGGCAGTGGAGGCCAATTCACTGGATGTTTTCAAGAGAGAGTTAGATTTAGCTCTTAGGCGTAACGGAATCAGGGAATATGGGGAAAAGGCAGGAATAGGGCACTGAATGTGGATGATCAGCCATGATCATATTGAAAGGCGGTGCTGGCTCAAAGGGCCGAATGGCCTACTCCTGCACCTAATTTCTATGTTTCTATGACCCAGGTCAAACATAAAACCTATCATCATCTCTTGCCCCCAACACATATAGTGGAGATAAACGATCTCTCTGACAAGGCTACACAATTTATTTCTAAACGTTGCTCAAGGCACAGTGGCGCAACAGTAGAGTTGCTGCCCTACAGCACTTGCAGCGCCTGAGACCCGGGTTAGATCCCGACTATGGCTGCTGTCTGTGCGGAGTTTGTACATTCTCCCCGTGACCATGTGGTTTTCCTTTGAGATCTTTAGTTTACTCCCACACTCCAAAGACATACAGGTTTGTAAATTAATTGGCTTGATATAAGTGTAAATTGTTCCCAGGGTGTGTAGGGTAGTGTTAAAGTGTGGGGATCGCAGGTCAGGGCAGACTGGATGGGTCGAAGAGCCTGTTTCCATGCTGTATCACTAAACTAAACAAGCAAGAAGAATCTGAAGTCCCGACTTGCTTGAAATTGCTGGGTTCGCGAATCCACTAGTTGGCCTGATTAATGCATGAAAGGTGTCTGAAATTGGTCTGATTCAGTGCAAATGACTGAAATTTCACGCTCCAGGTCAAATAGGATTGCCACAAGCTGCCCCACACTGGGCATGTTTCGGAGGAGTTCCATCTATAAACAGGCTGTGCTGCCAAATCACATCAGCATCGTGCTGAGTTTCCAATGAACACACTCACTTGTGGCCCCTTGGGAGGACCTTTAAAAGTTTTCTTTATGCACTTGTCTATAAATAGTAAAATGTCAAACATTACTGCTAATGCTATTGGCTTACTATTGTCACGTGTGCTGAGATACAGAGAAAAGCTTTTGTTTGCCCGATATCCAGTCGCATCAAATCATACAATACACAAGTACAATCAACCCATACACAAGTACAACAGAAGAAGGCACAGAGTGCTCGAGTAACTCAGCGGGTCATAGAGAGATACAGTGTGGTAACAGGTCCTTCGGCCCAACTCGACCACACCACCAACAATGTCCCAGCTACACTAGTCCCACTTGCCTGTGCTTGGTCCATATCCCTCCAAACCTGTCCTATCCATGTACCTGTCTAACTGTTTCTTAAATGATGGGATAGTCCCAGCCTCAACTACCTCCTCTGGCAGTTTGTTCCATACACCCACCACCCTTTGTCAAAAAGTTACCCCCCGGATTCCTATTAAATCTTTTCCCCTTCACCTTGAACCGATGTCCTCTGGTTCTCGATTCCCCTACTCTGGGCAAAAGACTCTACCCGATCAATTCCTCTCATGATTTTGTATCCAGTGCCCTCCATAATGTTTGGGACAAAGACCCAACATTTATTTATTTGCCTCTGTACTCCACAATTTGAGATTTGTAACAGAAAATAATCACATGTGGTTAAAATGCACATTGTACAATTTTATTTAAGGACATTTTTACACATTTTTATTTCACCATGTATAAATTATAGCTGTGTTTATACATAGTCCCTCCATTTCAGGGCACCATAATGTTTGGGGCAGGTGTTTGTAATTGCTCAGGTGAGTTTAATGTTTGGGTATAAGAGCGCTCTCAGCACCTAGTCTTTTCATCACCTTTGGAAACTTTTATTGCTGTTTATCAACATGAGGACCAAACTGGTACCAATGAAAGTCAAAGAAGCGATTATGAGACTGAAAAAGAAGAATAAAACTCTTAGAGACATCAGCCAAACCTTAGGCTTACCAAAATCAACTGTTTGGAACATCATTAAGAAGAAAGTGAGCTCACAAATCGCGAAGTGATAGGCAGGCAAAGGAAGACCTCCACAGCTGATGACAGAAGAATTCTCTCTATAATAAAGGAAAATCCAAAAGCATACCACTTCATCTGTGAAACACGATGGTAGGTGTGTTATGGCCTGGGCATGCATGGCTACTGAAGGTACTGGCTCACCTATCTTCATTGATGATACAACTTCTGATGGTAGTAACATAATGAATTCTGAAATGTATAGACACATCCTATCTGGTCAAGTTAAAACAAATACCTCAAAACTCATTGACCGGCGGTTCATTCTACAGCAAGACAATGATCCCAAACGTAGGTACTCGTGGCAATGATCCAAAACATACTGCTAAAGCAACAAAGGAGTTTTTCAAAGCTAAAAAATGGTCAATTCTTGAATGGCCAAGTCAATCACCCGATCTGAACCTAATTGAGCATACCTTTTATATGCTGAAGAGTAAACTGAAGGATACTAGCCCCCAAAACAAGCATAAGCTAAAGATGGTTGTAGTACAGGCCTGGCAGAACATCACCAATGCAGACACCCAGCAACTGGTGATGTCCATGAATCGCAGACTTCAAGCAGTCATTGGCTGCAAAGGGTATGCAACTATCACAACCTAATTCACGACCTCTGCCGCGTTTGCCCTTGACTCATGCTCACAGCATCGTCGGCACGAGGTCGTAGGTAGTCGTGGCATCAAGTAGATCGGGGCGTTTTTCTAGCCTGATGAAAAATGTCCACGAGTAAAAAAGGTTGTGAATTAGATTGTGAAAGTGGGACAGGCCCTTAAACATGACTACTTTCATTTACATGACATTGCTGTGTCCCAAACATTATGCTGCCCTGAAATGGGAGGACTATGTATAAACACTGCTGTAATTTCTACATGGTGAAACCAAAATGTATAAAAATGGCCTTTATTAAAATCTGACAATGTGCACTTTAGCCACATATGATTTTTTTCTATTACAAATCTCAAATTGTGGAGTCCAGAGGCAAATAAATAAATGGTGGGTCTTTGTCCCAAACATTATGGAGGCACTGAATAAGATCTCCCCTCATCCTCCTGCACTCCATGGAATAGAGATCCAGCCTTCTCAACCTCACCCTATAGCTCACACCATCTAGTCCTGGCAACATCCTTGTAAATCTTTTCTGAGCCCTTTCAAGCTTGACAATATCTTCCCTATAACATGGTGCCCAGAACTGAACACAATATTCTAAATGTGGTCTCCCCAACTGCAACGTGACCTCCCAACGTCTACACTCTCTGGAGATAATGTGTAAGAAGGAACTGCAGTTGTTGGTTAAAACCGAAGATAGACACAAAAAGCTGGAGTAACTCAGCGGTACGGGCAGCATCTCTGGAGAGAAGGAATGGGTGACTTTTCGGGTCGGGAAGAAGGGTCTCGACCCGAAACGTCGCCCATTCTTTCTCTCCAAAGATGCTGCCTTTCCCGCTGACTTACTCCAGCTTTTGTGTCTATCTCTGGAGATCATGATAGGTGAAGTTCGAACGCTACGTCAGACTAATCAAACCCAAAATGTTATCTACGTATGTCCTCCAGAGATGATGTCTGACCCGCTAAGTTACTCCAGCACTTTGTGCCTTTTTTTTGTAAACCAGCACCTGCAGTTCCTTGTTTCTGCACAAGTACAACAGGTAGTGTAGAGTTTCCGACCCAAAACGCTATCTATCCATTTTAGCCAACATGTTGCCTGATCCACTGAGTTTGTCCAACATTTTGTGTCTATCAACATCAAGAGTGTTGGATTGTCCTATGTACTGATACAGAACAATGCAATTGTTCCTTGCTGCAGCTTTACACACCCATTAACTCAAGCATTGTCCAAAATGCCACTTTCCATTTGTCAGCCTGGTATCCTTTAACTAAGGATGGGGAAATCCCATCCAGCCTCATACTTCCAGCCAGTCACTGAGCAGTTGCCAGGGGTCCAAGCCCCAGAATCTTTAAGATTGGGCAACTTGTGCTCGGTATTAGCAATATTTCCACTGGCTGTCTAAAATGGGACTTCATCCTGAGCTGCTAAGGCTTTTGGCCACCAATTCTGAAGCAACATTCTTGTTAGGAGCTGCTGTGAGATGTAAGAGAACATTTCTATTCAAAGATCTTGCTTTGGAATAGAAGTAAATCCCCAAGAAAGAAAGGTCAGTGTAGGTTGGAACTCCCTGTTTGAACTGTTGCCGTCAGGCAGACGGTACAGATCTACAAGGACAAGGACGAACAGACTAAAAAACAGTTTTTACCCCACTGCTATAAAAGCACTAAATGTAGCCGCCAAGGAACGCAGGGGCGAGACATACTAAGGGACTGTGGTACACTGTGCAATCGACAGAAGGATGGAAGGTTGGGTATTTATGCGTGCTATTTTCATGATATTTATTTTAGTTGTTTATCTTTTAATATTTTACCTTGTATGTATCGTTAGCTTTTAGAAATGTTTGAATGGTGCACTGACTGGCTGACATTTTTTAATTTTGTTGTACATGGTTCATGTTACAATGACAATAAAGAAACTATTCTATTCTAAGAAGTACACTAAATCCTTTCAAAATATCTTTCCTTTTGTTTCCTTCACTTCAGAAGGAATTGAAATTATTACTGATTAAGAATTAAAATTCCACGAGTCTCTGAATGGGAAAAGTGAGGCATTTTCATTGGAAAATATTGGACATGTCCATCCATTTTTCTATGATCTGCAGTCCCAGTTCCCACACCACGTACAGGTGTATGTCATACCTAAGCAATTCTCTGGAGATCATCTGTGGTGCAAAACTAAAAGTAATTCCTAACTTAGCAAAGTTACTCCAGCATTTTGTGTCCAAATGCCTACTTCCTTCTTAAACCAGTAAACAAGTCAATCACACTGTTCATTGGAAATTTGTAACACACTTCACCCTTCACTGCATGATTTTCACCAAATTACTAGAACTTTTAAACATTGCAGAAGAATCTAGTTCAGTTGAAGAGGACCACATTGTCATAGTTGCAGTTAAAGTATGGGTGTCTACTAACGACAGGTTTCAAGAAAGACAAACTGGTCCCAGGGAGTTTAGTGAGAATTAGATGAAATATCAATTGTCAATGTAATAATTTTATGCTCTTTTAAAAAATCTTTCAGGAAGAATAATATTGATCCACATAATCAATTTTATTGCATCGAGGTAACACTGTCACCAGTTTCCTATCTTCTAAATTGTTTGCGAAAGATGACCAGACCTTGCTAGAAAGTAACGGCCTTTAGTGATGGAAGGAATGAAATCGATATTAGTTGAGAAATAATCCAGTTTTAAACATGTGACTTTCAGTATAACTGAATAGAATAAATAGGCATTCAGTGGAAGTAATGAAATCTTGAACAATTTGGAAGTTTAAATTTGTTCAAATGCAATTTTAATTTTGCAATGTCAGTTGTAAGTTATCCAGTCAAAATTAATTGGCTGAACTTGTTCAAAAGATCAGGCATTTTACAGCAGGTTATGCCCAAACCTACTTACATTCTTGTTTCTATGATCTTTTATGCTGATTTCACATTCAATTTGCTCGTTCAGGGAAAATGCAAGATCAGGGAAGGCGTTTCAGACGAGTCTCATTTTCTTAGACACATATTGGCCTGTTCATAAGAGTTTCATGGAGTAAAATATTTAATTTTCTCAGCAATTTACGCTGTGCACACTAATTAAACTACTAAATGGTGCAGGATGGGGTTTTTAAAGCAATTTACAGTGATTTTTTAATCAGGTTACTCACCAGTAAAAAACTGAACATCATTCTCCTGGTTAATTAAAAATCATTAATTAAAATCATTAATAATTTAAAATCGTAAACCCATTTTCAGCTCAGCTAATAAACCTCCACCAGGTTATTTCTTTTAAACTTATCATGGATTAAATAACCTTTTTCCTGTATTATCTTTCCAAATGTGTGTAGTCACTGAAAAATTTACATTTGCAATTCTGAATGTTTTTTTCAGTAATTGAACTGTAACTTAACAACATTGTTTTTAATTGTAATTAGATAGCTTCCCCTCGCACAGGAATTAGGTGCAGAGGCACAACGGTTAGAGGATTGGTATCCAGAGGCTTTCGGTGTGGATCCTACCACAACAGCAGGAGAATATAGATTCAGAATAGAATGGCTCTTCCAGTGGCACAGTGGCGCAGCTGGTAGAGCCATTGCCTCACAGCACCAGCGACTCAGGTTCGATCCTGACCTCAGATGTTGTCTGCGCGGTTTGCACATTATCCCTGTGACCACTTGGGTTTCCTCCAGGTGCTCCGGTTTTTTCCCACATCCCAAAGACATGCTGTTTGTAGGTTAATCGATCTCTGTAAATTGTCCCAGTGTGTACAGAGTGGATGAGAAAGTGGGATAATATAGAACTGGTGTGAACTGGTGATCGATGATTGACATGGACTTGGTGGGCTGAAGCATCTATTTCCATGCTGTATCTCTAAAACTAAAAAAAAAAAAAAACGTCACCCATCCATGCTGCCTGACTGCTGGATTACTCCAGTACTTTGAATCTTTAGATAGAGAAAAGTCTATGGGGTCAGCCAAAGCAGTACCAGCCGTACTGCCAGCGGGGTTTGGTAATTCGAAAGCCCAGGCATGAAGGAGGCCACATAAAATGGTGGACATTAGCCGGTCCCTCCCAGGTACTGACCTCCCCACCATCGAAGGGATCTGTAGGAGTTGTATTATATTTTTCTGAGTTTTGACTTTAGCTCATGAAAGAAACAAGCCATGGTTGACTTTGGAGCAAAAGATTATATCGCTGGTGCAGAGCATGCTGGGTCCGGCTAATGGTGAGTTGTCGGGTGTTAATTATACGGCAAGAAAGACGTGAACTCTGAATTGCCCATTGCCACAAGGAGTTGGACACTTCCGACACTTTGCAATGATTAGTTGTTAACAGTGCCGTTGTACGATGGTATGCGCTGGTACGGCATGCCAGCACCTCTAAAACATTTAAATCTACATTAATATTTGATTTTTAACATGAGTTGATTTTATACTTTGTTATTAGTTTGGTAAATTAGAATTTGATTCACAAAATCAAAGTGTCGGACATAAATTGTTGATAAATGTAGCTTAATTTTCAATTGATTTTCAATTGACATGTGTACATATCATAGTAATAGGCATTTCTTTGTCTATAAAATAACTCTGGTTAGTAGCCGTGTGAAAATTGTAGCTCTTTCCAACTCTTTGTGTGTTTCAATTAATCATAATAATTACCCATTGATTGTAATCGAACTTGAAACATAAGATTGGTTCTTAAAAGGGTAAAAACTTGTTAAATATAATTCTAATTCACCATGTCTGCTCCTCCATAAAATATTCAGTTGTTAAATTGGAATAGTTCGAGAGAAAACCTTTCTCGACAGATAAAGATTTGAGGTCAGGCACATGATATGATTCCGCACTCTGGGCTGACAAATGCACACTGACAGTCAGAATTTTCATATTGATGAGAGAAAATGTTGATTTCCCTGGTTCAAAAATATATGATTATAAACTCTGAGCAATGTACTCTTTCTCTTGTAGCTGTCACCTCCCAGCCATTTATGTGTTAACCCAGACAGAAGCAAACCTGTCACAACACCAATGAGAAATCAGGCCTTCTGATCCAACCACACAGGAAAGGATGCAGGATAGAGTCACAAGGAACTCTCATGCTATCAGTCTGAAGAAGGGTCCTGACCCGAAGCACCATCTGTCCATTCCCTTCACGGACGCTGCCTGACCCACTGAGTTCCCACACCACTTTGTTGTTTTGCACAAGGATGTAAGCTATCTTCAAAAACGTTATTGTTGTTGGCACCTCCAACTGATGAAAACAGATAAAAGGGATATAGCCTGGGTGAAATGAGAAGTCAGGAGCCAGTGAAGTGGAGCAGAAGCTAAAAAGGCACTGGAGTGAGAGAGAACTAAACAGTGCAGCAAGTTGGGATGAAATTAGATTAGCTGTTGGGTTGGGACTGAAAGCCAAGCATGAAATTAGGATGAGGAGTGGAAGCACAAAACTGGAATGTGATCCTTTCTATTTTTCTTTCTTTTGCATTAATTTTTAATTTTGTGTTCATATCTTGTGATTGAAGGCCAAAATATCTCAAGCATGTTGTGTCCGTATAATGTGAAATAAAGTAACATCAATAATGCAGCAGCAATCGGCCGTCAGTAAGAGGTCTATGTCTACATGTAAACCTGTTTAAATACACTTGAACTTCAACTGATATTGACCACAACTTTTAGCATTGAAGAGAGTCCAAGATGACTCATTGGCTTGCACTTTTCTAACATTAACAAACCTTCTATCTGAAACGTCACCCACTCCTTCTCTCCAGAGATGCTGCCAGCATTTTGTGTTTATCTTTCGTGTAAACCAGCATTTGCAGTTCCTTCCGACACAAACCTTCCACTTTCTGGAGATCGAAAGACTAATTCATTGAAGTTAGTTGATGACGTGACGTTTAACATTTTTAAGGTCCATTTGTCGTAACAAATGTAAGCTATGTTTTAGTAATACATTTCCCAACACAAGGAAGTTATTCAATGGATGGAATATGAATTATAGATATCTACTGCATCGTATCAATTGACAGCTTTATCCCACACTTGGCAATCAACATTCACTCATCGAATCAAACAATGAGATGCTGTCACCTATCTTCATTCAAGCTTCATTTAATGCAAACACTGAACGATAATAGCAAGATGGCTAGCCCTTTTTTGAGGAAGTTTTGAATCTGGAGCACAGAATTATCAAATTATAAATTGTAATACATTTTTTTAAACTGAATAAAAAATTGCTTATCTTGGTAAAAAAAAGTTTCTTTGGTTGCGAGAATAATGACTAATACTGAGAATGGCTAGATTGTAGGATTTATCAAATATTTTCTGTACAGTCTGGGCTTTTGTTGCTCTTCATATTTCCATCAAAAGCCTCATGGTGCAGAATTTTCGAATTTATACTCCGTGAATATTTTTTACCCGCATTGTTCCATCATGCATTCTTTGTGTCCAATAACACAACTGTTCTGGAGAAGTAGTGTAGATGATCAAACACAAAGATGAAAGGAACAAATCGGATGTCAGAATCAATTTTGGATGTTGCCTGATTTAACTCTGGGTGACTGTAAAGAACTTCTTTTCTTCCAAAGGAAATTAAAGCTTTATGGAGACTATATGGCAGAGCAGAAATGAAAGGAATGCATATGATTAGCAGAATCCACTTTTTACATCTAACTACATTGATCTAAAACAATTTATTATTTTAATTAAAATAAAGTATTTTCCACATAAGTTGCTCCATTTACTGTTTAGATCAGACCTTCTTGTTTTCTGGAGAGCTGAAACTCTTCAGCTTTGAGTGTCTGATTTATTGTGGTTTATCGCTACTCTTCAAATATCTATGGTGAAAAAACAGCAGTTTCCACTTGCATCATGTTTTACCCAAATGAAACCCATCTGGCCGCTGAGATATCAGAGCCAACAGCAAGTCATTAGTTGGAATAAAGAGACAGACTACATCAATGATGATCTGAAAGTGAAACCAGTTCCTGTAGCTTCATCAAAGTAAAGCAAAACTGTTCAGATTACATCAGTCAAAGATCATTGGACATCGTTTTAATTTTTATGCAGTTTATTATATTCTAAATCACTACATGATTAAGAACATAGATAACTGCAGGTTTGAATTAATTTGGCGCTATTCTGAATAGGCACAGTTCAGAAAAGGATAGTAATTGCAAAAATACAATGTGTTTTGAATTTTGACTGCGGCCAGTCGCATGAAACATTTACTGATAGTAATTCTCCCTGTGATCCCACAACAGGGTTACCCTCACCATTAATTCATTTTCTAAATTTCATCCGAGAGAATGTAGATACTTTGGAAATGAGGTAGTGTCATTGCTGCTTTTAATCTGTTGTGGTCACATTTCATTTATCCCTAGATTTATTTCAAGAGAAAAGTTCACAAATGAATTTAAATTGAATGATTCTGATGTATTTTGGAAAAATCTAATTACAATATAAATCCTACATGGCTGTTCATTTATGAAATTGAAGTCGGATTACTGCATTAAGAGTAACCTGCAGAAGTTCAGAAACCTTCATTATCTACAGGATATGTTATTTTCAGTTGTTCAAAGATTGAAGGGAATGTGTTTCTTTTAATCATCTGAAGAAGGGTCTCGACCCGAAAGGTCGCCCATTCCTTCTCTCCAACACCCATTCCTTCTCTCCAGAGATGCTGCCTGTCCCACTGAGTTACTCCAGCATTTTGTGTCGACGTTCTTGGTTCTTATAAAATATATTTTGTATTCTACACGTTTGCGCACATTTACTGTGCATAGTTTGCACTGTATTTTGCAGCAGAGGCACAGCCATTCCTTCCATAAGCCCCTGCCAGAGTTTCATAGACGTCTCCTACTTCATTCCTTATTTTGAATCCATTCCCTTTCCGTTGCACACATTTGTTGAAGAAATATCGGAAGGGAGGTACCTTCACTTCCAAGCTCATCAGCAAGATTTTGCATTTATTCAAGCTTCATGTTTGGTTCATCCGAAAACTCATTCACGAGCCTATTGACTCTGATTGGAAACAATTAACATTTCACAGCAGCAACTGTTACAATTCATTGTATGGACACACAAGGGACGGCAGAAGCTGAAATTGAGCAAAACACAATACACTGGAGGAACTCAGCTGGCCAGGCAGCATCTATGGAAGGCATGGACAGATGCTGTTTTGCCTCGACAGGTAACCTGGTTTCGGGTCACCGACACAGTCTTGTTCTATCACTGTTTTTAAGAAGGAACTGCAGATGCTGGAAAATCGAAGGTACACAAAAATGCTAGAGAAACTCAGCAGGTGCAGCAGCATCTATGGAGCGAAGGAAATAGGCAACGTTTCGGGCACCCGCTGAGTTTCTCCAGCATTTTTATGAACCTTGTTCTATCATTCCTGTTCCCTTTATCATGTGCCTGTACACTGTGGATGACTCGATTGTAATTATAGTCTTTCTGCTCACTGGATAGCATGTAATAAAAAAGCTTTTCACTGTACCTGGGTACATTTGATAATAAACTAAACTAAACTAAAACTAAAATTAAAACTGCTAATGGCAGCCCCAAGTTCCACAAGTAATGCAGACAGAAGCACAAACGTGAATGTGACTGTGGACATGTAAGTGGACACTTGGCTTCTTGTAACCAGTTTGTCAGATGGAGTAGAATGTGGAATGACCAGACATAGAATGATCATCTTAAGTGGTCCATTCAATGTTGCTTCAGAATGTAATCAGTTTAACACATGTCAAGGCTGGACATGTATACGATCATTTAACCTTCAGCACATTACCAAAATCCTCCTTTCATTAAAAAGATAACTGATCATTTAAACAAGCTGCATTGTTTCAGAGGTTTCAAATCTGTAAACGTGTCTTTGAACATTCAGGATATCAAATGCAGCCTGCCTCTAGATGTCAACACTGTTGTGGGAACATCAACCTGCTTAATGATACCAGGTCTCAAAGGACTGCTGTGGATTCTGAGAAACAGTCTTTGTGAGTTGCACAATTAGACACGTAAAAGTTGCATTTGCAGCACATTCATTCCTGCATAATCTTTACAACCCTGATATTTACCATTAGAATCAAAGAACTGCAGATGCTGGTTTACACACAAGGACGCAAAGTGCTGGAGTAACTCAACGGGTCAGGCTGCATCTCTGGAGATTGGGACCCTTCTTCAGAAACTTTACCTCATCCATGTTCTCCAGAGATGCTGCCTGACCTGCCGAGTTACTCCAGCACTTTGTGCCTTTTTTTTCTCCATATTTATTAGGTCAGTTAAGTATTTACTTTTTTATTTCAAAATCAAACTTTGTTCATAGATCAGTACACCACAGGATAGGACCAGTGTCCATGCTGAACATGATGCCAAGATAAACTAATCTCCTCTGCCTACACGTGATCCATATCCCTCTGATTCCTGCATATCCATGTCCCTTTCTAAAAGCCACCATCATATTTGCCTCCGCCACACCCCATGTCAGCATATTCCAGGCACCCACCACTTTCTGTGTAAAAAACGTACTCCATACATTTCCTTTAAACTTTGGCCACTAGTGACCTCCAGACCTCCAGCCAGTATATTGCCATTCCACCACTACCTCAATTCTATGTCCAAGCCAATTTTGCATCCAATCTACTAAGTTACCATGGACCTCATGTGCCTTAATCTTCTGGATCAGCCTACCATGAGGAACCTTGTCAAATGCTTTACAAAAGTCCGTGCATACAATATCCATTGCCTTACTCTCATCAATCGCTTCTGTCACCTTTTCAAAGAACTCAATCGAGTGTGTAGGGCATAAAGTCATGCTGATTATCCTGGATAATTCTATGCTTTTCCAGATGCGAGTTAATGCTATCCACTGATATGAAGCTCACTGTCCACAATTTCCTGGATTGTCACCACAGGCTTTCCTAAACAGAGGAACACGACTGACTATTCCCCAATCCTCTAGGACACCTGAACATGATTCAAAGATTTAATTTTCTGTAATCTTCTCTCATGCCACTCTCATTATCATAAGATAGATTCCATCTGGGAAAATGGGGATTTATCCATCTGAATAGTATTCAGGAGACCCAGCACCTTCTCATTCTTGATATCAACATGCCCAACATACCCCACCCTGATCGCCCCTTGGTAATCGTCTGGTACCTTGTACACTTCCTCTGGCTTCAGGCATAAATTCCCTCCTTTACCCTTGAGTGGTCCTACCCTCTCCCTAGTCACCCTCTTGTGTGATTTGTAATATATGCATAAAATGCCTCGAGATTCTCTTTAATCCTAATCACCAAGAACATTTCACAGCCCCTTCAGCTCTCACGGTTTCCTTTTTAAGTTCTCTTCTGCTTACTTTATATTCATCAAATTCCCTGTTTGATTTCAGCTTATGATTCCTTTTCCTTTGCAACTAAATTTGCAAAAGTCTGTCGTTCCCGAACCTTGCTCTCCTTCTCTATCTTCCTCCCAGGGACCTACCTGTTCATCTTTGTGCTGGCTGGCCTTTCAACGATGCCTGCATGCCAAATGTGGACATCCCCAAGAACAACTACTCCCAACCTTCCCTACCTCCTGCCTATCCAGGTACAAATCCGGAGATCACTGAAGATAGCACTGGAAGTAGATAATGTGAAGTAGGAAGACGTAAGGGATATTGGCCTTCATTAGTCGGGACACTAAATACCAAACCAGATTCTGACCCAACAGAATAAGACTTTGGATACACCTCAAGTGGAGTACTGAGTGCACTTCTGAGAACCAGGCTATTGCAAACATGAGACCACACTGTAAAGGGTGCAGAGGAGATTCATCAGAATATTTACAAAGTGCTGGAGTAACTCAGCGGGTCAGGCAGCAGGAGCTAGTGTTTGATGGCACTGGGCCTGTACTCGCTGGAGTTTGGAAGGGGTAACCTCATTGAAACCTAGCGAATAATGAAAGGCTTGGATAGAGTGAATGTGGAGAGGATGTTTCCACTAGTGGGAGAGTCTAGGACTCATGGTCATAGCCTCAGAATTAAAGGACCTTCCTTTAGGAAGGAGATGAGGAGGAATTTATTTCGTCAGAGGGTGTTGAACCTATGAAATTATTTGCCATAGAAGGCTGCAGAGGATATTTTTAAGGCAGAGATAGATCAATTATTGATTAGTACAGGTGTTAGGGGTTTTGGGGAGAAGGCATGAGAATGGGGTTAGGAGGGACAGATGATCGAATGGCAGAGTAGACTTGATTGGCCGAATGACCTAATTCTGCTCCTGTCACTTATGACCTTATGACCTCTGGAGAGATGGAATGGGTGATTTTTTTGGGTCGAGACCTTTCTTCAGACTTCAATATCCCAGATATAACCTGGGATGGAACATTTCAGTTATGAAGAGAGGCTGGATAGGAGTGATCTGTTCACCTGGAATGCAGGAAGTAAAAGGGGACATTGCTGAAGTATATAAAATAATGAGGGTTGACAGAAGGAAACATCTCCTCATATCAGAGGTGGATACGATAAAAATACATACATTTAGGATAAGGCGGAAGAAATGGGCTTTGTCCAGAGTAGGGAAATCAAGACCCAGAGGACATAGGTTTAAGGTGAGAGGGGAACGATTTAATTTCAATGTCCAACAGTGAAAGATCCCTAGACTGTCGTGCTGCACCACAGAGCCTTGGCATCAGCTGCAGCAATCTTCAGCAAGTCCCTCAGCACGTACTCCTGCAGTCGGGAATGGGCAGCTGGCCACCTTCCCTGATGGACATCTCGCTGTGCTGGGAGTCCAACAAGTTTCGGGCAGACCAAAGAGCATCTTTTACCGAGTTGATGATCTCCCAGCCACACGACGTCCATCACTGAATGTGTCCCTGGAACAGTTGGTAATCAGAGAATCCTCTGTTCCAGAGCTGTTCAGGATGAACGGTGAAAAGGACCCTTGCATCCTTCTCCAGACCCTCTTCACAAATCCACACTCTGCGAAGGGGTGGACAACTGACTCCTGAGGAGTTGTCTTTAGCTGCCCCTTGTACCTCCCATGTATGAAAGCATACTGTTAGTGTGAACTTTTCACAGTCATGGGCGAGTAAGTGTGTTATTGTACTGAGTCCACGTTAAAGCCATGGGATGTTTGAGACGGTGGCGTGATTACAAATCTTCACAGCAACATCAATGTTTTTCCACCAGATCCGATTTCTGCTCTTGCCATTTTACACTTCTCTGAATTAGCATTTCATAGGCTCAGTCATAAAAGGGAGAAGTGCAAGACATAGAATCATTATTTTAGTTTAACTAGAGAAAAAATTAATTTGAGTAAATCATATTTCAAAAGCCCACATTTCACATTCAGTGCTGAGGAGGATTGGCAATTTCCATTCAAGTGCATCGCCACACACCATGCCCTGCAGCTGACTAATAGCACCGTTCTCACAGTCCTGAATGGATAGAGCCTGCTCCTCATTACTCACTGGCAATGATGAACCAAGCACAAGCTCAGACAGCATCAGCCCTGTGCTACACTCTTGTCCTAAACACACCATTGAATTGAATACTTTATTGTCACATGTAACAAGTCACAGTGAAATTCTTTGCTTGCACACCCAAGGTATGCAATTGTCACCACATAAAGGCAGCTGACAAAATTATAAAGTAATCCATGCCAGGTACACCCTTGTTCTCCCATCTTCCCCCCCCCTCCTCCCTTCTTTCTTCCCCCCCCCCCCCCCCCCCCCCCCCCCCCCCCCCCCCCCCCCCCCCCCCCCTTTCCCCCCCCCACCTCTCCCTCCCCCCCCCCCCTCTTCCCCCCTCCCCCCCCCCCCCCCCACCCCCCCATTCCCCCCCCCCCCCCCCCCCCCCCCCCCCCCCCCCCCCCCCCCCCCCCCCCCCCCCCCCCCCCCCCCCCCCCCCCCCCCCCCCCCCCCCCCCCCCCCCCCCCCCCCCCCCCCCCCACTCACGGCGGTTCCCCACGCCGGGTTCACCATTGTTGCTGACTTTGCAGCAATTCTACATTTCACTGAGAGCATTATTTAATTCTTTAATAAAATGTTTTTATTAAACCACGTAATAGATGCTCCCGATTTAATAGTCAATAGGAAGTATACCACATGTGCTTTATGTCACAACACCTTTTTGCTTTCGTCCAGTGTGTGACATGACTAAGAATCACACCAACATTTGCATTAGTGATCCATCCTAAATGCTAAATTCCATTAGAAAATACAAATTAACCTCTTTTTCATTTTCAAAAAGAATGGCAGGCATACAATCCATGACAATATCATTACATACACAAGTAATGCCAAAGCAATAAAAAACTATTTGGCACATCAAACCAGATCCATTCCAGATCAGTGTTCGATTTTTCTTAATACCCAATTCCCTCTAACATTAATCGTTGATCCAATGTTAAAAGACAATAAACAATCTTGGGTTGATGTCACTTGTATCACTTTCACAACCTCTAAATGTTCAAAAGGACGTTAGAGCAAGTTGGGTACTTTCTGAAGTGTAGCTTGATGGCCAATTTGTACTCAGTATCTACAAACAGTGATCTAATGACAATATACTCAGTTTTAGTGATAGTGATTAAGAGATAGATGTTGCTCGGAAATGATGGATAACTTCCCTGCTCTTCACTGAAAAATGCGTCGCGCTCAGAGAGCAGACATGGCCTTGGATCAATATTTAGGCAGCACGATGGTGCTGCCTTACAGCGCCAAAGACCCCGGTTTGATCCTGACTACGGATGCTGTCTGAGTTTGTATGTTCTCCCCATGGGGAATTTTCCGGGTGTTCCAGTTTCCTCCCACACTCCAAAGAAATACAGGTTTGTTGGCTAATTGGCTTGGTAGAATTGTAATTTGTCCTGAGGGTGTAGGATAGTGCAAGTGTGCGGGGATTGCTGGTCGGGGAGGACTCGGTGGGCTGAAGGGCCTGTTTCCGTGCTGTATCTCTAAACTAAACAAATATTTTATCCAAAATATGCAATTCTGACAGTTTGAGCAATTCTGACAGTTTGAGCAATTCTGACAGTTTGAGCAATTCTGACAGAGTTTGCTCAATTCTGCACTGCAATCTAAGCATTGGATTTTTCCTTAAGGTTCCTTGAATGGGACTTAACAAAATCTAACAAAATCAGACTCATCTGTGGCTGATTGTTTTGTATTAGAGAGAGATAAATTGCTTTTTATACCATTTTCCACCCTTCAAATTTCAAACATTTCCCATCTGCAGAACGTAATCCAGTACTTTTTAAAAGACATTGATTGATTTTGCATAAACAACTTTCTCTGACTGTTCATTCCACTTTTGCAAAATGAAAATGTCAAGTGGGACCTCTGACCTGTATTCCAGGGAGAAGTGTGTCAGCTCGATGTTGTTGTACAACCACTTGAACTCTAAGGGCCAGCTCCCCTCAGCCATACATGTCAGCACTAGGCGGTTCCCCTCCAGATGGATCTGGGAGCGAATTGGCTCGGTTTTAAAATAGGGAGGCACATCATCTGAAATACATAGAGGAAATGTGTAAGGACAAGGCATCTAATACTGATTTTATTTACAAAAGAACATAATGACACCATCTGTTTACAATATTCTAACAAAGAGTTTAAAATGCGTTTAATTGTCAGGAAGAAACTGCAGATGTTGGTTACATCGAAGATAGACACAAAATGCTGGAGTAACTCAGTGCGATAGGCAGCATCTCTGGATAGAAGGAATGGGTAACTTTTCGGATCGAGGCCCGTTGCATCACCCATCCCTTCTATCCAGAGATGCTGCCTGTCCCACTGTGTTACTCCAGCAATTTGTGTCTATCTTCAGTGTTTGATTGTCATATGTATCGTCAATGGAATGAAATTCTTACTTGCTGCTGCTTAAGAGGCCCATTAAGTAAATAATCGATAACACAATAAATTAATAATCAGTAATACTCTGTAACCGAACCATAACACTGCAAAACACAAGTCCATTGTGCGACCAAAACAAAGTCCTCAGTAGATCACAGTTGCTGAGGCGGTGGTTAATGTTGTACAGTGTCCCAGAATCAATGCACCCAACCTGTTGATAGCCACTGTGGTCCCAACTCATCAAGTTAATTTTGTGTTTTTTCTGAAATGTCCTTCATTTATTAGGACAAAGGAAACGACTGAGTTGTAGAAGTGAGTTAAATTAAAACAGGTCATTCTCCTTCACTCCACACCGAAACCCACTCAAAGATGTGTTCTCCATTGTACAAAGCCAATTGGCCACATTAGCAATGATGGCTGTTTTGTAATTGGTAATATAAAAAAATGGATTGCAAGGATCTTGAAATTAGGTAGCATGTTACTAATTTAGAAATGCTACATTAGCAGTTGTTTACCAATTTATGGACATGTATAGCATCTCCACTAAGCTCAGCGGGAACTCAGAACAGCAAACAAAATATTGTGATGCATCCATCCCTGGGTTACTTGCTCAGAATGCAGGATTGCTGAATTATTTTTTTATCATTTTACTTTAAATAAAATTGACACCACTACTGTAAGAGTCATTTCAATAAAGTCGTTTGAGTGATTTTAATGTTGGATCGTTTCAAAGCCATCAGTTTTTTAAAAACTATTAACTGAGGGGATCAATGATCTGAAAAGATCTTCTGAATGCCTCATTCCTGAGGTGTCCATCACACCTTCGTCTGATCTCATTTGCTCTATACATTGCATAGCTTAACATTACTGCAGAAAGCTTGGGAATGTAAGGTTCTTCCTCAATTTTATTTTTTTAAATGTCTAATTTTAGACAGGGAGAATTAAGGGACAGAAGTTTAGGGGTAATATGAGGGGGAACTTCTTTACGCAGAGAGTGGTGGCGGTGTGGAATGAGCTCCCAGTGGAAGTGGTGGAGGCAGGTTCATTGGTATCATTTAAAAATAAATTGGATAGGCATATGGATGAGAAGGGAATGGAGGGTTATGGTATGCGTGCAGGCAGGTGGGACTAAGGGGAAAAAAAAATTTGTTCGGCATGGACTTGTAGGGCCGAGATGGCCTGTTTCCGTGCTGTAATTGTTATATGGTTATATGGAGATGTGGACCTCAGATCTACAGAGGGATTTTAAAAAGGACAATTTTTGAACACCCTTTAATGTGAAGGCTATTGTCCCATTAACAAGTTCTGCTGCTGGCTGGGACTAGATGTTTTCTATCAGAACACAAAAGAACAGCACTGTGGTGCAGTGGGTAGAGTTGTTGCCTCACAACGCCAGAGACACAGGATTGATCCTAACTTCAAATGCTGTCTGTGTGGAGTTTGCATGTTTTCCCTGTGACCAAATGGGTTTTCTCCGTGTGCTCCGGTTTCCACCCACAATCCAAAGACATGCGAGTTTGTAGGTTAATTGACCATCTGTGAATTACCACTAGTTTGTAGGGAGCAGATGAGAAAGTGGGATTACATAGAACTAGTGTGAATGGTGATCGATGATCGGTGTAGACTCGGTGGGCCGAAAAACCTGTTTTTCCATGCTTATTTCTTGAAACCTAAAAGAAATATGCCCACCTGGGTGCATTTTAAATATCCATTTTTGCTTTCATCATTTATTTTGACAAGACACAACTCGTAGTCCCAGAATAAAGATCAACCTTGATTGATAATGAAACAATGTGATGGCAGATTGAGTCACAATGAACTGGTTTGGTGGATTGCATCTTTGGCTTGTGGTCAAAGTTCTCTTTCCATGCAGTTCCATTTGCTGCTACAATGTTGGCAACATGAGCAAACCCCTTCAGCCTGTCCCTTGCCTTACACGGCGGCACGGTGGCGCAGCGGTACAGTTGCTGCCTTACACCGAATGCAGCGCCGGAGACCCGGGTTCGATCCTGACTACGGGTGATGTCTGTACAGAGTTTGCACGTTCTCCCCGTGACCTGCGTGGGTTTTCTCCGACATCTTCAGTTTCCTCTCACATCTCCAAAGACGTACAGGTTTGTAAGGTTAATTGGCTTTATAAATGAAAAAAAATTGTCCCTGGTGGCTATGGGATAGTGTTAACATGCAGGGATCGCTGGTCGGCATGGACCCAGTGGGCCGAAGGGCCTGTTTCCGTGCTGAATCTCTAAACAAAACTAAGCTGCAATAATGGTCCTACTAACAAACATTGGTGATGATAGGTCTGGAAACCAGCAGTAATTCTCTGTCACATCCAAGTTCCTATCAGTCATTACTCTCCTTTCCTTATGGTTGACCTAGTTTTCATGCTGAACTGGGAACCCCAGATTCAATCTCCCCTCGACCCGATTTTGATTAGGGCCCATAGGAAAAATGCACCTTTATTTAGCTAATCTGATGCAGCAAATGCAATGGAGCTGTGGCATCTGCTACCAAGCTGTCATCAGGTTGCCATTTTCTGGGAGTGCAAACGTGGATGTCAGGAGATCCCGTTTGTTGCTGGACTAGGTGGTGCCACAGTCATGCAGTGTTGCAGCTAGAAGTCCCACTGCCGTGCAACTCCAACAAACTAGTGCTGTATGAATGGAGTCCGCACATTCTCCCTGTGACTCTGTGGGTTTCCGCTGGTCTCCTCATATACCCAAGGAAGTGCAGGTTGGTAGATTAAAATGCGCACTGTATATTGTCCCTGGTGTAGATAAGATGTAGGGTTTGTGGGGAGCAGAATGGGATGTGGAGAATAAACCAGGGGGTTCAGTGCAAACAGGTGCTTGATGGCCAGTCTGAACTCAGTGGGCCAAATGGCCTGCATCCATGCTGTAACACTCTCTGGCTCAACCATTTCACCATAAGCTGACTGATGTTTGTGGCGCTGGGGTTTACTGAGGAATCCTTGCCTTGAACTTCTGTTGGTAGACAAAAACTTTTGAGAAGAAAAAGTGCTGTTCCAGACATTGACATGATGTGGCTCCTTGTTTGGGTTTTTGATGCCACACGGAACTTTTCATCAGTCAATGTATTTACAAGATGATGTGAAACGAGAAGATTTCAGCATTATCCACTCGAACCCTTCCTTTGCATTCAGCTGTCAAGATTTTTTTAATTGTCACATAGCAGCCTTTACATCATCCCACAAGCACACTGACACAGCTGATCAGGCAGACAACTGCAACGGGGAGAATTGAAAGCTTTCAACGGCTGCTGATGGAGCTGTTTACAACTGAAACCGTCAGAATTAAGGCAACACTCACTGGCTCCATATAAAACAAAAGAACCTTTGATGTCCATCAGTACATTTTTCCAAGTATTCGAATGTGAATTTTAAATACAGTCATACTATTAGTCAATTATCTTCTCTTTCCCGCACAATGAATTATCCTGCTTTTTCTGAAAAATGTCAGCAAGTTCAGAAGATTGATAGAAACAGATTGAATCAAAACAAAACAATGATAAAGCACAGTGTCATTGTTGTCTTCCAAAATAAATCCGAGCTCGTTTCAACATGGATTTGGGGGTCATCAATATGTGGAACTGAAGGATATTGTCAAGAGTTTGCGAGCACAAAGGTCTACAGTATAATAAGATGTTATTATTTCTAAAGAGTTTGCCTGGGGTGAAGTGTCCTGCACGCTTGCATTACAGCACCATGTTAACCAACAGCAATACAAGAGAAGGAACAGACTGAAATCAATTCATGGCTACTCCTTTTGAACATTCAATCATATGCAGATAATCATCGATTTTAATATTAATTTTCAACAGTCACAAACAAAAGATCAGAACAAAGGTGTTGCCTTGGGTCCCAAGCCCCTCTATCAGTCCTTTGATCTAAGTCATTGATACAGATTAGAACCAGCTGTGGTTCAGGCAATGACCCTTGCTGGTAACATCCCATCAACACACCATGGCCAACTTCTCTCCACCCTCTTCCATCCATCTGCCAACCAATCTTCCTTGTTCAGTATTGGCATTCCCTTGATATCTAATTTCTGATTGATTGACAGGTACAGCATAGAAACAGGCCTTTGGTCACATGAGTCCATGCTGACCATTGATCAACCATTCACAAGTTCTATGTTATCTAGTTTTCACATCAACTCCCCACACACAAGGGGCAATTTACAGAGGCCAATTAACTGACAAACTCACACAAGTCTTCGAGACGTGGGAGGAAATCAAAGCACCCGGAGGTAACCCAGGCGATTACAGGGTGAATGTGCAAACTCCACACAAACAGCACCTGAGATCAGGATCGAACCCGGGTCTCTTGTGCTGTGAGGTAGTAGCTCTACTAGCTGCGCCACCATGCTACAGTTATTCTGTAATAAGTTTTAGTGTTGCACCATATCAAATCAATCTTGAAAAACCAAAAATGCTTTATTCACTATTATATCCTTTATTAAACTGGGTATATATAACTCAAAAAACTGAAACACTGACATTTCAAATAATTTGCTCCTGTAACCAGACCAGATTAGTCCGGCCCTGTCCGATTAGTCTGGCCCAGACATTCATCCTGATACCAGTGTTAATTCTGGAATGCACTGACTGCCTCCATTTCTCTACAGAAGTTCCAGATGCAAGATTCTTTAGGTTTAGTTTATTGTTAGTTGATTATTGTCACATGTACCAAGGCAAAGTGAAAAACTCCATGCTGTGCGCTATCCAGTCAGCGAAAAGACTGTACATGATTACAATCATGCCGGCCACATGTGAGTGTTTATTTTTAAAAGATAAACCAGTTTTTCAGCAATATTACTATTCCTCTGAGGCGTTACAGCTGAGTGGCTTCCTGAAGCTGTGCAGTGGTCACTTTGCTCATGGAGCCTGCAGAGTTTCTCCCTATCTCTACCAGTAGTTAGCACCATGAGTATGCTGGGAGGGAGAAGGGTTGTGGTTCCTACTGCGCTATATTCAGGGACTGATCTATCTCCCTGTCACCTGGCCACGCACCAGGTCTCCGTTGGACCCGGCGGGAGGGCACTGACTGCCTCCAGGATCCAACATCCAGTTGTCTGTGTCACTCGGATGCCCTGCGATCAGACTGGAGTCCAATCCAACACCTTGGAACTGAGGCTACTCGAGGTGCAGACGTTTGTAGCAGAGATGGAACAGGGCAGTGATTTGTTCACACATCACTGTGGGTGAGTGTATGGAACAAGCTGCCAGAGGGGGTTGTGGAGGCAGGGACTATAACAACATTTAAAAGACACTTGGACAGGTACATGGAAAGGAACCGTTTAGAGGGATATGGAGCAAATGTGGGCAGGTGCGACTAGCTAAGATGGGGTATCTTGGACGGTTGGGCCGAAGGGCCTGTTCTGTGCTGTATGACTCTCTGACTATTTGAGTTGCCTTCTGCAGGAATGCAATGTTCTCCCCTGCAACTGCAGTACATCAGTAAAACTCACCAACCAACAAATCCAACTTTTAATTAATTAATTAAAGTTTTTTGTATTTAAACGACTAAGCTTTTTTTATTTTTTAAGCTAAATACTTAATGAATTCTACCCATAATTTAAAACCAAATTAAATATTTACCCAGTGGTGAGTTAACACTGCTAACTCGTCGCATCTCTCGCTCCCTCTGTGCCTGACGGATTGTCTTCCTCTTACCGCTCTGCCTTACACGTCCCCATCACTCCACACTCATTCACATCTGCTGCTTCCCCTCCTCTCCACCCATCCCATCCACACTGCTCTCAGCATTCTCCCTGTGGCGGAGATTGCATTTCCCATTGCTTAATACCAACCGTTGAACACATTTTTGCTCACTTCTTTTTATCTCTTTGAATTTGACTGGTAACCTCCTTGGCATCTTCAAGGAACTTAGGGTTATAAAGTCACGCAGCACAAAAACAGGTATTTTAGCCCAACTCGCCCATGCTAATCAAGATACCCCATCTAAACTGGTCCCATTTGCCTGCGCATGGCCCATATCGTTCTAAACTTTTTCTATGCATGTACATGTACCACAATGAGCCCAAATGATCCCCACCATCATTGACTAAAAACAAGTTTATCCCTTTGTTACGGGAAACATTACTGTCGGACGCAGTTCATTGCAGGCTGATCCTTGGCATGGAGGGCTCTGACGAAAGGTTGAACAAGTTGGGTCCATGCTAATTGAGAGGTAATCTTATTGAAAGATCCTTCAGGGGAGTAACAGGGCAAATGCTGGGATGGATCTCATGCCAAAGGGCTTGGACTCAGGATGAGGAGGTGCTAACTTAACACAGAGAGGAGGAAGGATTTCTTATCTTGAAAGGTTTGGAATATCTTCCCTGGAGGTGGAATCGAGGGTTGTGCGTACAGGCAGGGATGTGGATTTGATGGAAAGTTGGATAGAACACTGGTGCAGACTTGCTCCTCTATGGCCCACTTCTCCTCTTTCTCATGGCTGACACACTATCTTCTTTTTAGCCAAGGAGCCTCAACCCCTAGCAATTCGGAAACTGATATATTTATTAATCTTGACAATCCTCGCAGTTGTAAAAGGTTCCCTGAACATAAATAAATACATGCTTAATACAACTTACTTCACGACCAGCAAATCTAATAAATGTTAACATTCCCATCCCCATTAACATTTTTAGTCAGAGGGAAATTAAGTACCTGGATGTAGCCAAGTTTTATCTGATCATAAACCATAGAAGATTGCCAGATAAAATAAGGAATTTAAATAAAGGAAATTCTTTAGCTCATTTGATGTTGTGTCTCTGAATGCTACTGCTGTCAGCTGTCTACTGCATCAGCACTTACAGCTCTTCCAACTCTCCATTTGGTTTGCTTGAATTAAACAATGCTTTGGGGAGAAAACAGTTGATCCAGTTTATTCTGCTGATGCTAGCACGGACAATGTATGTAAAGATTACATGGTACCACAGGGCAGCCTAAGTGACAACGTCACAGCAGCTTTCTGATCGTGAAGTTTGTAATCTGAAACAGGTTTCAGAAGAGGTTACCAGCTGGATATGACTGGAAATGTTCAGTTATTGACAATAGACAATAGCTGCAGGAGTAGGCCATTCGGCCCTTCGAGCCAGTACCGCCATTCAATGTGATCACAGTTATGTGGAGAGATTAGTAGTGATTGTTTTTCCAACACCAGGAGTCAATTATGGTTATTTTTGTGAAACAGCTTTCAACTATTTCTCCTGGGAACTGAGGACTATTCATCTAAACTGGTTGGGAGAAGGACTGGAGGGGAAATTGTGGAGACATTTCTTCTATCTGAATGTATGATGGAACTGTTGGGTCTTTTAAAAGGGCTCTGGACAGATAGTTTTGGAAGGCAAATTTGCTGGAATGTCCATAGGTGAATTTCTTCGCTTGATTGCACAAACCTGAAGGGCCAAAAAGCCTTTGTCGGTCTTGTAAGGTTGCATAAAAATGAGCTGCTGGCAAATCCCAAACAGAATATGTAGGAAGGAACTGCATTGCAAACATTGACACAAAGTGTAGTCACACAAAGCGGGTCAGCCAACAACTCCGGGAAAAAGGGTCTGAAGAAAGGATCCGACCCGAAATGTCACCTATTCATTTTCTCCAGAGATGCTGCTTGGCCCACTGAGTTACTTCAGCATTTTGTGTCTATCTTTGGTAAATCCCAAACAGATGTTAGTTAATATTGTAGCAAACACAAATGTGCAAATATATGTCCTAAATTTGGCTGCCAGAGGATGGAAGTTGAGCTTGTGTGCAAGCATTGGCAAGTATTATTTTCAGCTTACTTTCTCAATCTTGTTAAGTACCCTGTATAGTTTATAATCTCCCACCGGGACATCTCCGTTTGATTTTGAACAGTGCTGGTTTATCAAGTCATTATTTATTACTCATCCCTCCGGCAACTGAGCGATGAGTAATAAGGAATGACTCGATGAACTAGCATTTATTGCCAATGGGATTACTCAAAGCTTCTGGCAAAAGAAATGGATTTAATGTAGCATTTGGGGAAATGTATGGTTGATGCAGAGGCAGTGGACAAGGAGCCTGTGTCCATGCTGGTCCTCTCTGTAATGAACTGGGTAGAGGCACGGACTGGCCACACGACCGGTAAGGTTCAGAATCAAGTAGACACCAGCAGCCGCAGATGCTGGTGAACAAAAAGGACACAGAGTGCTGGAGTAACCCAGCGGCTTGTCCATGCTCTCCAGAGGTGCGGTCTGACGCTTTAGGTTCAGAATCCTTTACCTTTTATCTCTGCACTGTGGATGGCTTGATTGTAATCTTGCACACTTTTGTTTGACTGGATAGTGCACAAATAAAAGCTTTTCACTGCACCTCAATACAGGTGACAATAATAATCTAAACTAAACTAAGAATCACCTCTGCTAGTTTGACTCCAGCTGAATCAGCAAGACAACAGCTTATTCCTACTTCAACCCACATTTTGTTTAATCGTGTTGAGCCACACACTTGGCCAGCAGAGGGTGTGGGGGGAGGGAAGGGAGGGGAGTCACAGCGTGGAAATAGACCCTTTGCCCCAATTTGCCGGGCACAGCAGGGTGGGCCATCTGCCTGGGCCCTGGTGTTATAAAGTCGGTAGCCCTCCCAACACACCCACTGTGTCCCCAGCATGAAACACACCCCCGCGCGAGGTCACTTTGATGAATTATAGCAACTCCTAATCTTAGATTTTCCACCTTAGTTCTGCATTAAATTCTGTTCAGTCTGCTGAGCGCACTTTTATTTAACCCTTAAACACAACACATTCACTGTCTTCCACTGATTCTGCACAGAAGCAAATCCCGCAAGTCTCTCGTTTCCAGAGTTAGATGCAGGAAACACTCAGCAAGTCAGGCAGCATTTGTGAGTGAGAGAAGCACAGCTAATGCCTCACGTTGTTGACCCTTCAGTGGAAAGAAGGATCCAGACCTGAAATGTCATCTGTCCATTCCCTCCCCAGATGCTGCCTGACCCACTGAGTTCCTGCAGCACTTTGTGTTTCAAAATTCCAACATCTGGTCTCTTGTGTCTTCATCACAGTCATTCTGTTGAAGGGTCATTGGCTTGAAACACTAACTCAGTTTCTCCCCACACAGGTGATGCCTGACCTGTTGGCTTTATTTCCCACCTCCATTTCTGCATTATAGTTTCCAACTGTAAATACTTGCCATCTCACTCAATCCCTTGATGTCTTCACGTCACAAGACGTTCCACACTCAATGTCATTGGATTAAGCAGAGGCAGGGAACAAGTGTGGGTGGAGAGAAAGGAACACAATGATACAAATCACTATGGGGTAATAGGCAAATTAACCAAATTTAGATCAAGTTTGTGATTTCATGTTCAGAATTGTTTTTTTGGTTGTTTTTCCAAAGCTATACTTCCAGGAGTGGTAGGATGAATAGGTGCTTACTATAGATCACAGTCAAACAGTACGGAAACAGACCCTGCAGTCCAAATCATCCATGCCGACCAAGATGCCCATCTAAGCTAGTCCCATTTTTCTACAATTGGCCCATATCCCTATCAACCTTTCCTATCCATGTACATGAACAAATGTCTTTTAAATATTGTCAGTGTACCTACCTCCTCTGGCAGCTCGTTCTATATATTCAAAGTATTAGCCCTCGGGTTCTGATTAAATCTTTCCCCTTTCAGCTTAAACCTATATCCTCTGGTTCTCAATTCCACTACTCTGGGCAAAAATCTCACACACAAATGTTTTCAGACATTTTTTGATGATACAATTAGTGCTTGCCTAAGGAATGGCACAACTTGAGCATGTTTGAACTAGAGCACCTGTCTTGTGGAAGATGAAATCTAAGACAGGCAGCTGACTTTTCACAATTTTATTGCCAATCAACTGTACATTTAGTTATTCCTTCCTCAGCTTATTGGACAGATACACTCAAAACTCTCAATCAACAATACATATAAAATGTAGAAACAAAGAACTGCACATGCTCATTTATACCAAAGATAGACACAAAGTACTGGAGTAACTCAGTGGGTCAGAGAGCATCTCTGGAGAAAAATGATGGGTGACGTTTCGGGTTGTGACAGTTCTTCAAACATATCTGACAATGTGCAAGGCATACTACAGGGTGTGGTTTGGTCAGTTGACTGTTTTTTGAGGAATGGGAATGATAACCGGAAAGATTATTTGATAAAAAGACGGGGAAGAATATAATCTTTGAATAGCATGGAATGTTTCAGGGTATGAATCCTCTGGGTATCCGCTGGCAAGCAGAGCTAATAAATGCAGCATGAGTGAACACTTGGCGGAGTGCCGGGCAGGAGCCAACTATTGTTGTTATGTGGGAGCTCTGAGCGGTAAAAGGAGCAGAGAATGAGTTGGAGCAGGAGGCAGGAGTCCGGTCAAGCACTGATGCACAAGTCTTATCCGAGATTTCAGAGTGATGAGCACTGCTCTCGTGTGAGACAGCAAGGCTGACTTGGCCTCTGATCTTAAACTTGTTGGAAAAATCAAATGGACCCTCTGCATGTACATTTCCCTTCCTCTTGAATTCCCTGCTTGCTGCAGAAAATATGTTGCCTCCAGCAGTCATTTAACTTCGGAGACTTCAGTAGTCATATTCCTGACAAAACCACTCCTGTAGTACAGAAGAAACCATGTTACTCTGAATCTACAGTGCTGATGTATAAATGGTATTATTTTGGGACTGTAATAATTTCCATTGATGTTAAGCCTTTAAATGTCAAAGAGGTTGCTAGGCACTTCACAGTGATGGTTTATAACAAAAACTAAAAAGGTTAGAACACAGAATGGCAGCATGGAGTGCAGTGGTAGAGTTGCTGCCTTGCAGGCCCAGAGACCCTGGTTCGATCCTGACTACGGGTGCTGTCTGTATGGAGTTTTAAAGTTCTCCCTGTGACCGCGTGGGTTTTTCCCTGGGTGCTCCGGTTTCCTCTCACACTCTAATGACGTACGCGTTCATTGGCTAAGGTAAAGATAATAAATTGTCCATGGTGTGCAGGACATTGCCAATGTATGGGGATCGATTATCGGTGCGGAGTTGGTGGGCCAAAGGACCTGTTTCCGCGTTATATCTCTAAACTAAACTAATCAGTATGGCACAGAAACTGCCCTTCAGCACACAATGTTCAGGCTGAACATTGATGTCAATTTAAAGTGAACATGAAGTGAACATTTTCCCGATGTTGGGGAAGTTCAGAACAAGGGGTCACAGTTTAAGGATAAGGTCTTTTAGGACCGAGATGAGAATTTTTTTTTCCACTCAGAGAGTGGTGAATCTGTGGAATTCTCTGCCACAGAAAGTAGTTGAGGCCAGTTCATTGGCTATAATTAAGAGGGAGTTAGATGTGGCCCTTGTGGCTAAAGGGATCAGGGGGTATGGAGAGAAGACAGGTACAGGATACTGAGTTGGATGATCAGCCATGATCATATTGAATGGCGGTGCAGGCTCGAAGGGCCGAATGGCCTACTCCTGCACCTATTTTCTATGTTTCTATGTTTTTATGATGCCAATTTAAAGTGATCTCATCTGCCCGAACATGATCCATTTCCCTCCTTTCCCTGCACTTACATATACCTATTTAAAAGCCTTTTAAATGCCACTATTGAATCTGCCTCCACCACCACCTGAGTTCCAGCTCCCCACCACCCTATGTGAAATAAAATTGCCATTAACTGTTTTTCCTTGCACAGGTGCCTCCTGGCCTGCAAAGGTCTTCCATCATTTTCTGTTTCTGTTTCAAATTCTCAACTTTCTCAGATTTTATTTTTGGGGACGGCGGACGGACTGTGATGTATTGATAATTTTTATGTATTTTTCAGAAAGAGGAAAGTGAATATTTGGCATAATATGGAGGGAAATAAGAGGAGTGGTAAGGAGAGAAATTGAAGATGAAGGGAAATGTTGGTACACGGATAAGGTGATGGCAAGTGATTTATGAATTTAAGGAAAAACCCATGCAAAATCATAGAATCAAAGGCACAGGAGAAGGAGGAGAATGCATGAGAGGAGTTACAGCAGCTGGGCCTGGAAATAAACAGTGAATAACCAACGTCATCAAAAAATAAAATAAAATATGAGCAGGGGAGTCGAGATGCAATCTATTATAATGTATTTAGCAAAGTAACTGTTCCTCTTCATTGGTTGAGACTAGAACACATAGCTTTACAATGATGTTACCAAATGTAAAACAGCTCACAAAACTCATCCCTCTTTGAGGAAAGGAAGTCAAATTTAAATCTACAGTGTTTATTTCACATCCAGTCAAGCTGTCCATCTAACTGACTCTTGTTGTAAATTGTGAATGACCAGTGCAGGATTGTTTTACAGATGAACAGATCCTACTTTGTTTGCTGATTTCAAAGATATTATGAATCGTTCTAGGATTCAAGGAGTGTAATGAGTTGCAGAAGTAACCCATCAAACTTGCCGAATGAACCTGATCTATCTTTCAGTGAGCTATGGGATCCTGATCATGCCTGATAATGTGGCAGAGGAGGTTTAGATGAAGGAGAAATTCTGGTCAACATTACAGAGCAGCAAATACACCAGTAAGAGGATTGGGATGATTCTTTTTCCCCATGTTAGTGGCTTCACCTGTAAACGACTCTCAGACACAAGAGCCAGACAAAGATCAGCTGATCCAGCGGGCAGCAATGAAAGACAGAAACATTAGGATATGATTCTTTAAAACATATAACAGAACAGTGCAGGAACAGGCCCTTTGGTCCACAATTTGTGTGCCGAACATGATGCCAAGAGAAACAAATCTCTTCTGCCTGTACATGTTCCATATCCCTCTATTCCTTGCACATCCATGTGCCTTTATAAAAGCTTCTTAAATGCCACTATCAGATCAGCCTCTACCATCATCCCTGGCAACGTGTTCCAGGCATTCACCACTCTCTGTAAAGAAACTTGCCTCTCTCACCTTCAAGCTATGCTCTCTAGCCTTTAATATGTGTACCCTCTCTATCACTTTCCCCCTCCCCAACTAGTCAGCTACAGAATTTCCCATGAAATCCCCGACCCATTCTCCAACTAAAGCCAGCGGGGTGAGTATAGTAGCTCTGTGTTTTTATTTTTATTATTCATCAGCTGGAAGGCACTTGGAACGTGCGGAGGTTATGAAAGATGTATTCTCTCCTTTCTTTCCTTCTTTATTATCTCATGAAGCCAATAACCTCAGGCCATCTGCTGCAATATATCATCGAACCACCTGACTTCATTTCTTGAACTGTTGTTTAAGAGATCACCACCTGCAATTTCCAGGTCTTTTTGCGAGTTAATTTTCAGCAGTTTCCTTTTCAAGTGTTAATTATATGTTTGATGAGCCAAGAGATCCGTTTACCTGAAACTGTTGCTCACAGCCTACACAGTGGTTCAGCAGCCAGCTACATCAGCAAACCTGCCTGCAATAGATTTTCAATAAATATCTTTCTAGAAGATCTTCACTCTATTGACATTTTCAAATCACTCTCCACAGATCGGAAAGTTTCTACATAGAGCTGAATTATGTTCCCATTGCTTCCTTTACATTGTTCCTTTTGGGGGGGGGCACTGAGATAGAGTTGCTGCCTAAAGCCCCTAGGCAATTTTTTTCAGCGACTGCAGGCGATTAGGCTGTTGCCACACATGGTCACGCATGTATGGTCGTGAGTTGTCTCCTCAAGTCGCCTAAAGTATTGTAACGTTTTTCTGGTTGCCGCTGGATTTTGAAATGTTCAAAACTTTCTGGCGACTGTGGGCTTGTCGTAGATTGTCTTCTCCTGTTGAAGGTGCTGTCGCCGGTTGTCGACAGGATGAGGCAGGTTGTCACCAGGTGTTGTTGGTTGTCACCAGGTGCTGACTTTGGTGAATTCCATTGGCGACTACTTACGTCAACCGGCGACAGGTACCGGCGACTGAATTGTCTTCAGTTGTCGCCGACATGGGCTGTTGCTTGTCATAGCTTATCGTGGGCGGACGTAGCTTGTCGCGGGTGGATGTAGGTTGACTTTAGTTGTCGCCTATGTGGTCGTAGGTGGACGTCCTCATGGGTCGCTTGATGTCGACTGGGTGTTAGGTTATCGTAGCTTGTCGTAGACATTGTCGTGGGGGGTCCAGTCGCCATTTTTTCAATGACCTGCTACGACTGTGACAGTTGCCGAAAAAAATCGCCTAATCCCCTTTACAGCGCCTAGCTTAGATCCTGACTACAGATGCTGTCAGTACGTAGTTCGTACGTTCTCCCTGTGACTGTGTACGTTTTCTCTGGGTGCTCCGATTTCTTCCCAAAGATGTGCATGTTTGTGGGTTAATTGGTTTTGGTAAAATTGTAAATTGTCCCTAGTGTGGAGGATAGTGCTAGCGTACAGGGATCGCTGGTCAGCGTGGACTTGGTGGGCCAAAGGGCTCGTTTCCACACAGTTGTGTCTAAAGTGTAAAATTACAATTGACATCTTTTCTTTAGCTACCATGCAGAGTTTAATTGCATAAGTGTATGGCAGCAATTTGTTTCAGCACAGAAAGAGGTAATGAAGCTACTGGATCAGTTTGTTCTCTTCCCCACTGTTTCCCCCATATCACATCAAATCCTTTCCCTTCAAATGCACATCCAATTCCCGTTGAAAGTCTGGATAGAATATTCCTTTAGATTCATTTCACAACATATCAGCCAGGTGTCAGCACTTATCCTCCATCAGATCACCGAACTGTGGATTTCTCCTGACACTTATGCCCACCGCAGTCACATTCCACTGCTGATGGAATGCATGCTTTAACGGTGCGATATTCTCCTGATTGTGACAAGTGTGCCATCCCTCAATCCACCAATGGAAATGATTAGTTGGTGCAATGTCCACCCTGTGATCAGCCAACATCAACCTCAAGGCAGTCCAATCTGTGGAACGAATATCATCGAAGATAGATATAAAATGCTAGAGTAACTCAGTGGGACAAGCAGCATCTCTGGACAGAAGGAATGGGTGAGATTTCGTGTCGAGGCCCTTCTTTAGACTGACAGTCAGGGGAGAAGGAGACAAAGGAACAAATTCCATCGCACTCTGAGGCAAGTTACCCAAGGTGACCCATGGTTCAGTTTAGCTATGTTTATTGTCACAGGTACAGTGAAAAGCTTTATTGTTGCATGCTGTCCAGTCTATAATATAGAAAGACTATACATTATTACAATCGAGCTGTTTGCAGCTTATAGATACATGATAAAGGGAATAACATTTAGTGCAAGATAAAGTCCAGTAAAGTCCAATTTAAGATAGTCCGAGGATCTTCAATGAGGTCGATGGCAGGTCGGAACCGCTATCTAGTTGGTGATAGAATGGTTCAGTTGACAGATAACTGTGAAGGATCTGTTGGTGTGCGGTTTCACACTTCAATTGCCATTTGCGAGCTCCAAATGGTGTTAGCTGTTCATGCCAATGATCTGTAGTGTAGACAGCGGCAATGTTATAAACTGCTCATGGCCGTTGCAAGGGCCAAACATGAACGTCTCCAGCAATGTCCAGCAGCTGAGCTTGGTGCAGGTTGAGGGTAGTGCGAGACCTGCACTTCCTCTCCTGCAGCATCAGATAACCCCACAACCCCACCGGGATCAACAGATGCGGCAGATGTCCATCCATGTCTCTGCTGACTATGACACAAATACAATTCCCCTCAGGATCTGCAATGTCTTTTCTTTCTCGGACATTCAACTCCTTTGACCACATGTGAACATGCTTCCTGCTGCCTCACAGATGCTGAACCCCAAACACGTTGGACGCACAACTCGCCCATGGACCAAGTTCTGCTCATCCCCCCCGCTCTCATGACTTGGCCAATAAGCTGCAAATGTGTGTGCTCTGACCCCCATCCCACCCACTGGTATGCATCACCCTTGTTACTCAGCTCATCAACACTCTGCACAAGTTTGAACCATGTTATAGAGAGGATATTGTCAAGCTGGAAAGGTGCAGAGAAGGATGTGGCCAGGACTCGAGGGAATGAGCCATAGGGACAGGTTAGGACTTTAATCCTTGGAGCGCAGGAGGATGAAGGGCCTTCTTATATAAGTGTTCAAAATCATGAGAGGAATAGATCGGGTAAATTTAGAGAGCCTGTTGTTCGGAGTAGGGGATCTAGAGGTCATAGGTAGGGGATGGGGGGGGGATTAATAGGAACCCGTGGGGTTACATAAAGGGTGGTCGGTGTATGGAACAAGCTGTCGGAGGAAATAGTTGAGGCAGGCATTATCTTAACATTTAAGAGACATCTGGACAGGTACTTGGATAGGATTATGGGCCAAGTAGGTAGGTAGGACTAGTGTAGATGGGACATGTTGGCTGGCGTGGGCAAGTTGGGCCAAAGAGCTAGTTTCCATGCTGTATGACTCTACTGTTTACTGACACTTTAATCTTGCTCTAGGAGCATGATCCCAGTTGCTATAGTCACTGCATGAAGTATGTGGAAAAAAACAGAACTGGCATCTGCGTGTAAAGGCAGCAGAACAGTTTGTTCACGGGCCATAGGACAGAATCCTGTTGTGTTTCCATTACTACAACTCCTGCGGAGCGAAGGTCTTTAATTCCTCGTCAGTGCTCAGCCAGCAGCTCGGCACTGGTTTGCCAAAGTGAGGACATCAGCCATACTTCCACCTCCTCACAGCTCTGCAGTGTGTGGTGGTCCATTCTGAAAGCCACCCATCACCAATCCTGTGGCAATGACCCTGCCGGGTGTAATTCAGAGGAACTGTGATGCCCTCCATTGCATATACTACCTGCCAAGGCCTGTTCCTTGTTAGCCACCTGGATGGGCTGTTGGAAGCATCATCAGCTGTGAAAGTGGTGCAGCAGGTAACTGATAGAAACAACATGATTGTTCAGCACTGTTTATAATGACACCTTTCACTTGCATCATTCTTAAAAAATAAACAGAGCTACAATCTTAAATGGTTTACATTTAGTTAGTTTCCTGTGATCACAAACTCGATTCCATACAAACACTTGTTCATGACAGCTCCAGTAAAACTACTCTCCATCTATTGAAATTGTGTAACATGGATTTTTACTGATTGGTTGCAACGCTGGTGCAGACACAAAGCTGCTGCCTGCTGTGTTGTGGCTGTCAATGCTATCCCTGGAACTAAAATAACCACTGATCCGAGGGACGACCGTCTTCGGGGAATGTGATAGCTGCCTACAGCAGCTCATTTGTTGTGCAAAAACACCTAACCACAGAATTAACTTCAGTGCATTCAAAAATGGGTTGGTGACATTTATGTTTCCGATTCAATTTAAGAGAACTAATTTTGCAATAAACACCATTTCCTTTTATATTCACCTAAACTAGCGTTGCCAGAGCAGAGTGGAGTAACCAGTTCACTACTCAATCCCAACAATCACAAAGCCAGAGCAGATGCAGAACAAATCTCCTTTCACTTGTCACTACAGTGAAACCACCTCCGATAGACAGTCTAACAAAAGGAACTGCAGATGCTGCTTTATACCAAATATAGACACAAAATGTTGGAGTAACTCAGTAGGTCAGGCAGCATCTCTGGAGAAAGTCGAAAGGTGACATTTAGGTTGAGACCCTTCTTCAGACTGAAAAAGACTGAAGAAGGGTCTCGACCAGAAGCATCACCTCCTCATTTTCTCCAGAGGTGCTGCCTGACCTGCTGAGCTACTCCAGTACTTTGTGTCTATCAGAAGGACACTCTTCACTTCTGCTGTCTCCCACCTGTGTAGCAGGTAATCAAGCACTGTCTGAGTGAAATGGCCAACTTGTGCCCCATTGTAATCAGCTTTGGGCTGGGATCCTGCAACCAAGCTGAATCAGGTCTGAGTCAGGCCATCGTCATTTCATATAGAATCGCTTCCAGCTGTCGGAAATAAGATACAGTGTCCTCCATAATGTCTGGGACAAAGACCCGTCATTTATTTATTTTCCTCTGTACTCCACAATTTGAGATTTGTAATAGAAAAAAAATCACGTGGTTTTTATTAGATCAGATTTTATTAAAGGCCATTTTTATACATTTTGGTTTCATTGTGCAGAAATTACAGCTGTGTTTATACATCGTCCTCACATTACAGGGCACTGTTTGGGACACATGGCTTCACAGGCGTTTGTAATTGCCCAGATGTAATTGCCTTCTTTGTTTCATGTTTTATGTATCATTCTTAACTGCCACTGTATGTCAAGTTGTCACTTATGGGCGGAGCACCAAGGCAAATTCCTTGTGTGTGAATACTTGGCCAATAAACGTAAACTTATTCATTCATTAATGCAGGTAGAAGAGAACTCTCAGCACCTCCAGTCTTTCCTCCAGTCTTTCCATCACCTTTGGAAACTTTTATTGATGTTTATCAACATGAGCTCCAAAATGAAAGTCAAGGAAGCCATTATGAGACCGAGAAACACAAATAAAACATAGAGACATCAGCCAAACCTTAGGCTTACCAAAACTGTTTGGAAAATCATTAAGAAGAAAGAGAGCACTGGCGAGATTACTAATCGCCAAGGGACTGGCAAGCCAAGAAACACCTCCACAGCTGACGATAGGAGAATTATCTCTATAAGAAAGAAAAATCCCCAAATACCTGTCCGACAGATCAGAAACACTCTTCAGGAGTCAGGAGTGGATTTGTCATGACCACTGTCCGCAGAAGTATTCATGAACAGAAATACAGAGGCTACACTGCAAGATGCAAACCACTGGTTAGCTGCCAAAATAGGATGGCCAGGATACAGTTTGCCAAAAAGTACTTAAAAGAGCAACCACAGTTCTGGACAGATGAGACGAAGATTAACATATCAGAGCGATGGCAAGGGCAAAGTATGGCGGAGAGAAGGAACTGTCCAAAGCATACCACCTCATCTGTGAAGCACGGTGGTGGGGGTGTTATGACCTGGGCATGTATGGCTGCTGAAGGTACTGGCTCACTTATCTTCATTGATGATACAACTGCTGATGGCAGTAGCATAATGAATTCTGAAGTATATAGACACATCCCATCTGCTCAAGTTCAAACTAATGCCTCAAAACTCATTGGCCGGCGATTCATTTTACAGCAAGACAATGATCCCAAACAGGTTACACAAAAAAGCTGGAGAAACTCAGCGGGTGCAGCAGCATCTATGGAGTGAAGGAAATAGGCAACGTTTCGGGCCCAAACCCTTATGATCCCAAACATACTGCTAAAACAACAAAGGAGTTTTTCAAAGCTAAAAAATGGTCAATTCTTGAGTGGTCAAGTCAATCACCCGATCTGAACCCAATTGAGCATGCCTTTTATATGCTGAAGAGAAAACTGAAGGAAACTAGCCCCCAAAACAAGCATAAGCTAAAGATGGTACCCGGACGGGACGTCGAAGGACGACAAGCCAAAGTCAGGAAGTGGAAGCCAAGATACCGAAAATACATAACGGCAAAAAGCCAAGATGCCAAAAGTACATCACGCTGAAAGGATACGAACCGAAACGGACACCACGCCGCAAAGACAAGACGCAGAACGGACATGACATCGAAAAGCCGCCGAACGGGCTGGACGTCTCCGGGTACGGGAATTGTCCGACACCTTGTCAGCCATCGACAAAGGTCAGCGATTGATCCAGACCCCCGTGTCCATCACATCACTGGCTGGGGGGGGGGGAGACGGGAGGAGGGTAGTTTTGGGGGGGGGGGGGGGGGGGGGGGGAAACAGCTTGAGCTTGCGTTTGTAAAGGCAAGATGGCGCCTGCCTGCGGCGACTATTGCGGAGCTCCAGAATATAACAGGCTCAATTACAACTTCCAACAACTTACCTGGATCAGAAAAACAGCAGAAATCGGTGCCGTTTCGGACAAGCTGCTTGAGCACCTCAAGGCTCTCGTAATTTTGCGATCTCCCGTAGCTGCGGGAGCCCCGGACTTTAAATTTTCCCACGCTGGCTGTGAAACTGCCGACTCGACTGAGGAGCCCAGGTACGGTACCTGGAGACCCCGGAATGACCCCCAGAGCTGACAGGCTGGATCTTCCAGGAACAACGGAGCTGGAGCTGCCATCTGTGAGGGATTCCCCGTTCCAGCGCAGAAACAGCAGGTACAGCAAGTACAGTACCTGGAAACAAAGGGGAAGCCTCCACTGTGTCCGGAAACATGGCCGACGGGCAGGACTTCAGGTCAGAATGAAGTGCAGGGGACTTTGGCCCCCTCTCCCTACTGTCCTACTGGCCAATGTACAGTCCCTTGAAAACAAAGTGGAGGACTTAAGGGCAAGGCTGCTTTATCAAAGGGAGCTGAGGGAATGCTCTGTGTTCTGTTTCACAGAGACATGGCTCACCCCCAGCTCCCCAGACTCAGCGGTCCAGCCTGAAGGGTTCTCCATCCACCATATGGACCGTACTCTGGCATCTGGGAAAGGGAGATAAGGAGGCGTCTGCCTCATGGTCAACTCTGCTTGGTGTTCAGACATGGCAGTCCTTTCCAACTCCTGCTCTCCACACCTCGAACATCTGGCGATGAAGTGCCGTCCCTTCTACCTCCCAAGGGAATTCACCTCCGTTATCCTGACCTCGGTCTACATCCCACCACAAGCAGACGTCCGTCTGGCACTGGAGGAGCTGCATGCCGTGGTCAACAAACACCAGATGTCTTACCCTGAGACATTTACCAACATTGCTGGGGACTTCAATAAGGCAAACCTAAATAAATCACTCCCTAACTTCCACCAACATGTCTCCTGCTGCACCAGAGGACCCAACACCCTCAACCACTGCTACACCACCATCAAGAATGCCTATTGTTCTATCCCTCGCCCTCACTTCGGTAAATCCGACCATACCGCGGTGCTGCTTCTTCCTGCCTACAGGCAGCAATCAACTCCTACCTCGACAAAAACCTGGGCCCACTGCAGTTCGCTTACCGCCACAACAGATCAACGGTAGATGCGATCTCGCTGGCCCTCCACTCTGCTCTGGACCACTTGGACAACAAAAACTCATATGTCAGGCTGTTATTCATCGATTAAAGCTCGGCATTTAACACAATCATCCCCTCCAAGCTGATTACCAAACTCGCAGAATTGGGTCTCTGCACCATCCCTCTGCAATTGGATCCTCGACTTACTCATTCACAGACCACAGTCTGTTCGTATTGGTGGAAATGTGTCAGCCTCGATAACAATCAGCATGGGAGCACCTCAAGGCTGCGTGATCAGCCCCCTGCTGTACTCACTCTATACTTATGACTGCGTAGCCAGTCACAGTGTGAACTCCATCATCAAGTTCTCTGACGACACCACTGTTGTGGGACGTATCACTGATGGGGATGAGTCGGAGTATAGAAGAGAGATCGAGCAACTGTCCATATGGTGCCAGCGCAATAATCTGGCCCTCAACACCAGCAAAACCAAGGAACTGATTGTGGACTTTGGAAGGAGTAGGATGGGGACCCACAGCCCTGTTTATATCAACGGTTGATGGTTGAAAGGGTCAAGAGCTTCAAATTCCTGGGCGTGCACATCTCTGAAGATCTTTCCTGGTCCGAGAACACTAATGCAATTATTAAGAAAGCTCATCAACGCCTCTACTTCCTGAGAAGATTACGGAGAGTCGGTTTGTCAAGGAAGACTCTCTCTAACTTCTACAGGTGCACAGTAGAGAGCATGCTGACCGGTTGCATCGTGGCTTGGTTCGGCAATTTGAGCACCCTGGAGAGGAAAAGACTACAAAAAGTAGTAAACACTGCCCAGTCCATCATTGGCTCTGACCTTCCTTCCATCGAGGGGATTTATCGCAGTCGCTGCCTCAAAAAGGCTGGCAGCATCATCAAAGACCCACACCATCCTGGCCACACACTCATCTCCCTGCTACCTTCAGGTAGAAGGTACAGGAGCCTGAAGACTGCAACAACAAGGTTCAGGAATAGCTACTTCCCCACAGCCAACAGGCTATTAAACCTGGCTCGGACAAAACTCTGATTATTAATAACACATTTTCTGTTATTTGCACTTCATCAGTTTATTTATTCATGTGTGTATATATTTATATTATGGTATATGGACACACTTATCTGTTTTGGAGTAAATGCCTACTCTGTTCTGTGTGCTGAAGCAAAGCAAGAATTTCCTAATCCTATACAGGGACACATGACAATAAATTCACTTGAACTTGAACTTGTAAAATGGTGGCAGTGAATCCCAGCTGCTGCAATTGCCACAGAGGCGTCATGTTCGTTCCCCGTCAGATTATGTCGAAAAACAATCTGACGCCGAACGCACATGAAGCTGAAATGATAAATAAGTATGAAACACTTAAAATAAAATCCATATTTGTTGCAAGAATTGTTGTACCTTGTTATATTTTGAAATAGTTAAATTGTTGAACCTTGTATGTCTCCGGGGACGGGATAGGTCTGACAACTTGGCAGTCATCAACAAAAGTCAGCAAATGATCCAAACCCCCGCGGCGTCCATCACATCACTGCCTCTGTGGCAATCGCAGCAGCTTGGAGTCACTGCCACCATTTTACAAATGCAAGCTCAAGCTCTTCTTCCCCCCCGGCCAGTGATGTGATGGACGTGGGGGTCTGGCCGACAAGGTCTCGGAAAAAATCCTGTCCCCGGAGACGTCATGTCCATTCAGTGGCTTTTCGATGTCATATCTGTTCTGCGTCTTGTCTTTGCAGCATGGTGTCCGTTCAGGCTCGTGTCCTTTCAACGTCGTGTCCGTTCGGTTTCGTATCCTTTCGGCGCCGTGTCCGTTCGGTATCCTGGCTTCCACTTCTTGGCTTCGGCTTCTCGTCCTTCGACTTCCCGTCCGCACGCGGCTAAAGATGGCTGCAGTACAGGCCTGGCAGAGCATTACCAGAGAAGACACCCAGCAACTGGTGGTCCATGAATCGCAGACTTCAAGCAGTCATTGCACGTGAAGGATATGCAACAAAATACTAAACATGACTACTTTCATTTACATGACATTGCTGTGTCCCAAACATTATGGTGCCCTAAACAATCTCAAATTGTGGAGTACAGAGGCAAATAATTAAATGTTGGGTCTTTGACCCGAACATTATGGAGGTCACTGTATATCAGTCTCGTTACGGGGGATGGCTTTGGAACTAAAGAACCAGGTTTGATACTGACCATGCAAACAGTTTGTGTGAAATTTGCATCTTCTTCCTGTGACTGCATGAGTTTCCCCTGACATTACAAGAACATGGATGTTTGTAGGTTAACTGGCCTCTAAATTACCTCCCGAGCATATGGAGTGGATGAGAAAGTCCGATAACACAGAACTAGTATGAACAGGTGATCGATGGTCGGCGTTGACTCAGAGGGACAAAGGGCCTGTTTCTATGCTGTGATCTCCACTTGTCAGTAAATATTTTATGACATTTAAGGCCGAAGGAATTTGGAATTAACATCCTCTGAACTTTGGATCGGATAGACACCAACTACAATGTTTAACGATGGACCTTGAATATTCTATGGCATTGCTTGTCGCTTAAGATTTATGTGCTATGGTGACATGGTAAACTATTAAAATAAATGTGCAATGCTCGTTCCTTTAGAGCTCATGCTTTAGGAATGCAGGAAATATAAAAAAGATGAATAAGATCCTGTAAAGTTCTACAAGCCTATTTAAAAAAAGTGACAAACAGTGTAACCTTGGAGGATAGAATTACCGTTCATTATCCTTGAAAATATGATTTACGAGACAATCCATTGAATCTGTTCCATGTGATACAGCAAGTTCTCTCTGCTTGTTCACTCCCTCCGCTCGGTTAAACATTCCTTAAAACCAGTCAACTCAACCAAACTTTTCACCACCCAACCAAGTATTTGTACAGAGCTCCATATTAAATTTGTCTGGGAATATTCTTGTGAAATGCATTAGAATGTTTTACATCCTAAAAGGTATTGGTTAAAGGCAAGTTGTGTGGATCTGCTCTGTTCTGCTCTCCTCTGCTCACTGCCTTCCTCCCTGCATAACTATGTCCTAGAGTCATACTTACATTCTATTGTCATAGAATGGAACCAGGCCCTTTGCCCCAACTTCTTCATCCTGACCAAGATGTCCCATCTACATTGGTTCCATTTGCCTGCGTTTGGACCATTTCTGTCTAAACCTATCCTATCCATGTACCTGTCCAGGTGTCCTTTGAATACTGTTACACTACCTCCATCAACTACCTGGGAACTGCAGATCACCCTAAGTTCCTGCATCTTCTGTCTTTTGTTCCTGCATCTTCTGTCTTTTGTGACCTGCGTGGGGCATGCTCATGATGCCAGTCCCCCAAAATACACATACAATGTGACATCGGAATCTCATTTATTGTTAAAAAATGCTCATGAATGTGGTGATTAAAGTTTTCTCACTGTGTGTTCTCCTGTTGAACATTTTATAAACGACATTACCGATCTTGATACAATGTGGCATCGCCGTCCCGGGTGACTGACAGGAGAGGAGACCAATCTGCATGGTAGTGACTGGCAGGAGAGGGGACCAATCTGCGCATGTGTGGTTTTTAAACCTTAATAACTTTTAAACTATACCATCGATCGGAACAAAACATGTTGCACTTGAGCACAGGATAATGGTTAGTAAGGTGGCGGAAAATCATAGCACTATCATGTACAGTTTTTTTGCGCATATAGAAAACTCACGCAAACCGGAAGAGCACAATATCAGAATTTTAGTTATGTATAGATAATAAAATATATTAAGGAACCAAATCCCTTTTAATAGGTGGAAGCAAGGAACTGCAATTACTGGTTTACAAAGAAGTGACCCAACCTGAAACGTCGCCTATCCAAGTTCTCCAGAGATGTTCTCTGACCTATTAAGCTCATCCAGCACTTATCATCATCCACTTTTAAAGGGACGTGAATACAATTTTTTTTCAGTGAAGTTTTCAACAGCAGTTACTGCTTTGCTGATTTTTTTAATCTGTTCAGTATTACTTGAGAGTCGATGGTACTGTTTCTCAGCAAGAACTGATGGTACATACTTCTACTAAAGCTACTGCGAGATCTGTAGAGTTAAGATCCTTCAAGGCTGTCACTGATTGAACACGGGCAAGGCCATCGCAATGTTCAGCAGAGGGTGAACACATCCTAGCCAGTAAAGCCGCACTGGACATCAGCATTGGTAAATGGTGAGCTTCACGTTGGTGCATGGGCTTGGTGTGAGAGTTGAAGTTAGTTTAGGATTGTGAAAAAAAAAGTGTTGGAGGAACTCAAGAGTCAGAGTCAGGGAGCATTGATGGAGATAATGGACAGCTGATGTTTTGGGTCAGGTCCTTCTTCATTCTGAAGCTCTGACCCATTGTCTCCACAGATGCTGCCTGACCTGTTGAGTTCCCCCTGCACTTTGTGCTCTGCTCTAGATCCTAGCATCTACAGTTTCTTGTCTCTCTTATTCCAGTTTTTGTTGGCAGTGGAAATGTGGAGATCTGATACAATATCCACTCATTCAAAATACACTCAGTCCCTCAGTTTGGGGATCTTGGATCAGTCACCGTATCGAAAATAAATCTTGTCGCCTTTTCTTGACGAATGAGTAAGCAGACCTATTTCTCATTTCAAAAACCTATCACTAACATAAATAAAAGATAGGTTTGCAGACAGATAACTCTGCATCCCCGACCACTACTGAGATCCAGACTGAGCCATATATCCCATGGCCACACAGGGCCAGAAACCTCACCAAACCCTCATCTGGCCAGTCTCCACCACCAACATTCTGGGTGACAGATCCCGATGTAAAGAGGGAAATGCTGGCAGTTTTGAGATTATAAGGTCTGTAGGTCAAGCACTGTGGTTTGTGTTCTGAATGAAACATTAAACTGGCTATCATCTACCATCTCACGTAGGATTTTATGATGCCCTTGTAGGAAGAGCAAAAGATGTCTTCTGATCAAATGATTAACATTTGTGACTCTGTGGCCAACATCCCATAGAATCATACATTACAGAAACAGGCCCTTTGGCCCATATCACCCATGCATGCCCCATCTCTGCTAGTCCCATTTTCCCATACCTGGCCCATATCCCTCAATCTTTCCTATCCACATCACTTAATTGGTAATTTGTCCGAGTGAGATTTGTGGAACTCTGCTGTCTGCTTATTCATTACTTTATAAACAGATCTCAGAGATCCACCATTAACCGTGAATTATGTTGAGACATCGAAGTCAAGAAAGGCAAGTGCAATTTATTTTTCAGCTCCTCCCATTTCTACATTCTTATCATTCTCAGTGCTTTAATGAGGTCAGTAATTTACCTGTTTGACATGGATAATATTCGAGTACATGAAGGGGTTACTGAAGCAAGGAATCAAACTGAATTCAGAGATAAACCTTTCCCGTCTTTCTTTTTCTCGCAATCAGCACCATCATTTCTCAAGAGGATGGTCCACAACAAAAAAAAAACACATAGATCATTGGAGAATGTTGTTGAGGCAGTTGATGCGACTAAGGCTGTTCTTAAACCTGGCAGATGGAGTTGTAATCTGTAATCCACTGTGTCTGTATTTGATGAATCTGGATACCAGTGAGCATGTGTTCCACTCCCTTGCACCAACATCAATCATCTTGATAACTGTACAATTTACAAAAAGTATATATTTGAAAGGGTGAGTAACAAAAATCTGTTCTGTTCCATCTGATGTGAAATTTAAACCTTCCTCCCCCTTCCCCCACTCCTCATTTGTACCTCATAACAAATCAAGTTGGCAGCAACATCTGTTCCCTGATGTTCTAAATCATCTGATCAGAGTTTACAAAAAACCTCGCTGGAGATCGTTAAAAAGTAACATTTGGTTTCTATGGTTAGCTTAACTATTAAACAGTCTAATGTGATATGGGCACAACATTTTAATAATATTAAAGTTCTGCTTTTGAGGTGTAAATGAATATTGCATCTTATCTGCACTGAAGCATTTTAACATACCTAAACTATTTTCTTTGTGTTGGTACATACATTATTTTTGAATAATGGAGTTGTCACAAACCGCTAGCTCAATTGTGCATTTGCAAATGGGCAATCCATTTATAATATGTGAAGCAAACTGAACCCCTAAGGGTTGTTTTATTTTTATTATTGAAAAGCAAATAAATGTGGATATTTGCAGTATGGGTAATCATTTCGTCATGTTGGAAGCTTGTTTAGTTTAGAGATGCTACATGGAAACAGGCCCATCGGCCCACTTAGTCCACGCATTGGTCCATTGATCACCCACACACTAGTTGCATGTTATCCCACGTTCTCATCCTAGACACTCGGACACTTTAGAGAGTCCAATTAACCTACACATCTTTGGAATGTGTAAGGAAACTGGAGTTGCCGGAGAAAACCCACGCGGTTACAGGGAGAACGTACAGAAAGCACCCATAGTCAGGATCAGGATAGTCAGGTCCCTGCCGCTGTGAGGCAGCAGCTCTACTGTTGCACCACTGTGTATATATATAGACAAAGACACTGAGAAAATGAATACCACAGGTGATGACACTTGTGATTACCAGCAATTTTAGTTGTTAGATCACTTTGTACAAAAGATTATGAAAATAGTATTGCAATAGACAGCAGTGCAAACAAAATCAGCTGTAGCTGGTAATCAGATAATGTTCTTAACATTCCCGATTGCATTTACCTTTCCAATAATGTTATTACACTGGCATTGCATCAGAGAGCCACTTGCACATGTGACAGAAGAGTAACATATCTGCCATGTCGCTGACTTATGCTTGCTTCAAGTTTGCTCAACACACGGTCCCCTATGCATTAGAAAATCAAATGAAGCTGTTTACAGTACCGTAAAATGGGCTTGCACCATAAATCACTTTGAGATCCTTAACGCACCAAAGATGGAATAAATAAATAGCATTGTTTATGCTGACAATTTAACTGCTAATGAGGAACAAGTTTAGATTTACAGCTGAAACAAGTCAAAGTTGCTTCGTACTCATTTCAGACTATTTCTTTATCTGTCTTTTCCCTCTCTTCATGCACTGCCACCTCCCCATTGTTTGTCCTGCAGAATGTATTCTGTTGGTGTTGATGGTTGCACTAATTTCACACTTCATTCAGTTTCCATCTGAAGTCCACAGCTCTGGGACGGAAAACCTGGGCTCATTTACCATCTTAGTAGCTTTCGGAACCTCACTGTATGCCTCATATCTAAACTCATCCATGACGTTGTCAAAACACATTCCACAAGATTGGAAAGTGTAACAATAATCACCTGTAAAATCTACCTGTGATTTTGCAAACAAAATATTCTACGATAAATCTGCATGTGGAGCGTAAAATATTTATAGGTAGAATCTTGCTGGGACATATCCAGGTCTTTACAATTTTGCAGTTCCTATTTCAATTTCTGAAAAAAGATTATATTTGTCTTTGCCTTTGTGTGTTGAGAAGGTGCAGGCCATCTCTATTAAATATGTCAAATCAATCAAATGTGTAATATGTGGAACTAGATTAAGGCGTTTGATTTCAACCAATGTCAGGTTCAGCTTAAAAATCGACACCCCTTTACTGCCTCATCCATTAACAACGTCTGGCAGATGATCTACAATCTTTGATCTACAATTACACGTTTAGTCCGTATTAAAGCACATTGTATAATTATTATGCCACACTGTATTGTAGCTACTTTGAACAACAATGATATATAAACTAAACCGAAGGGGATTATCCTGGAATGTTAATTTTCCATGAAAAATAGTTGATAACTTAATAAAAAGGTTACGTAATTGTTTTGAGCTCTGGTCAAGATTGCCGATGTCAGGTAATTTTCTCAATGACCATTAACTTGCACAATAAATCGTGCTCAGAAAGTTAGTCTATATGCATTTTACCTAAACTCCTGCCTGCAGTTACTAGGCTTGATTCAGATTTCCAGCATTAGCTCCTGGAGTTCAGTCACAGTCTAAAGGGAGACAGGAAATAAGTCACTCAAAGCAGAATGCCCAACCATTGTCTATCAATGAGCCAGAGTATTAACGTTGGTGAACCATTAACAGTAATCCCAAGATGTTATGAAGCAGGAAAGGGTGCGGGGAAAATTCATGAGGATGTTACCAGGACTTGAGGGCCGCCTTCTTCTTCTTATCGTGTCCACGCACAAGATTCAAAGTTGTTCAGCCAGAGCTGAACACACATCTCGGCATCTGCATACAATGGTGTCTGTCTTGTGCTTCTTATGTACGGTGGTGGAAATATTGGTGAAAACAGGACCGCGACGTGATGACATAGGTATAAGGTGAGTGGGGAAATATTTCATAGGGACCAGAGGAGCAACAATTTTTTTTGGTAAACACAAAGGTGGTAGGTCTATGGAAAGAGCTGCCAGAGGAGGCCAGAGGAGGCAGGTACTATCACAACGTTTACAAATATTTTGACAATTGCATGCATAGGATAGGTTCAGAAGGATATGGGCCAAAGGTAGGCAGATGGAACTGGTGTAGATGGGGTACGTTGGTCAGCATGGTCAAGTTGGGCCGAATGGCCTTTTTCCATACTGTATGTCTCTATGACACTATGACCATGTTGGGCAAGTGGAATTTGGCAATGGTAATGTCATTGGACATCAACAAGAGTTGTTCAGACTCCCTCTTGTAGAAGACCATCATTGCCTTCCACTCATGTGGTTTAAATCAGTTTGAAGAAAGGTCCCGACCTGAAACATCATCTGTCCATTCCCTCCACAGATGCTGCCTGACCAGCGGGGTTCCACCAGTACTCTGTTCTTTGCCATTTCTCATGTCTCCATCTGGTTTGAATATTACTTCCCTTGCCCCTTGCTGCCTGTTGGGATGGATTTTATTATCTGAGAATTTATGAATGGAAATGGCCAACATGATTAGTGATTGCTCTGGGGTGGGAGATTGCAACCTTCACGTGGTCCACCCTATTGAAAAATCAAATACTAGAGGGCATAGCTTTAACGTGAGAGGGACGTTTAAAGTTCATTTGTGGAGCAAGTTTTTGTTTTACATCGAAGATGGTGGGTGCCTGGAACAAGCTGACGAGGGGGGGTGGGGGGTTGATGCATAGATGCTAGTGGCATTTAAGAGATTTTTGGAGAGCAACGTGGATATGCAGGAAATGGAGGGATATAGGTTACGTGTGGATAGATAAATGATGGTCTTGGCATTATGTTTGACACTGAACTTGTGGGCTAAAGGCCCTGTTCTTGTGCTGTTCTGTTCTATGTTCTAATACTTCCACAGGAAATTGTCCAAAAGAGATTCGCTAAATTGATTCCTGGATGAAAGTGTTGGCCTGTCATGCAGGACTAAATAGGTTAGATCTCTATTCTTAAGGTTAGAAGAGGTATTCAACAAGGAGATAAATTAATTTTTGAAATATCTGTCAATGGAGGCATTGGGGAACTGGCAGAGAAAGAGAGATTCGGCGTGGGGCCGATGGGCCACTGCCAGGCAGGCCTGAGGGGGTCCAGGGTCCGTCCCCTTTCCTTTTTAATTACGTTCTGCAAAGCAAACTGCACCCAGGGAGAATATTCAGCTCGACTGTCAGGGGCTGCATTTCCAAACAATTGTTCACCCACACAGTCTTAAAATTCCACCCAATGCAAATGCTAATTCTACATTTATATTCAGAGTGCCTCGATAGTGCCAAGTTCAGAACAGTTAATCTTTCTGATGGTTGGTACTTTGATGTTGCAGGTTGCATGTTTGGCGATCTGTCTTACTTGCATTGACAGCATATATGCATTAATTCATCCTTAAAGAACTTGTTAAAAAGGTTCACAGGTAACCGACGTGCCCAAAATATCACATCATCAATTGCTTTGTAACTGGCGGAATCAGCTTTGAACATTTTTCAAGTAACTCAGATGCTTACGGCATTAGGCCTTAAACTCCATGTCCACCAGTTTCGCTGTCACTTGTATTCATAAATGGTGCAGAAGGTTTCTGCTGAAGAAAATTAGAGATTTATCTACTTCTTGCTTCATCATTATGGTTTATCAAAATGTCCCTGAGTGTAAGGAACACGGATAACTGGAGTTAATATAATGAGAACCACACATGATCTGATCGGGTCTGCAGTGAAACTCCTTTGTATGATGCACAAAAATATCTTCATAGAGTGTCTAGCCCAATAACCTTTGCCTATCCTTCCACTCACAAAAGAGTTAGTTTCTATGTGCATCTTCCTTCAATGTTTACTTACACTGTGCAATAATAAAATCCTCCTCTCAACACCAAAGTGGTTAGTTCTAAAATGGGCACATTTACTTTAATCACCAGTTGCTTCAGTCATACTGCAAAATATCTCACATGGGCCAGATAAAGAGGATGCATTGTACAGATGCTGCTGCTGAACAGCCTGGGCACTCCAAAGAAACTTAACACTAATTAGCAGATCTACCATAAAGTGGATGTTAGTCACATTACTACATGCCATGTGGCTATCTCCATCTGGCCAGTTTGTCTCCACGGATCAGAGGCCTCGCTGTCTTCCCATCAACGTGAAGCAGTAGTCAAATACTTTGCAGCTAACACATGTGTGCATGTGCGTGCGTGTGTGCGTGTCTTCCCACCTCACCACTGGCAGTTTTGGCTTTAACCTGTGGACCATGCAAGTAAATTTTCCTGGAGAATTCTTGCAAAGGAAGAATTATTTTTAGGGTAGACAATGATAAAAATGTAACCTTTTTATATTTTGTTACATGGCACCGCAGAAGGTAATGTTGCACAAGACTGAGAGTCCTATCAGGTCTCCATTAAGCAACACTTACAGTCTGAACGCACTGTCAATGGTGCTCGGAAATAGTATCTGATCCCTAAAACAGATAATAAAAATGGTACAACTATCCTGCTTTTAGTTTAGGTTAAAACTTCATTTGAATCCTGTGTTACCTGGCCAGACCTGCGCAGCAGGGAGATTACATCAGTTGTTACAATGCCGAGCGCAAAGGCACCAAGGTTTGGTGTAACAAATGTTAACACTATGTGGAGACACAAGAAACTGCAGATACTGGAATCTTGAGCAAAACGCAGAGTGCTGAAGGAACTCACTGGATCAGGCAGCATTACTGGAAGGAGTGGACGGACACGAGTCAGAGGACGAGTCCTGACCCGAAACTGGCCCATGCAATCCCTCCACGGATGCTGTCTGACCCACTGAGTCTCTGTGCCTTGCAAAAAATGCAAAGTTGGGCTGTGACTCAAGGTTATAAGATGGAGAGCATTAAATTGGAGATTAGATGATTGTGAAACGCTCCAATTTATGTATTACTCATAGCATATTAAACAGCAGTTCACTTCACATTGTGACATTTCCCAAACATGTGAACATTTGAGTATAAGCAGCTGGCTTGATGACAAATCTAGGTCATCAGGGATGGTCCTGTCAAAGGCTTACTCTAAAAAAACTTCACAAAAACTCAATAAAGTTTCAAACAGGTGCCATGCCCCACAGGAAAGCTTGAATTCTTTACTAGTTCATCTTTAACTCGTGCAGAATCCCAATAATTTGTTCAGGTTTTGATATTTCTGACCCTATCACACAGAATTCAAAGCAGGTCACTATTTTTGTGGTCCAACCCACACTCTGCAAAACCCTTCAGCTTTACGTGCCAACACTCTCCCCATCAGGATGCCTATTAAACCCACTGCTTCATGTCATGTCTTTGGTCTGAAATCTCTCCACTTGTTCATCCCTCTCTCTTTCAAAGATCTTCGCAAGACCAATTTCAAATGTCAAAATCAATCATTTGACTGGTCAGCCTAACTGAACTTACTTTTCAACGAGCAAAGGACTGCTGATCGTTTTCAGAAAGTTTGAATGTGATTTTTATTTTTTTTGTCATTACAGAACAGCTGAAATTCTTCACAGGACTCATTTAAAATAAAATCTGAACATCAGTTCTGATCTAGTAAGTGAAATTTGTTGAAACAAGGAACTGCAGATGTTGGTTTACCAAGGAAAGACACAAAGTGCTGGAATAACTTAGCAGGTCAGGCAGCATCACTGGAGAACATGGATTGGTGGTGTTTCAGGTCGGGATCCTTCTTCGGATTAAAAATGTGTTGCTTGCTTCAAGCACCAGCATACAACCTTCTGTTATTACTACACTAGTAACTCTAAGATATATCCTGGAGTAAGTTTGCCCTCTCTCAGTTAGAATCATAGAGTCACACGACACTGGAACAAGCCTTAGTTGATAAAGGTTTCTGTAATATATCTTACCTTTCCTAATATAAAACTTCCTTTCTGCAGAATCAGAACTAATGATATTGTTTAATTCATAAACAATCTTTAAAAATGTTCTCATCGAGATGCTCCATCATAACCTTCTCCTACACGAATAGAAGATATTACATTGCACAGGGCTTAATGTGATCAGAGAAGGGCTTTTACTGCTCGTGAGCCATATTGCGATTGTTTAATTTTGCTTTTTATGGGCTGCTTTTGGCTAACCGAGCTTAAGTGGTAATTGAATCCTTGGGTTCTGCCAAGGGCTGCATTTTCCCAGTTGAAAGCTGAGAGATCTACAGCACACATCAGATGTTTGCACTCTGGCCATTTGGGAGATGAGGGGAAAGTTACAGCAAATGACAGTTTTATTTTCACCAAGATGTTTTTATCATTGCCTTAATAGGCGAAATGACAAAAATTAAACTTTCCTCTGTATGAACTTGAGTCAAAATTCTTTCAAAGCTTGAGTTTGTTCTGATTCTGATAATTGTGGGCAAATTCTTATCACTTAAATTCTTATCACTTAAATTCCCAAACTGGGAAGTGATCTCAGGTGATTTAAGCCCTTATCCCCACTTCGGCGATTATTTCAGCAACTACAGGCGACTAGGCTGTTGCCACATGGTCACAGGGTGACGCCTGTATGGTCGTGAGTAGTCTCCGCAAGTCGCCTAAAGAGACGTAATGTTTTTTCTGGTTGCCGCTGGATTTTGAAATGTTCAAAACATTTTGGCGACTGTGGGCTTGACGCAGTTTGTTTTCTCCTGTCGTAGGTGCTGTCGTAGGTTGTCGCCAGGACGACGCAGGTTGTCGCCAGGTGACGTTGGTTGGCGCCGGGTGCTGACTTCGCTGAATTCCATTGGCGACTACCTACGTCAACCGGCGACAGGTACCGGCGAATGAATTGTCTTCAGTTGTCGCCGCCAGGGTCGTTGCTTGTCATAGCTTGTCGCGGGTGGACGTAGGTTGTCGCCTGTGTGGTCGTAGGTGGACGTCCTAATGGGCTGTCAATAGCCTGCCGTAGCTTGATGTCGTCTAGGTGGTAGGTTGTCGTAGCTTGTCGTAGACATTGTCGTAGGGGGGGTCCAGTTGCAGCTTTTTCGGGACCTGCTACGACTGACAGTCGCCGAAAAAAATCGCCTAAGTGGGACAGGCCCTTTAATGTCCACAATTCGTCTCGCACTCCATTCTTTTCCAAATCCAAACAAACGGGCTTCACAATTCAACCTCACTCACTGTAGGACTTGGGATTCAATAGGAAGCAATCAGTTTCCATTAAGACACCGAGTCTGCAATTGAACTGCACTGACAAAGTTCCAACAGCATCATACTTGTTGCTCTAACTTTGGTGACACTCTGCAGAAGGGCTGGAAAACATCTCACTGCAGGCTTTTCAGGGCCTTAACATCCACATCCATGCAAAATTGACGGAACTACTACTTGGTAACTGAAGCTTGTTTAGAGGTAAAAGAGATACAGCATGGAAACAGGCCCTTTCCAGAGTTGGTGGTCGAGACTGATAGTCTCGTGTTGTTTGAGAGCTTTTTAGATAGGCACATGGATGGATATAGATCACACACAGGTAGAGGAGATTAGTTTAGTGGTGGAGATGGAGAAAGAAGGGGTTGTGGACTAAGCAAGTTAAACAGAACTACTTTACCCTATCTAATTCTAATGAAGTTGGACACTTGGAGATTTAAGAGCAAGGAAAAAGTAGAATAAGACTGGAACTGTACAAGTAGTTTCCACAGTCATTAGCAGGCAATGACATCATTCAACTGTTAGGTTATTGTTGGCGTGTATAAAAGTTAACACAATATTTACTTTTGGGAATGAAGCCAGATGCTAAGCTTTAGGAAAATAAAGCACCCTTAAATTATGGAGCATTCCAAGAATTAAGGGTCCTGGATTAGGCCAAGTAAAGCCAAAAGGAAAACACTGCATGTGCTGGAAAACGGAAATAAAACCAGGAGATTAATTTTTGGTCACTCACCAGAAACATTAACTCTGCTCTGCTCTCTCCCTCAGCTGCCTGACCCGCTGAGTATTTTCAGCAATTTGTATTCAAAGTCTTTGGTAGTAGGCATTCAGCCCACACTAACTGGTGAAGATTGAACTCAAAAGATGCATGCAAATAGTTTTTTATGATTAACTGGGGCAAGGTTGGAATCAAAATGAAGATTTGATAGGATAATCTCTCTGATAAACCAAGCTAGGTTGTCATGGTGATAATACAGAGGGATAGATAGACAGACACAAGGCCGGCAGGCAGGGAGGGAGATGGACAGAGAAAGAGAAGGAATGCCAAAGAACATGTGAAGGTTGTGAAATGTCCAGCAGGTCAGGCCTAGCAAAACATAAAACCTATTATTGATCTCCGGTACTTCGAAGAGACAGCCTTTGATGCTTTGGAAGTAGAATAGAATATTTACAATGTTTATTCGTGAAAGGAATGATTCTATTTCTTTCACTTTTTCCTCGGTATTTATTGACCGCTGTGCTGACCTGACTGTGGAGCAGCACTGGTCCAGAGCTGCACTAAGTTCTCTCTGCACCACCACTCACACTCAGAGACCTTTGCACTACGTTCAAAGGTCTACGCCATTTGAGATGAACGTAAAAAATGTGAATGCTTAATTAAAATAACCAATTCACTTAAAACATTCAACTGATGTACATTAATTAAACAACATGTTATTTAAACTAAAGTAAAAAGATACTTTCACGTAATTTTATTCATTAAGGTTGACACTACAAGACTGAGCTGGATCCATCAGATACGATTAGAGATATATAGCATGGAAAGAGGTCCTTCGGCCCACCAAGTCCACACTCCAGATAATCCCATTTTATTCTCCTAAATTCCCATTAATTAACTTACCAGGGCGATATTTAAGAAAGCTTTTTTTTTTAAACAGTATGGAAACAGTTCCTTCAGTTCACACAGACCATTGATCACATGTTCACACTCGTTCCAGGTTTTACCACTTTCACATCCACTCCCTACACACTTTGGGCAATTTACAGAGGGTCAATTAACCTACAAACCTGAACGCCTTTGGGATGTGGGAAGAAATTGGAGCACCTGGAGAAAACCCACACAATCACGGAGTACTTGCAGACTCCACACAGACAGCACCCGAGGTGAGAATTGAACCCAGGTCCCTGGCGACGTGATGCAGCAGCTCCACCAACTGCGCCACTGTACCACACTTGATTTAGAGCAGCCAATGAACCTACCGACCTGTGGCAGTGGCACTAGGATTAGAGGGTATCTGGGCGCAGCACACCCTGCAGTCCATGATGTCTGGACTTGACGAGGTGACAGAAGCATCAATGCTAACCTCCAGCATATTCCTTACACCCAGATGTGGTAGCTTGGGCGTTGCTGCTGTGAAAGTGGCTCTCCACATAACCACGCCCTGCCCTCGATGCCCAATATTTCCAAACAATGAGATTCTGCTCGCACTTTACCACCAGCGTAACACTTTGCTCATGTTGCAAGTGGAGGTTAGCAAAATAACCTCTCATGCCACTGTTATCAGGTAACTTGGTGGCATGATTTGCTGCGGCTACTGCCTGTAGTACAGGGATTCCGTATCCTTCCTGAAATTATCAGTGAAGAAGTTTTGTGATGCTTGAATGCAATTTAATGTTTGAGGAACGATTTGACGATTTATTGGAGGTGCATGGAACTGCTGGTGCAGGAATCTTAAGCAAAACACAGAGTCCTGGAGGGACTCAGTGGGTAAGGCAACATCTATGGATGGACTGGAAAGGTGATGTTTCAGACTTGAAGGGTCATGACCTGAAACGTCGCCTGTCCATTCCCCCCCACAGATGATCATAAGATCGTGCGTGATAGGAATAGAAGTAGACCATTCGGCCCATCAAGTTTACTCTGCCATTCAATCATGACTAATCTATCTCTCCCTCCTAGCCCCATTCTCCTGCCTCCGCCCCATAATCGCTGACACATGTACTAATCAAAAATCTATCTCTGCCTTAAAAATATCTACTGACTTAGCCTCTACAGCCTTCTGTGGCATAGAATTCCATGGATTCACCATTTTCTCCTTCCTAAAAGAACGTCCTTTAATTCTGAGGTTATGAACCCTAGTCTTAGACTCTCCCACTGCCGTGTTCCCCTAGCAGTATGTTGTGAACAAATTATGTAACTTTGGATTTGAACTTACCTGAAGAAAGGTTCAACATTCTGTGCCTTCTAAAATGTTACAAATATATTTCATATTTTTTGTACAAAGTTTAAGACAATAGTACCATAGGTCAGCTGCAATTAATTTCCACTAATTTATTGCAAAATCATTGCCGTCGTAGTATATAAAAAGTTTATTTTTAAAGTTTTGTGCATCTTACCCGTTGTACCCAGTGCCTTAAACTATCTGACGTGTCATAGATGCTTTATGGAAACCAATTTGAGAAGCCTTTCTTTGTAAAAGCTTCATCTGGGGAAGGACTGATGCAATCTCCACACACGGGATGGAAGTGGAGCTCTCGATTGAAGCCATCCATTTGCCTGACAGTAATAACCGAAGTGCGCTTGGGGGTCACTGACCTGTTTCTTGCCAAATATCAAAACCTGTCACCAAAACTGAGAGAAATTCTCTGTTTTCTATGCTGTAGCAAAGAGCTGAAGGCACTCTACTGTTAGTCTTTGCTTTCTGCTCTTTTTGTTGTTACAATGACCACAGTCATTCAGCCCAGAAACTTAATGTACACATTGGGATCACCTTGTATGCTTGCTCACAATAATGTAAAGCTTGTGATAAGTAAGAAAGGCTTGTCTGTCTTAGAACATATCATAGTATGTTGGAAGCATGATAATTTGTGTTTAGTTTAGCGAGATACAGCAGAGACACATACCCCTCTGCCCATACCGACCATCAATCACTCATTCACACAATTTCTATGTTATCCCGCTTTCTCATCCACTCCCTACACACTAGGGGCAATTTACAGAGGGCCAATTAACCTACCTACAACACACGTCTTTGGTATGTGGGAGGACGGAGCACCCGCACGATCACAGGGAGAACATGCAAACTCCACACAGGCAGCAGCCGAGGTCAGGATCGAACCAGGGTCTCTGGCACTGTGAGGCAGCAGCTCAATCTTGAGAACCTTATAAACAATTTGATAATAAAAAGCAGAAGTACTTTTCTGTCAGGTACGTCAGAAGAGATTTACTGAAAAGACAGAAGCTAAGCCAGTAATCTGTCACCAGCCATTGATCTACCCGAGGATATGCAGGAGCAGGAACACAAGCTATTTGTAGCTGAGTGCCAGTGCAATGTCACTTGCTGCTATCTGCATCCAATCTACACAGCTGCAATAAGTACACCATCTGGCACCTTGCTGCCATAAGGGACTGCCATCGTAAACATGACAAATGGCAGCTCTGGATTGTGAAATTCAGCTTCAGGTAAAATGAGACATGGATGTTCTACATTTCATGCAGAAACAAAAACTTAACAGAGCTGTCTGCATGCGAAGTAGTACGAATACTCTAACTGGCATCTCCTCTCAAAGCCGAAGGGGGTCATGTTTCAACTGGGCTTTTGTGAATGATGTGAGCTTTGCAGTGTTCCTGCCACAGTGACCTGCTCCTCCATCAGTTACATCTATCCCTCAGCAAATTCAGCCAGCCAGCCACAAAGAACTATCCAGAACAAATGGGATGACAAGTTCAGCTAATGTAGTTTGTAAAGTCAACACACGATTAGAAACGCAGGCACCTCATGAGCGATGGAAATCCATTAGTTGCCTGCAGAACAATGTTCCTTTTGGCGAGGTAACATCGCGTGGAGACGAAACACATTCACTCACTGCCCAACAATGTTTGCATGAATGTTTCAGATAGCTATTTAAGCTAGGTAAGAAAAACAGTGGCGACTGTGTCTTGAAATCCATTTTCCAGACAATATTGTGAATGTCCGCACATTCCCAGTTAATAAAATGAACTGACTTTTTTTTAATGTCTTAGCTGCTTTAAAAACAACTTCAAAGGTTTCAAATGCAATTGGTAAAAAGTTAGTTCCAGACACTGACTTCACTTGTTAGTTAGGTTTAAATTATACTAGACCAAGGGCAGACCCGTTGGGTCTGCTCCCCCAATGGTGTGATCCCCCAACCCAATATTCCACCATGCACCCGTCTCCTTCAACGTAACTGAAACGGTTCCCAAATGTAAGATTCCAGCACTCCCCTGCCTCCCTCAGCAGTGGATTAAAAAACAAATTCCAATTTCACCTCCCCTGCCTGCTGCAGCAGTTCCAATTGCAATACTAATTGGCCCTCCCCCTCCTGTTGAAGCACTTGCTGTGATATCCCATTGAGGTAAAAAGTTCAGAGTGTTCCTGTCTTGCAACTTTGTTTTGAAGTGTGTTAGAAGCTGATAGGAAGGAGCAGCGAATCAAAAGGCAGAAAGGCAGCCGGACGGACGGACGGCAGCCACAGAATAACTAGACCAAGTGCAGACCCGTTGGGTCTGCTCCCCCAATGGTGTGATTCCCCCAACCCAATATTCCACCATGCACCCGTCTCCTCCAATGGAACTGAAGCCGTTGCCAAATGTAAGTTTCCAGCACTCCCCTGCCTCCCTCAATTGCACCTCCCCTGCCTGCTGCAGCAGTGAAAAGTTCAGTGTTCCTGTCTTGCAACTTTGTTTCGAAGTGTGTTGGAAGCTGATAGGAAGGAGCAGCCATCAACGAATCAAAAGGCAGGAAGGGATCCGTACTGCAGGCGGACGTCGGATGGATTTGAGTTTTATATATTAACTAGACCAAGTGCAGACCCGTTGGGTCTGCTCCCCCAATGGTGTGATCCCCCAACCCAATATTCCACCATGCACCCGTCTCCTCCAATGGAACTGAGCCCGTTCCCAAATGTAAGTTTCCAGCACTCCCCTGCCTCCCTCAATGGCACCTCCCCTGCCTGCTGCAGCAGTGAAAAGTTCAGTGTTCCTGTCTTGCAACTTTGTTTCGAAGTGTGTTGGAAGCTGATAGGAAGGAGCAGCCGTCAACGAATCAAAAGGCAGGAAGGGATCCGTACTGCAGGCGGACGTCGGATGGATTTGAGTTTTATATATTAATAGATAGATAGATAGATAGATAGATAGATAGATAGATAGATAGATAGATAGATAGATAGATAGATAGATAGATAGATAGATGGATAGATAGATAGATATTTTAAGTAGATTAGATTATAATTAAAACCTTGGCTCAGAGAGTCTTCTGAAATTGAATGTTTCTCTTGTTTTACAGAAAAAAATAGCTAATTTCTATTTTAGCCCGGTGTCCGTGAGTTGTCACGCATTTAGTCCACAGCCCTTGAACGTGAGAGGATGTATCTGCAATAATGTGGATAATGTCCACCACAGCAAACATGGAAGCCAGATGTATGACCATTAGTACCAATGGAGGTTATACCCTGTCTGAAGAATGGTCCCAATCTAAAACATCACCTATCCTTGTCCTGCAGAGATGGTGCCTGGCCAGTTTAGTAACTCCAGCACTCTGTATTTTACTCCAGATTTCAGCATCTGCAGTTCCTTGTGTTTCCAGGTTATTCAAAGTAAAGTTCAGAAGATTTTAATGGATGATCTTGAGATATATTTTATTTTTTTCTCTCTTTTTTGTATGGCTTTGAAAATATTTGATTAGTGTATAAATGTAAATAATTTGATGTACATACAGCTGCTCATGTACATATGGTGTACATATAGCTGCTATATTTGTATAAGATAATTATAAGCAGTTGAATAAAGGTTGGGAATTAATAAGCTTTGGCTTCTTCCTGTTCCTTTTCAGACACATACGATTTCATTTATTTATAGATATTGTTTATGACACTTTATAAATATTCTTGTTTTGTTTTTTGTATGCTGTTTCACACTTGCTTTTTATTCTTTTATTCTGTTCGAAATAAAGAATTAAACAAATAAATAAATAAATAGATATTCAGCCTCTGAATATGGACAGAGAGCGCAGTGTCTATTAGTCGATGGCCATCGGTGGCAATTCCTTGCTGCATTTATTCTGGTGACTGCTAGCACTCCCAGTGGTGCTCTTTGAATGCAACAGCGAGCAAGAGTCTACAATATCATTGCTCACTGCTCATTGGGAGGCTGCACCTCTCGATTTGAACTCGGAGAGAGACCAGTCACACAGTGAGATGGCACAAGAGCTCAGAACTGTGAAGTCAATGTCAGGTATGCATCCGAAGGAGATGGCCATGGCACAGCGAGAAATGGAATGGCCTCAGGTTTGTGGTCAATGCCAGTCCTTGCCTCTTCTTGGGGTCTACTTGTGGAGGACTAATAGCCTTTTTCCCCTTTATTGTATACAGTCCCTTGGAATGCAGGAAGACTTTCCCCACTTTTGTTCTCCGGGCGTCGAGGCATGAACATTGAAGTGACAATTACAGTGAGGCTACTGCCGATCGATCGCTGTTATGCTGTGGAATTACAAGCATGTTGAGGACATTCCTAAGAAAGTGGAAACAAGGAACTGCAGATGCTGGTTTAAAAAAAAAAGTGCTGGAGTAACTCAGCGGATCAGGCAGCATCCCTGGAGAACATGGATAGGGGATGTTTTGGGGTTAGGGCCATTCTTCAGACTGGTTGTGGATGGGGTGGGATGAAAGACAGCTGAAAAAGAGGATGGACAGGACTAAGCCTTGCAAGTAATAGGTGGGTGCAGTTCGGGGAGCGTTTGATGGGCAGATGGTTGGATAAAGGGCAGAGATGAAAGACAGGTGTGAGACATAGGGATTGAAGAGTTGCAAATTGTGAAGCCAGAGGAAGGAATGTTGGATGGGAGGGGAGGGGGAGGGGAGAATTGGGTGCACGTCCAAGTGGTGCACAGGGAGGGGGAGGCGGCAGGGGAGAGAACACAGGGGTGGGTGAAGGGGCTGCGAGGGGTTTGTGTAGTGACCCAAAATTGGATAATTCTGTTCATCCGATGGGTTGTAAGCCACCGAAACAGAAGATGAGGTGATGTTTGTTTAGTTTGTAAGGTACAATATTCCTTGCTGGGCAGTTAGAGATCTCAATGTTGAGGTTAGTATCTCCAAACACCTCTCTGGCTTTCATTTCACTGCACATCTCGTATGTGTATGTGACAAATAAACTTGACTTGACTTGACTTGACTTGGCTGGGCTGTCCGTAGCCTTCTCTATTTCGACCAACATTAAATCACTTTCATTGATATGAACTCGAGTTATTCACGAACTAGTCCTTCTATAAAATGAAGTAACAACTTCCTGTCAATGAGGCCCAAGTGAGTTTTTAATGATGCACAAAGCCACAATTACTGGGTAGAAAACTCCTTATTCTTCAACAGAGAGATTTTATGTGCTATAATTGTCTTTCATGAACATCTCAAAATAAAAGATTTATTGTGGATGTTACTGCCTCATCTTTAAACACTTCTGTTCTGACTATTATTTTATAATTTATATGTTTTTATAAAATAATGTAAAATAGAGTCCTGAGCACGGAAACAGGTCCTTCGGCCCAACTTATCTAAGCTGCCCCATTCAAGTTAGTCCCATTTGCCCACATTTGGCCCATGCCCCTCTGAACCTTTCCTATCCCTGTCCCTGTCCAAATGTCTTTTAAATGTTATTGTTGTACCTGCCTCAACTACGTCCTCTGGCAGCTCATTCCACACACCCACCACCCTCTGTGCAAAAATGTTGCCCCTCAGATTGCTATTCATGCTTTACTGTCTCACCATAAACCTATGCCCTCCAGTTCTTGATTCCCCAACCCTGGGAAAAAGACTGCGCATTCACCTTCATGGTCCGTCATGATCTTATACACCATTATACCATCACCCTTCAGCCTTATGGGTTTCTACAGCTATATTAATAGCAAAAGGATCACGAGGGATAAAGTTGGTCCATTAGAGAGTCAGAGTGGACAGCTATCTGCAGAGCCAAAAGAAGTGGGGGAGATATTGAACAATTTCTTTTCTTCGGTATTCACCAAGGAGAAGGATATTGAATTATGTGAGGTAAGGGAAACAAGTAGAGTAGCTATGGAAACTATGAGGATCAAAGATGAGGAAGTACTGACACTTTTGAGAAATATAAAAGTGGATAAGTCTCCAGGTCCGGACAGGATATTCCCTAGGACATTGAGGGAAGTTAGTGTAGAAATAGCAGGGGCTATGACAGAAATATTTCAAATGTCATTAGAAACGGGAATAGTGCCGGAGGATTGGCGTACTGCGCATGTTGTTCCATTGTTTAAAAAGGGGTCTAAGAGTAAACCTAGCAATATAGACCTGTTAGTTTGACTTCAGTGGTGGGCAAATTAATGGAAAGGATACTTAGAGATTATATATATAAGCATCTGGATAAACAGGGTCTGATTAGGAACAGTCAACCTGGATTTGTGCCTGGAAGGTCATGTTTGACTAATCTTCTTGAATTTTTTGAAGAGGTTACTTGGGAAATTGATGAGGGTAAAGCAGTGGATGTTGTATACATGGACTTCAGTAAGGCCTTTGACAAGGTTCTTCACGGAAGGTTGGTTAAGAAGGTTCAATGGTTGGGGATTAATGGAGGAGTAGCAAGATGGATTCAACAGTGGCTGAATGGGAGATGCCAGAGAGTAATGGTGGATGGTTGTTTGTCAGGTTGGAGGCCAGTGACTAGTGGGGTGCCACAGGGATCTGTGTTGGGTCCACTGTTGTTTGTCATGTACATCAATGATCTGGATGGTGGTGTGGTAAATTGGATTATTAAGTATGCAGATGATACTAAGATAGGTGGGGTTGTGGATAATGAAGTAGATTTTCAAAGTCTACAGAGAGATTTATGCCAGTTGGAAGAGTGGGCTGAAAGATGGCAGATGGAGTTTAATGCTGATAAGTGTGAGGTGCTACATCTTGGCAGGACAAATCAAAATAGGACGTACATGGTAAATGGTAGGGAATTGAAGAATGCAGGTGAACAGAGGGATCTGGGAATAACTGTGCACAGTTCCCTGAAAGTGGAATCTCATGTAGATAGGGTGGTAAAGAAAGCTTTTGGTGTGCTGGCCTTTATAAATCAGAGCATTGAGTATAGAAGTTGGGATGTAATGTTAAAATTGTACAAGGCATTGGTGAGGCCAATTTTGGAGTATGGTGTACAATTTTGGTTGCCTAATTATAGGAAGGATGTCAACAAAATCGAGAGAGTACAGAGGAGATTTACTAGAATGTTGCCTGGGTTTCAGCAACTAAGTTACAGAGAAAGGTTGAACAAGTTAGAGCTTTATTCTTTGGAGCGCAGAAGGTTAAGGGGGGCTTGATAGAGGTCTTTAAAATGATGAGAGGGATAGACAGAGTTGACGTGGATAAGCTTTTCCCACTGAGAGTAGGGAAGATTCAAACAAGGGGACATGACTTGAGAATTAAGGGACAAAAGTTTAGGGGTAACATGAGGGGGAACTTCTTTACTCAGGAAGTGGTGTCTGTGTGGAATGAGCTTCCAGTGAAGGTGGTGGAGGCAGGTTAGTTTTTATCATTTAAAAATAAATTGGATAGTTATATGGACGGGAAAGGTATAGAAACATAGAAACATAGAAATTAGGTGCAGGAGTAGGCCATTCGGCCCTTCGAGCCTGCACCGCCATTCAATATTGTCATGGCTGATCATCCAACTCAGTATCCCGTACCTGCCTTCTCTCCATACCCTCTGATCCCCTTGGCCACAAGGGCCACATCTAACTCCCTCTTAAATATAGCCAATGAACTGGCCTCAACTACCCTCTGTGGCAGAGAGTTCTAGAGATTCACCACTCTCTGTGTGAAAAATGTTCTCCTCATCTCGGTTTTAAAGGATTTCCCCCTTATCCTTAAGCTGTGACCCCTTGTCCTGGACTTCCCCAACATCGGGAACAATCTTCCTGCATCTAGCCTGTCCAACCCCTTAAGAATTTTGTACGTTTCTATAAGATCCCCTCTCAATCTCCTAAATTCTAGAGAGTATAAACCAAGTCTATCCAGTCTTTCTTCATAAGACAGTCCTGACATCCCAGGAATCAGTCTGATGATCCTTCTCTGCACTCCCTCTATGGCAATAATGTCCTTCCTCAGATTTGGAGACCAAAACTGCATGCAATACTCCAGGTGTGGTCTCACCAAGACCCTGTACAACTGCAGTAGAACTTCCCTGCTCCTATACTCAAATCCTCTTGCTATGAAAGCCAACATACCATTTGCTTTCTTTACTGCCTGCTGCACCTGCATGCCTGCCTTCAATGACTGGTGTACCATGACACCCAGGTCTCGCTGCATCTCCCCCTTTCCCAATCGGCCACCATTTAGATAATAGTCTGCTTTCCCGTTTTTGCCACCATGGAGGGTTATGGTCTGAACGCAGGTGTATGGGACTGGTGGAGAATACATGTTCGGCACGGACTAGAAGGGTCGAGATGGCCTGTTTCCATGCTGTAATTGTTATATGGTTATATGGTTATGCGCCCCAAAGAATAAAGTCCTAGCCTGCCCAACCTCTTCCAACGGCACAGGTTCTGGGTTTTGGTCTCTTTGTCTTGGCACAAATCTTCACTGCATTTGTCTGGTCAGGTGGTTTGTTCCACCTCCCGGAACTGACACTGTTCAATGGTAAATGCTTCAGGTCAGCATGAAGTGTCTTCACTTAGACGTAGGCTGGGGGTTGTGTCCAGCCATGGCTTCGCTGTGCCCTCACATTGCAAGGCTCACGGCTCACCGCACCGATGCTAACCCAACCTCAGCCTTCATCTATCCAGACCACACACAACTCGCAGGCAAATTCCCCACTCTCTTGGCAGCTTGGAGCTCGGGGACATTCACAGTGAAAGGAGGAGGACACAGATAGATGGAGGGCTGCTGAGACTGTGGAGGATTCCTGCGCTGATGGGAGCCACAAAGAAAGGGTTGCAGCTCCACGGAGCAGGGTTGCAGCTCCACGGAGCAGGGAGCAATGTCCTTGGGACTTACTTCACCCGCGTTGTGGGCAAAGTCGGCAGCAATTCAGCAGGGATGAGCATGGCGATGTAATACAGAAAACAAAATTAGTGCTGAAATGATTAGGAGAGATAAACTGTATCAGGAATAGGACAAGAGCCCGAGAAGATTAGTTTATACCATTGGTCATCGAGACAAGAAGCATATGTGGCAGCAAACATAAAGAGAACCAGAAGGTTATGTCGTAGTGTAGAGGGGAACAGAGTTTCAAGAGAATATGATAGTCATTGAGCACGAAAAAAGGCCCTTCGGCCCACCTTGTCCATGCTGACTAAGTTAGCATACTGGATTTGGTTCATAACCATGTAAATGTTTCTTATCTGTATATCTGTCTAAATGTCTTTCAAAAGTCATAATTGTATCCGCCTCTATAGCTTCCTCTGGCAGCTCATTCCAGACGCTGAATACCCTTTGATTGAAAAGGGTGTTCCTGAGGTCCTTCGTAAATCTCCCCCCTCTCACCCCAAGTCTATGCCCTCTAGTTTTAGAATCCTCCACACTTGGAAAAAGGCGTTCACTTTCTCCATGCCACTCATGATCTTGTATGCCTCAATAAGCTCAGGTGTATTATTGAGCTGCTTGCCTCCTACACCAAAGGAAAAAGTCCCACCCGATCCAACATCCACCTTGGTAATTCTCTCCTGCACCCTTTCCAACTTAATGACATTCTTCCTTTTGCTAGGTGGCCAGAACTGCACACATTAATCTAAGTGTGGTCTCACTAATGAGTTGAACAGCAGCATCAGGAGACCCCAATTTCTGTATTCAATACTCTTCACAATGAAGGCAAGCGTGCCAAACACCTTCACTGCCCTGTCTGCTTAACTACTCTCTGGAAGCAAATTGTTTCTACAGTTACAATGCACCCAAGTTCCCAACATGCGTTGTACCTATTGTACAAACTTGCTATTTTAATTGAATTCCCAACCAACACATTGGTAACAAACCAACTATCAAATGAAAGTATAATGTAATTATACTTGGTCATCATTTGGAAAATGTCATCACTCCTTGGTGTTTCATTACAGTCATTTAAGCGTTTATTTATGTTGGATGTTTACGGTTTAGTTATAAAAGTTGGAGAACATTCCTGTTGGGAAACTTGAACGTGCTGCATGAATGATTGTTATACAATCTGAAACCTACATTTTATCAATCAAAATCAAATCAAAATAAGGGCGGCTCAGTGGTGCAATGGTAGAGTTGCTGCCTCACAGCGCCACAGATCCGGGTTCAATCCTGACTATGGGGGCTGTCTGTGTGGAGTTTGCACATACTTCCTGTGACCCCATAGGTTTTCTCCAGGTGCAGTTTCCTCCCACATTGCAAAGATGTGCAGGTTTGTAGGTTAATTGGCTCCTGAAAATTGTCCCCATTGTGTAGGTTAGAAAAGGTGCAGGACAGAATTAGTTCTAACCTATCAGTATATGTATAGAATTGGAATCTAACCTATTAGAATTAGTATATGGCTGATTGCTGGCCAGAGTGGATTCGATGGGCCGAAGGGCCTGTTTTCCCACCTTATCTTGAAATGAAATAACATGTTGTGACTTTGGTGCTTTGCCTGCGCTGTTCTGTGGAAGTGGAGGAGGAGCTCAGTATAAAAAGTGAGTTTGAACAAATGGGTGGATTCAGGAAATGGTGGTCTGATCCAAAGCAGGTTTCTCTGTTCGCAGGAACTGTCCAAGTTCTATTATGCTGTGGTGAGAAACCACCGCATACTGCAGTACTGGCCTTGATTATCTGAGACAGCATCCCAGCACTCTTATTATCTAATTATGCTCTGCAAGGTTGCTAATTAAGTGAAGAGTTTGCAATTGATCATTTTAAACACAATGGCAAATAGATAATGATTTTGTTGAACACTAAACATGAAGCTACAAGCACATGTAATGTCTTAGTTAGTAAATGTTCATCTCATTGTGGAACTGGGTAATGCAAACAAGAGTTTGATTTTGACAGTTGCGTTTAGCCATCCAGTATTGACAGTGAAGGAAGTCTGCTTGCATTGTAAACGGAGACAAAGAAACAAGGGAAACTGCAGCGACCATTCCTTAATGTTAATGCAATGGTGAAACAAGGAGAGTTAACATAAGGAAAGCCAGTTTTTGCCTGATTGAAATGTAATTTGTAGTTTGATGGTGCAGTAATTCAATTTCAGAGATAGACCAAAGTACTTATTGCCCATCACTTCACTTACACCTCACAGTGGAAGTGAATGTTGTCACTAACAGTAATTTGGCTAATGTCTCCCGATTGGAACCACATAAATGCCAGCTACAAATACAACAATCAGGGAGGAATGTGTCTCCTTAATGCAACATTAACCAGGCAAATAAACGGGATGAATGTATCATGTGACTGACTGGAGCAGTTTCAAACAATCTAGAGCTAGTGCTGCAAGCAACGTGGTATTGTGTGGGAAATAAACTAAACAAAGTGAGTGGTCACCAGGGACAACATAACTCAAACATTGACTTATTTTAAAGTGAACAAAGGCATTTCAATTCACATTTTGAGATAGAAATCTTTTGTGTAAAAGGCCAATTTTAATGAAGTTCCATTCCTTTGAACTTGGTGAGGAAAAGAGAGAAAGAGAGAAGAGGGGGAGAGAGGGGGGGAGAGAGAGAGGAGGGAGAGAGGGAGAGAGAGAGAGAGGGAGAGATGGAGAGAGGGAGAGAGGGAGAGAGAGAGAGAGAGGGGGGAAAGAGAGAGAGGTAGAGGGAGAGAGGTTGAGAGGTTGAGAGTGAGCGAAGGAGAGAGGGAGAGAGGGAAGAGAGGGGAGAGAGGGAAGAGAGGGAAGAGAGGGGGAAGAGAGGGAAGAGAGGGGGGGGGGGGGGGGAGGGGGGGGGTGAGGGGGGGTAAGAGAGCACCGATCTTAGAGGTCCCTACAGTGCACACTGGCCCTCCGCTTATGTATTATTTAGGCCAAGTCTGCAGAATTCCCACAGACATCAAACTGCGGAGGAAAAACAAAAATGTGCAAATAGCTTGATGCTTGAAAAATATTGGTGCTTGAAAAATATTTGAATAAAGATATCAAATGAAATATCTAAATATTCTCCGATATTAATAACCATTTTGAAATCCAGTAGATCATGATGTAAAACATTAAAGGGCCTGTCCCATTTGGCCGTCATTCACGCGCCATTTACGCGACCTGCTAGCGTGTGGGTAGCGCGGGACGGTCGCATGATGTAGTGTGGAGGAGTGTGGAGTGGTGTGGAGGAGTGTGGAGTGGTGTGGAGGAGTGTGGAGTGGTGTGGAGGAGTGTGGAGTGGTGTGGAGGAGTGTGGAGTGGTGTGGAGGAGTGTGGAGTGGCGTGGAGGAGTGTGGAGTGGTGTGGAGGAGTGTGGAGTGGTGTGGAGGAGTGTGGAGTGGTGTGGAGGAGTGTGGAGTGGTGTGGAGGAGTGTGGAGTGGTGTGGAGGAGTGTGGAGTGGTGTGGAGGAGTGTGGAGTGGCGTGGAGGAGTGTGGAGTGGCGTGGAGGAGTGTGGAGTGGTGTGGAGGAGTGTGGAGTGTGGAGGAGTGTGGAGTGGCGTGGAGGAGTGTGGAGTGGTGTGGAGGAGTGTGGAGTGGCGTGGAGGAGTGTGGAGTGGTGTGGAGGAGTGTGCACTTCGTCCTGCACAAAATCTTCGCGCGCCACCGGCCTGTCGCGTAACTGACGGCCAAAGTGGGACATGCCCAAGACCCTGGCGCGGCGCAACGTCTCACCTCCAACAGCAGCAGAAGCAGGCAAACGATCGCCGAGCTCAGCCTGGGGCTCACGGCCGTCGCGGATCCGGATCTGCCCCCACTCCGACTCCCAGAGCGGGGCCAAGACGATTGGAGAAAGACACAAAATGCTGGAGTAACTCAGCGGGACCTGCAGCATCTCTGGAGAGAAGCAATGGGTGCCGTTTCGGGTCGAGGAGGTGATGGAGCCGCTGCTGCCGCTGTTCGGGGCCCGTCATTCGCTCCGACCTTTCGTCACCTAGTATCTTTGCCCTGCAATACAGCCGCCACCGACACAAAACGTCACGTTCCTTTTCTCCAGAGATGCTGCCTGATCTGCTGAGTTACTTCAGTTTTTTGTGTCTATCAGTATAAACCAGTATCTGTCGTGCCCTACCGGCAAAATGACTCGGCAGGCAACCGTTAATTTAGAGCCCTGAGTGATTTAGAGGGGATTTGAGGGGGAAATTTTGCACCCAGATGGTAGTGAATACCTGAAATACAATGTCAGAGAGGGTGGCGGACGCAGTCACTGACAGTGTTTAAGAATAATCTAGTTGAAATTATCTAGGTGTACAAGACTGGATTTTTATTGGGGGAAGGATGGGATTAATTCAGACAGTGCCTCTAGTCAGCATGGACATGGGCCAAAAGGCATATTTCTATGCTGTGCGACTCAATGACTCCACAGAAAGTTTGAAATGTAGAGACAATAAAACCAAAGAAGAAAAAATACAGAAAGGAAGCAAAGTTCCTCACATATCGTATACTCCTTAACTCTGGGGAGCTTTGAGAAAGCAGAACATGACACCATAAAATCGATAACTATTAAAAATCAACCCTCTTGCTGTAACTCCTGCAGGTTCAGAATGGACTTACTGCAACCCACGCTCACATTTATAAGCACAGATAAAAACTGCTTCGCGCAGTACAAATGTTCTGACCTGCTAAATGCCAATGTTTGTAGGAATTCTTTGGTGTACCTGGAACTGATTGATTGACATTTATTTTATTAAAAGAGGGTGAGCTGACAGTTTCAGTGATGGTGTGTTTGAGCAAATGTGAAGAACACGGCTTGCAAAACAACAAATGCTTCCCTGGACCCATCATCCAAAGTGGATGACAAATTACAAAGTGTGTAATGAGACGGTGAACCGTCAAACTTTTCCAGGTTATTCTCCAACAGCAGATAGTCAATTTTCTCCAGACATTAACATTTGATCAAACCTACAGAAGAATAACAGTCAATTCCACTTAAGATAGATACAAAGTGCTGGAGTAACTCGGCAGGTCAGGCAGTATCTCGGGAGAAAGTGAATCGTTGACATTCAGGTCAGGACCCATCCTTAGACATGGTTCTGACCCAAATTGTCACCTATTCTTTTTCTCCACAGATGTTCCCTGGCACGCTGAGTTATATCAGCATTTTGTGTCTATCTTCGGTCTAAATCAGCATCTGCATTTCTTTCCTACACAGTAAATTTCACTTCAATGGCAAACCGAAAGCTTTAAAACCCATAGTGACAATTATTGTTGGATGCCAAGTAATCACAAGCCATGACTTCACACAGAGCCCATGTATCATTCATTGACTTGGGTTCCCCCCCATTTGAAATCACCCTCAGTGTTGATGCCCATGAGAGGTTTGGTGAGTACCAACTCCAGATCGACAGAAAGTACTCATGAGCAAGCAGTTTACAAACATAAGGAGTATCAGTCACTTTGTTCTAATGGACAAAGTGGAAGGAACCATTGTAACGGTTAGTGCTCCTGGGCTTATTCTCAACCACAATCATGGCCGCATCATCACTTTAATGGATCTGCTCCAGGAATCAGACGAACCATGAGAGAATAAAACACTAAAACTTCCAAGCTTCTCCATACCAGTAAAGTGCAAAAGCTTGTAGGGATTCATATATTCCATCAACAGACGTGGCAGAAAGATGTAATTAGTGGAGCTTGGATAATAAATGACTTGGTCAACAAATGCCAGTGATTCAGAATGACAGAATTCTCTTCAGAGGCTAAATGAAATACAAATTGGTAAAGGGGTGCTCGCTTAATGCAAACATCAACCCACAAACATAAATGCTCACCAAACAGCAATGATAAACCAAGATCATTGAAGGGGCTGTCCCACTTGGGTGACCTAATTGGCAAGTTTAGAAGAGTTTGAAAAAATGACATGTTGAAGACCTCCTTCGACTGTGTAGAAGACCTCCTTCAACTATGTTGAAGACTAGCTTCAACTAGCTACGACTAGCTTCGGGAAAATTGGACACCGAATAGTGAACAGTGAGACCGACCTCCTTCGACCTCCCTTCGACTATGATAAAGACTATTTACGACTACCTTCGACTACCGTCGACTAACATGCCGACCTACTACGACTAAACATACGAGTAAAAAAAGTATTGATTTTTTTCCCATAGCGACCTTGAACTCGCGGGTATTTTTTTAACATATTGAAAAAAACGTCGCGACCTAGCTGAGGCCTCGAGTACGCGGAGACCACTCTCGAGCATGAAGGAGTTCGTGTCGACCATGCTGCGAGTATAAGTCTTAGACTTAGACTTAGACTTAGATCCTTTATTTGTCATTCAGACCTTTCGGTCTGAACAAAATGTCGTTGCCTGCAGCCATACATTAATAATAAACAACAAAACACACAATAAACACAAATTAACATCCACCACAGTGAGTTCACCAGGCACCTCCTCACTGTGATGGAGGCAAAAATCTTAGGGTTATTGTCTCTTCCCTCCTCTTCCCCCTCTGCGCTGAGGCGATACCCCACCGGGCGATGGTAAATCAGTCCCGTGGCTCACCGAGCTCCGCGAACGGGCCGGTTCAAGCTCCGCGGGCAAACTCGCCAAACTCGCGGATTAGGTTGCCCAGGTGGGACAGGCCATTGAGTCAATTTTAATTTGGTGACTCCTATCATTCAGTAGGTAACCTCACTTACAATTATCTTTCATTTAGTTCGGCATGGGATATTCACAAAGAAATCTCATCATCAACTGATCAAAACACTGCGCAAGATTGCCTCCAGCACTCTGGGGACAGCTTTGGGCATTGGCTCCACTCAACTAGAGTCCAGGCCTCTTGACCCAACAGCTACCATCAGACATGCACACAAAGACAGGAGCAAGAAAAATGCGCAACCACACCTCACAGAACAGATATCTGCGGGACAACGTTATTCCAAAGAGATAATGGTTACCAGAGTTCTTGGCCACTTTTCCTGTCATAGAGAGACACGTGGAGCATTGCATTCAGCATCGCTCATCTTGTACAGCAAAGTTGCCATTAAGCTAGAAAGAGTGCAGACAAAGTTTGAGGATAGACACAAAAAGTTGGAGAGACTCAGTGGGACAGGCAGCATCTCTGGAGAAAAGGAATGGTTGACGTTTCGGGTTGAGACTCTTGAAGATGTTGCCAGGACATGAGGGTTGGGCAGGCTAGTACTTTATTCCTTGGAGCACAGACTGAGGGGTAATCTTATTGAGGTGTATAAAACCATGAGGGGAATAGATAGGGTAAATACACAGATTCAGCTGTTATAGCATCTGCTTCAACTACCTTCTCTGGCAGCCTGTCCCATATATCCACCACCATCTATGTGAAAAAGTGGCCCCACAGGTTCCTGTTTTTCCCCTCCTCACCTTAAACATATGTCCTCTGGTTCTTGATTCCCCTGTGGGTAAAAATACTCAGATGTGCATTCATCCAATCTTTTCCTCTCAATCATTGATACACCTTTATAAGATCACCCCTCAGCCTCTTGCCCTCCAAGGAATAAAGTCCAAGCTGCCCAACCTCTCCCTGTAGCTCAAGCCCTCAAGTCCTGGTAACATCCTTGTAAATCTTTTCTGCATTCTTTCCAGTTTAACAACATCCTTCCTATAGCAGGGCAACTTATACGGTGCAAATTAAACAGATGGCCGGTAATATGCTGATGGTGGTAAGCAAACTGCACATGGCACCCGAGTGAACATTGTGAGCAACAGTTGAAGAATGTGGAGTTGGCGATCAATTGTGACAGTGGAGATGAACCACAATGGTGTTCTTAACATGAGTCTGGGCAAACAGATGAGAGAAGGGAATGTGAGTGTGTGCAAGTGAGGGTAGATTACAGGAAATTAACGTTCAGAAATTCATAAGTAATACGAGCAGAATTTGGCCCATTAGTCAAATTCGACATTCAATCATGGCTGCTCTATCGTTCCCGCATAACTCCATTCTCCTACCTTCTCCCCATAATCCCTGACACACATATTAATCAAGATGTCAATCTGCACCTTTAAGTCTTGACCTCCACAGTCAACTGTGGCATCTAAATGGTGCCTCTCTAATGGGCCAGTTGGGTTGGTCAGTCTGCTTCAGTGTCATAAGTTGCAATTAAGGATTTGCTAAAACAGTCAATGTCACACCATGTTCAAATAGATATTTTCATTAGTTCATAGTTGGCATCATGGCTGGCACAGGCATGGTTGCCTAAAGGCCCTTTCCCTGTGCCTTAAGCCCCTGTTTCACTGAGGAAACCTGAACGGAAACCTCTGGAGACTTTGCGCACCACCAAGGTTTCCGTGCGGTTCCCGGAGGTTGCAGGTGGTTGCCGGAGGTTGCAGGTGTTGCCGGAGGTTGCAGGTAGTGGAAGCAGGTAGGGAGACTGACAAAAGCCTCCGGGAACCTCATGAAAACCTTGGGTGGGGCGCAAAGTCTCCAGAAGTTTCCGTTCAGGTTTCCTAAGTGGGACAGGGGCATTACCTTCCATATTATTGGAGCCGATAGTGTGATTGTCATGTTCAGGTCAATGTGTCCCCTGGCACACTGATAAACAATGAAAGTCCAACGCTTTGACCTATGGATCTTAGGTTTGAGTACGCAATAGGGAACTGATTGAGAAGGAAATTGGGTGAATAAAAATTCAATCAGACATGTGATGAGATATAAACGGTGAAGACTGAATTAAAAGAGATATGTATGGGGACAATGAAAAGGAGCTAAAAACTTTAAAAGATCATAATTTCAAACATTAACAACTAGGAACAATTTGCAGTTTACTGAATGAGTCAGTCGCTACAGCTTAATTGTTCCCTTTCTGAAGAGTTTCAATGGCATTCCAAGGACATCACAAAAATGGCACTGATGCTGGTAAGTGCCAGCCCTTAATGACTGCAGCAAATTCAATTTAAATGGACGGAAAATTCTCGAATCTTCTAATCTGTAGAGCAAACGGAGCAGTGTCTATGCCAACAACCTGCCCGGGATGCTGTTGATCAGGTGACAATGATGATCAGGTGACAATGCTTCACAATGGAATTAACTTGTGCAGATGCTGGTTTATTCCGATGATACACACAAAGCGCTGGAGGAACTCAGCGGGTCAAGCCACATCTCTGGAGTAAAAAAAGATGGGTTTTCAGATTCTTTCAGTCTCCTGATCCAAAATGTCACTCATCTGTTCTCTCCAGAGATGCTGCCTGACTTGTTGAGTTACTACAGCATTTTTTGTCTATCTAGGAGTAACCACTTATATTTGCAGCAAATTCAGAACCTTTATGCATGTCTGCTAATGGAATAACTGAGATAATCTGAAGGTCATACAGAAATAAGTTAACTTTTATTTCCCCTCTGAGCTTATCTTATGCATCTTTCTTTTCCCTTCACCGTCCTGTCCCTAGCTTTCACTGAAGAAAGGCATATTGGGAGACCATGAGCCAGTTTTTAATCGGTGGGTCGGCAGTGGAGAGTGAGCAGCTTCAGGTTCCCTGGCTTTAATATGTCAGATGATCTGTCCTGGGCCCTGCACATGGATGTAATCATGAAGAACTACTGCAGTTGTACAGGGCCTCGGTGAGACCACACCTGGAGTATTGCGTACAGTTTTGGTCTCCTAATCTGAGGAAAGACATTCTTGGCATAGAGGGAGTACAGAGAAGATTCACCAGACTGATTCCTGGGATGGCAGGGCTTTCATATGAAGAAAGACTGGATAGACTCGGCTTGTACTCGCTAAAATTTAGAAGATTGAGGGTGGATCGTATAGAAACTTACAAAATTCTTAAGGGGTTGGACAGGCTAGATGCAGGAAGATTGTTCTCAATGTTGGGGAAGTCCAGAACAAGGGGTCACAGTTTGAGGATAAGAGGGAAGTCTTTTAGGACCGAGATGAGAATTTTTTTTTTCACGCAGAGAGTGGTGAATCTGTGGAATTCTCTGCCACAGAGGGTGGTTGAGGCCAGTTCATTGGCTATATTTAAGAAGGAGTTAGATGTGGCCCTTGTGGCTAAAGGGATCAGGGGGTATGGAGAGAAGGCAGATACAGGATACTGAGTTGGATGATCTGCCATGATCATATTGAATGGCGGTGCAGGCTCGAAGGGCCGAATGGCCTACTCCTGCACCTATTTTTTATGTTTCTAAGAAGGTGTGCCAGCACATAAATCTTTCTTCAAATTTTAAACGGATAAAGCACATTACCAAATTTTCTAACAAACCTCTACAGATGCACTGTGGTTGCATCAGGGCCTGGACGATAATTCCAATAGGAACACCAGAGGCTGCAGAGCATGGTGGACTCAGCCATCATTGGCACAGCCCTCAACACCAGCCCCTGCCTCAGGAAGTTGGCATCTATCATCAAGGATCCCCACCATCTGGTCTAAGCCCACTGCTCCTATTAGGTAGGAGGTCCAGAAGCCTGATGTCCCACGACACAAAATTCAGGAACAGCTACTTTCCGACAACCTTCAGGTTTTTGAACAGACCTGCATAATCCTAAACTACCTCAATAACGGAGCATTACAGACCACCTCTAGCACTACCATGGATTGCTTTATTAAATTGTATTTTTGCACTCATGTTTTGAATTTATTGCAGTCTTTCTTTTTTACTGCAAGATTTTGTATAATCTAGGTTTGATTTGTTCATTTATATTTCAGTGTGTTGTCTGAGTCTATGTATCTGTGATGCTGCTGCAAGCCAGATTTTAATTGTACCTGTACCTCACCGTACTTGCAAGTATGACAATAAACTTATTTTGACTTGACTTAATTGGTTCTTTTCAGTTGTGGTGGATATAAAATGTGAAATATAGACAGCCTGTCCCTGGCACTGATGTAAATTCTGCTGAGTTTTCTCATAGCTTTCCACAACCATTTAGTATTTAACATTTCCTCCCACATATTTCAAGGATCTTACAGTATCACTCAGGGACACCATTTGAAGAACAGAAGAACTAGATACTGCTTGCTGTTATACATTAAACTAGGAATTGTTTGTTTGAATACTAAAATAAATTCAATAGTGACATCCTATGATTAATGATCAGAAAGGTTTACATTGAATTTGAACAAAAATTCTTACGTAACAGTCAATAAAAATGGGTAAGTTGTAGACATTGATCAACTATCTTAATTAGCTGAGCATTCAACACTGCCTTGCCCTTTCTATTTCTTCCTTTATCTATTTTTTAATGTTGAATTTGACTACCGGTATCAATATATAGTTTCGTATCAAATACCGTTTAATAATTTTCTGTAATGCACTTCGCAATATTTTGCTACATTAAAAGATATATACGAACACAAGAGATATGCAGAACATCACAGTTGTATGGGAGAGAGGGGGAGGGGGAGGGAGAGGGAGAGGGAGAGGGGGGGAGGGGGAGGGGGGGGGGGGGGAGGGGAGGGGGGGGAGGGGGGAGGGGGGGGGGGGGGGGGGGGGAGGGGGGAGGGGAGGGGGTCCTCATGGCACCAAGAGAAACAGCGTTCTGCATTTGGACCAGACCACGATGTACTCTACATACTCTACATTGGGAGATATGCAAGTGACTTGCTCCTTCACATGGAGAGATTGCTTGGGTCCATGGATGGCAAGAGAGATAGAGGGAAGAGAAAAATAAAAGATGGGCATTACATCTCTTGCATTTATACAAGAACGGTATGCGGTCACGGTGGCCCAGCGGTAGTGTTGCTGCCTTACAGCAAAATGCAGTGCCCGAGACCCGGGTTCGATCCCGACTACAGGTGCTGTCTGTATGGAGTTTGTACGTTCTCCCCCTGATCTGCATGGGTTTTCTCCGAGATCTTCGTTTTCTTCCCACACACCAAAGACGTACAGGTTTGTAGGTTAATTGGCTTGATAAAAATGTAAAATTGTCCAAGTTGGCGATATGCAGAGTACTGCCCTGCCAACTACAAAATTCAGAAGTCTCAGGAGGAACTATTGTGAGAGGGGAGATGGTTGGTGGGGATGGCAGCGAAAGCTAGGGAGATAGAGGCAGGTGGAGGGGATGAGCAGCCTCACTGTAGTTGAGAAGGTTAGAGAGGATGACCTGTTCAATGAAGATCATGTGGAATTTCATTTTTGTTTTAATCTTCTCTCACCAACAGTCAGTTTTTTAAAGTAATTGTTACAATGCATGGCATCAGTCGAGACCAGATGAACGATTACACTAGCACACAAGGAAAGGTGAACTCGCGCAGCAGGCTGTAATTCCAATGTCAAACAACAGTCTCTCAGGTCCAGGGCACAGTCCTTCATCAGCAGTGAGGGGGACCCCCAGCAACCTGACTTCATCCCAGCAGTTTCTCCTGGATCCCTTTCTCTGGGTTTATAATGAGATACAGGTGCGTTGATCCAATAATCTCTAATTGGACCCAGCTGTGGCTCGTTTGCCCGAGGCCTCAGTGCTGATGTTTTCCAGCAGGCAGGCTTTGTTTGTGGTGCTGAGCGCAGGCTTCCTCTGGCCTCTCTGCCAGTGATGACGATTGGAGCGGCCCTAAGGGAGGACATGTCATCACCATTGACAACTATGGTCTCCATCCTATCACAGATGTTCCCTCAGTTCTCTCCGCTCCTCCAGCTTTCTGCAACATAAAATGCACTTGTTTCTTCACTTTTCCATGTGGATGAAGGATCCCTGGCCTGAAACATCAGCCCACTTCCCTCCCCCATTGATGCTGTTTGAACCATTGGGTACAGCCAATATTTCTGTTTGTATTTCACATCTGTTGCTCCAACTATGATACAATTCTACTCACTTACCGGAGGTGGAACGTGTTTCTAGCTTCAGGTTCCTGGGTGTTAACATCTCCGATGACCTCTCTTGGACCCACAATATCTCAACTCTGATCAAGAAGGCTCACCAGCGTCTCTTCTTCCTGAGGAGACTGAAGAAGGTCCATCTCTCTCCTCAGATCCTGGTGAACTTCTACCGCTGCACCATCGAGAGCATGCTTACCAACTGTATCACAGTATGGTATGGCAACTGCTCTGTCTCCGACCGGAAGGCATTGCAGAGGGTGGTGAAAATTGCCCAACGCATCACCGGTTCCTCGCTCCCCTCCATTGAGTCTGTCCAAAGCAAGCGTTGTCTGTGGAGGGCGCTCAGCATCGTCAAGGACTGCTCTCACCCCAACCATGGACTGTTTACCCTCCTACCATCCAGGAGGCGCTACAGGTCTCTCCGTTGCCGGACCAGCAGGTCCAGGAACAGCTTCTTCCCGGCGGCTGTCACTCTACTCAACAACGTACCTCGGTGACTGCCAATCACCCCCCACCCCCGGACACTCCTCCCACAGGAAAAACACTATGTCTGTATATATGCTAATGTAAATATTTATTCAAATCATATGCTATGTCGCTCTTCCAGGGAGATGCTAAATGCATTTCGTTGTCTCTGTACTGTACACTGACAATGACGATTAAAGTTGAATCTGAATCTGAATCTGAATCTGAATTTTAACACCAGAATATCTATACATCTCGGTAATTAGATGTAAATAAGCAAGTTTGGTATTACGACTGAGCGTGCCCAGGTGATAGGTCACTCACGATAAACATTCTCGGCAGCTTTGCTGCTGCATGGAAACAGACCATAGTTTCATCCGTAGTCAGGATCGAACCAGGGTCTCTGGCACTGCAAGTGCTGTTGAATTGCTACTGGACCGTCCCCATCCCCGTCCCCACCCAAGTGTCCCATCCCTGTCCGGGGGCGGCTGGAGATGTCCGGGGTGACCCTGGACTGACGGGACACCGGCCCTGAACAGTGGCGGCCCAGGTTTACAGCCAGCGTGGAGAAGAAGCGCACACTCCACTGCTCCGGGCTGGTGTCCCGTCAGTCTAGGGCTGTTGGTTAACCCAGCGGGACAGACAGAGTTGAGCTGGAGTTAGCGCTTCTTCTCCGCGCTGGCTGTAAGCCTGCACCGCCACTGCTCCGGGCCGGTGTCCCGTCAGTCCAGGGTCACCCCGGACATCTCCGGCTGCCCCCCGGTCAGGGTTGGGACACTCAGAAGGGGACGGTCCAGTAGCGATTGCAGCGCCAGAGACCCCGGTTTGATCATGACTCTGGCTGAAACGCAGGTCTGCATCCATGCGGCAGCACAGCTGCTGAGAATATTTTTCGCGAGTGACCTTTGACAAATTCCATGAATCCATGCATTTTTCGTAATACCGAACTCGCTTATTTACCACAAATTGAAAACACTTCCCTGCTACGTAAACCCAGAATAGCCTGTATAGTTTAAAGTTTATTGTTTGTTTGATAGAGCACAACATATTCCTTTTTAATAATACATTCATTCTTAGCAACATTGGAAATTCCACTCCAGCCCTGGTACAAATCATGTAGTAAATTCCCGGACTGACCCTCTGCCCCTTGCTGAGCGTGGCAATGTGATCTCTGGTTCACATGCTGCAAAACCAATTTTCAGCTCTGTATACAAGGCTGTAAATCTCCATCACTCTTTGACCTTCGTCTTGAGTTTGCACAAGAATACATTCCACCAGTTCAAACCTTCTTACAAATAAATTCATTCCAAACAGACCTGTGGAGATGAGTTGTGGAAGGTGGTGTAAGATTGAGCTTTACCCCTCCTGTGAATTAATTTTTATATTCTGACAGACTGAAGTCACCAAAATGAAAAGATATATATTATTTAAGTCTATTTGCTTCATCCCACTCTCTGCTCAAATCCCATAAATATTTGGTACACTTGCCTCAGAAACATTTTGCGGGCACCAAAATATGTCTTATCCTGTGAACAATGACATATTTGGGAACTGAAATTTGCAGTCGATGCTCATTCAACATTACACGTCATCAATCAGTCTGCATGAGTCGACCACCGGCCTCCATTATTCACACACCACTGGCATCCCTCCCTTTCCAAGAGGTTCGTTGCAAAACAGAAGGTCTTGCGATGCTTGCAATGCTGATCTATGCTCCTTTCAACCCAAGTAGACTTTGTCTTGGGAGGTTCGTAGTGACAGCTACAATGAAAGCTATTAGTGTGACAGAACAGCACACTTTAGTTTATAGACAATAGACAATAGGTGCAGGAGTAGGCCATTCAGCCCTTCTAGCCAGCACCGGCATTCACTGTGATCATGGCTGATCATCCACAATCAGTACCCCATTCCTGCCTTCTCACCATATCCCTTGACAGGCAGCATCTCTGGAGAGAAGGAAAGGGTGACGTTTTGGGTTGAGACCCTTCTTCTCTCCCATTCCTTCTCTCCAGAGATGCTGCCTGTCCCACTGAGTTACTCCAGCATTTTGTGTCGAGCTTCAGTTTGGAGGTAGTGGCACTAGGATGTGGAATCCGAGAGGGGACTATTGAACTTATATGATGATGATTAGTGTGAAAGAGAGTCTAGAAACAGTCAGAATGTCGGGCAGCATTTGTGTAGGGAGAACAGATAATGTTTCAGGACCACAATGACAGTGTTTCCACTCCACGGATGCTGCCTGACCTATTCACCGTTCCTGGCATCTACGATTGCTAGATTCTGCAGTGTTTCAGTTTCGGAGGGTGATCGGGATCCATTGGGTTAGGATCTGAATGGCAGCATTTTGAATGGATTGTGGCAGGTGACCTTCAGCTTAATCAGGTTGGCCTGACTGAGAAAGATTGATGTTGAATTGGCAAGGGAGATTACATGAGTAGCAACAAAAAACACACGTGAATAAGACGGTCCCTGTTAATGGGTGGATGTTGGATAGGTGCATTGGAACAGCAGGAATTGAAGGTTCAGCTACTGCACAAAAGGAGAGAATGGTGAATTTTGGAAAGTGACTTTTGAGCTAAAGGGGCACAGAGCGATAGAGTAACTCAGCAGGTCAGGCAGCATCTCTGGAGGGTAAATAGTAATTGAAAATGTTATATTACGATTTATTTTTCAAAACTATCAATTGTAAAAAATATTATTAATAAAACCAAAATTCATCTCCCTAGACTAATCTCCACTCAAATAAATTTCCATGGAGAAACCTCCATTCTTTGAACAGATAACAAAAGCCTGAGGTACCATCATATGAAAATGGAGGAGATATTTCCCACTAATAAAAAGGAACCGTAGATGCTGATTTATACCAAAGATAAACACAAAGTGGCTGAGTTACTCCAGCGTTTTGTGTCCATCAGAGATATTTATCATTTAAGGGAGGAGAGACAGAATTGGTTGAGGTACTTTTGCGGGACCAAAATCGGTTGGCCTTCGAACTGCAAGGAGCAGTCCACTAGTGAATGTTGGTGAGGGGCGCAGAGCAGGGTTTGGAGCTCGGCGCTGGGGGATGCGCTGAGACCGAGCGTGGACACGGACAGGGTGAATGGAGACCGGCGTGAGGTGGGGTAGGCCTGCCTCTGGACACAGATAACTGCGTCATCATCACTCACACCAACTGTGGAAACGTTGGGACAGAAACGTTGTCCCTCATCGACATAAGTGAATGTGATGATATACCAGAAACAGTGAGTGAGGTTGACAGGGCAAAATAGATCAGCTATGATCGAATGACACAATAGACTCGAAGGGCCAAATGACCTAATTCTGCTCCTATGATTTGTGGCCGGTCTTGAAGGCAAAGTCCTGCATGATATACAGTAACGACATTTCATGAAAAATATTTTTTTGGTAAAGGAAGAATTGAACAGGTACAACACTAGACCCTACAACTTGCAGTCATTACTACATATTTTAGCTCCGGTTTAGAAGCATAGCATGAAGAAGGGTCACGACCCAAAACATCACCTATCCAGACATGCTGCCTGACCTGCTGAGTTGCTCCAGCATGGAAACAGGCCCTTTGGCCCACTGAATCCGTGCCTACCAACAATCACCCGTACACTAGTACCCTGTACTATCATACACACTAGGATAAATTTACAATTAACCTACAAACCCATATGTCTTTGGAATATGGGAGGAAGTTACTAGAGTTTTAGGGTGCACCCACACCAAAACGGTAAGAGTGCTTAGAATTTAAACCATTGCTTCAAACTAGGTTTAAGTAGAACTTCACGCTGCCTCAACTATAGTATTACTCACTCAATAAGTCCCACTGAATTTTGTCCAATGGATCTCTCAATCTCTCTGTTCATTCTGCCCCTTGATTCTGATAAGGGCACTGGATCTGTGAGGTTGAAAGTTAATGCCACCTGAGCTTTCGGTAATGATGTCTGGAGACCATGGCAATCCATGCTGAGCAGAGTGAGAAGGGGCCTCCTTGTCAGACCCTACATGCCCATTTACTTCATCTTACCGATGCCTCAGTTCATTTCTGCTCCTTGTGTACCATTTATTGTGTCATTAACAAAATGCAGATTAACAACTCTCTGCTCTTTTATCCAACTGTAAAGTCTGTCACTTGTATTCTTGCGTGATAATCAGAGATACTGGGGAGCAGGTTCTGGCAACATGCCAGGATAAGACGTTGTGTCTTCACTCCCTTCTGCTGATGGTCTAGGTGGTGAAATCTACCCGTTGCGCACTCTGTTTGCTGAGCTGCAGATGCCAAGTTTGCCTTTGGTTGCAGATTTGAAGTTCATTTGTGCTGCCTGATGTGGTCCCTGCAGCAGGTTTGGAACAGTCAGGTTTCTTGCTGCTTTCTACAAAGTCACTGTGCCCGCCTTCCTGAGGCAATCAATTGTGATCCACACACAGGAAAGACTACCACAGTCCACTTGCCACCAACGTAGCTAGCAAGGGTCCCATGCTTGACAAGGCCACTGATCAGAGAATCAGATAACGGAACTTTTGTTAGACCATTTAATTCTCATTACGCCGTATAGGAGGCAGCGTTGCAGGAAGTTACATTTTATATATATAGCAATAAGAATGGTGACAAATCTCTCACATGCGTAAGACATACACAATCTTTAATATTGCAGGTGACCTAAAGCTGAAGGGTTATTTATGTCGGTGACAGACTGTTGTGTTGGGTTAGGGTTAGGATTGGCACAGGAATTCAGTTTTCATTACATCAATTTATGTTATAGGAGCAGAATTAGGTAATTCAGCCCATCAAGTCTATGCCGCCATTCAATCATAACTGATCTATTTCCCCTCTCAAACCCATTCTCCTGCCTTCTCCCCATAACCATTGACACCTTTACTAATCAAGAATCTGTTAATCTCTGCCTTAAAAATATCAATTGACTTGGCCTCCACAGCCTTCTGTTTGGAGGCCTGCAAGAGCAGGCAAAGGGGTTTGTATTGTGACACCTCTTTAGGCTATGCACAGACATTGTGTGCCATCAAATGTTTCTTTGAACACTTCCTCCGCTCATCCCTAGTTTTATCAATTAATAGCTCTGTCCAATCTTTGCTGGTGAATTCAACTCACATCTCTCCGAACTCAGCCGTACCTAGTTATAGCTTGCAATGTGACTCATCCATCATCGTCTTAAACTTAATGTTGAAGTCCATTGTACTGTTAGCTGGATATGCCGTGAAGGTTGGATTGTTGACCCAATGTTGAACTCAGACTTTATTCTGTCGGAAATACATTTCTTCCAAAACTGAATGGATAATGTACCTACAACAGTAACCTTACTGAGTGCAAGTTTGCCCAGATGTAACAGAGACACATGCATATTTTAAAAACATCAATATTCTGGTTGTGCAATAAACTCTGTGACCTGATGTTAGTAAATAAGACTTAAATTTAAGCTGCAATCATGAGACTGAACCACTTTATGCATTATGCATGTACATTTATGATGGAATCCATTTAATTTCATATTAAAATGCTGTGTAGAACTTTTAAAATGCTTGAAAAATAAGGCAATGTTCTGGAGCAACACAGCAGGTCAGGCAGCATGTGTGGAGAACATGGATAGGTGATGTTTTGTATCGGGACCCTTCTTCAGAGCTGCTGCATTATAATATTATTGAACTTGGATTCCTAGAGACATACATCATGGAAACAGGCCATTTGGCCCAACTTGACTATGCCGACCAAGATAGCTATCTATGTTAATACTATGTTACTGTGTTTGACCCAAGTCTCTCTAAACCTTTCCTATCCATGTACCCGTCCAAACGTCTTTTAGAGGTTGCAACTACACCACTCTCTGCCCTCTCCTCTGCCTCTGCAGATTCTTCCTGACCCACTGAGTTCCTCCAGCAGTGTTATTTTTGCGCTCATGTATCCTTGCCTACATTATTTATGTCTTTAATGTTGATTCAACTGCGCAATGGTGCGACTTCACAAAGGGAATAATTTGTTTACTGATGTGAAACTGAAAAGAAATTGCTAAATATGTACACTCAGTTTATGGAGCAATTTTTGAAATAGCTGCTGTCATCACTGTAAGATGGTGAAACAAACCTAGCATTCGTTGCCACTGTGTATAGCTGAAACACAGGGACAGAGCGACAATTAAACAATGTGGGTTGCAACCAATGAAGCCGACAAATAAATGTTCTTCATAGAAAATAGAATAGTACAGCACAGAAACAGGCCATTCGGCCCGCAATGTTTGTGCCGAACATGATGCCAAGTTAAACTGTTCTCATCTGCCATAGCCCACTATTCCCTGCACTTCCATGTGCCTGTCTAAAAGCCTTTTAAATGGCACTATCGTAACTGACTAAACGACCACCCCTAGCAGTGCATTCCAGGCCCTCACCACTCTCTGTGTAAATGACTTGCCCCTGTACATCTCCATTTTACTTCGGAGTCACGTGAGTGATTCCGTGAAGAACCCAGCTCTACTGCGCATGCGGCATTACGCACAGCTGTGCAGAACGCGGCCAGCGGGAGTCGGGCAGCTCCCGCATCCAAGGACGAGAGGTAAGTACTTACCTTAATCGGGCCTTGTGGTTTTTGCTCCAGGGGGAGCAAAGTAGAGAGGCATGGTGAGCGGCCCCGTTTCGACTCCAGCGTGGAGCCGACAGTGGACGGGGAAAAGGCGCTACCCGGACCGCAAACGCTGCGGACCGCTGCAAGGAGCTGCGCTAATGCCGGTCCGCTGAACAGCTGTTTGGTAACAGCAGCGGCCCGGCGGGAAGTTTTAAAAACCCGACCGGCAGCCCTGCAGACTCCTGACAAAGAGTATCGCCGCCCGAGAACTGCCACAATGCCGCCTGGAAAACGGCAGGCAGCCTCTACATACAGGTAAGACAAAAATCTTCCCAATTTAACAGGTTCTACAGGAGCCAACTTCCTCCAAAACTGGAACAGGTTGGAGAAGGCAAAAATAAGTATGTCTGTCTCCCCAAGCCAGAGGAGGTCATGGAGTTCACCTCCAGGAATAAAGGGGCACTGGCTGAATGCCAAGGGAGCTGACTCCTACCCCAGTGCTATTGCACTAGCCATCTCCCTTGTCGAGGGATTGATGCAACAGCGGAGTTTGAGCTATGCCTCCTCCAATTTATAGCACACCCTTTTGCTCCCTCTTTTGAGGCTAGCTAAGGAGGCCAGGGCTGGGCTGGCTTAAATGCTGGGCAGGCGGACGAGAACAGCAGTATGCCAGGGGAGCAGGATCAGGAAGAGCTACTGGGTGTCGTGGGCCACTACATGGCTCCTCCACGCGACCATCTTCCCAACAAAGCCCTGCAGGAGCAGGCCTTTCCAGAGGCAAATCCGCAGGCAGCTGGGTCAGCAGACTCGCAGACAAGCAGCAAATTCTACAGAAGGGTCAAGATGTTACCGCCTTTGCTTGTTTTTTCCACGGATTATACTCTCCCAGGATGAGATTATCCCATTGCACTACCAGGGTGCTGACGCCTAAGATGTTCCCAAATTTGGGATACTCGACTGAACAATGGTGCATATAGACCTGCCCGCAACCCCAAATATATGGGGCTATGCAAACCGCTGCTGCGGGAAGAGAGGCAGCTAAACCTGTGCGCCTCATGAAGGCAGGCCATGGAACGAGCAGGACATCGCATCCAACACCCAGCTGGCAGCACCCCTCGGCATCCACCAGCGATATCAAACAAGGACTGGTGAAAGCCTGGCGACCGCTTCACATTACCCCCAAAGTTCTTTTTAGACGGGGCCCAGAGCGGAGCTGTGGGAAGATGCGCCGCCCCACCGACAGCACCAGCATACCAGCAAACTACGCCTTCATGAAAAAACAACAAACATGGAGGTAGGTAGTCTGGTTCCTCCCAGTTTACACTAAACAAGGGTGTTCTACTAACTGCGGGGGGGGGGCATTTACACTTGTTAATAAAGCATGGGATGCTGTCACAAATAACTAAAATATACTCAACAGTATTAGAGGATAAAAACGAATTCAAATTGGGCATATTACCGCCAGTTCAGCAATGCGCCCAAAGGGCACTTTCTCCCTCTAAGAAAAGAGAAGTGAGAAGGTCAAGCTGAACTAGAAAGGCTCATTACTAAACGGATCATGGGAGTAAACATGAACCATTGGAAACTACAAAAGATGGTGAATGTAGCATCATCATTGATCTAATATCACTAAATAAATCTGTTGAGTATATATACACTTTAAGATGGAGATGGGTTTTTGTCACTGCCAGGCATCTGATCTCCCAAGGATACCTAAGGGGAGCATTGATATGGAAGATGCTAACTATCTTATACCCATACACTAGGATCATTATAGATACCTAAAAATTTTTACCTGGATAATGGATATCCCGGTTAGGGCAACCATGGGAGCATAGAGCAGTCCCTATGGTCTAACTTCTGCCCTAAAACTATTATAAATATCAAACGTCATGAAAACATTAAGAAAACAAGCATAATCATGGCATATATTGGATGATATCCTCATATTAGGGGAAACAAAGGAATTAGCTGTGGCAGCAGTTCTAGCTACGAAACAGCTCCCTAAGGTCTGAGGTTTATCCCACGCCCAGATAAACCAGTATTGAAGCGTTAACTACCAAGGATTATCTGGGCTTCAATAATAATTCCGTCCATATGACTGTTACTTTGCCAAGGTACTTGGGTCACTATAATCAAATCATGAATGAACCCACTGAAGCTATATCACAACTAAGGTGGTGGGTAGACATCTATTTGGCATAGTTTTCAGCCCTATTATCATCACCAATCCCAATTTGGTTATTAAAAACCGATGCCAATACTTTAGGCTGGGGAGCAACTAAACTCCATATCCAGCACAGGTAACAGATGGACCAATTCACAAACATCGTTACTACACATACCGGGCATCAACTACTTGGGATTGGTGAGCGCCTATTGGGCTAAAAAACATATGCATTTCAAATGCAGCACGTACATATGTGGTTACAGATTGATAATACTATGGTGGTGGCTTATATCAACCATATGGGGAGCATAATAATCATTGTTGTGCATCAAATTGGTCAAACAAATCTGGCAATGGTGTGTCAAAAGACATTTTAACTATCAGCTGCCTATGTCCTAGGAAGCTAGAACACAGTGGGAGACACCAGGTCACGGGGTAAATTTATGATTACATTGAATAGATGTTAAACCCAAAATATCTGCTAACGGTATTAAGCAGTTTGAAAGCCAGATATCAATTTGGTTGCACAAGAAGGAATCACCAGTAACCTATGTATGTGACTTGGGAACCAGATTAGAGGCAGCAGCGATAGATGCCTACACGCTGGAAGGGGGAATTTCTGCTTTGCCTTCCTCCCTTCTGCCTCATCAGACGGGCACTTCGGAATACAGATGGGAGCCTCCGAGATATTGAACGTGCCCGACCGGCCTACACAGCCATGGTTCCCAGTTCATCACGACACGGTGGGCGAGTCACCTATGGATTTCCCTAGTGGACCATGGTTGCTGACTCAACCCAGTATCAGGCACAAGCCACCCATGCCAGGGAAACATCAAACTCCTGGGTGCAGGGTTTGAATAGACCTTACCAGGGACTGGGATTATCCAAGGGACCACCATGTCGGCATCCCTGCGAACAGTCACTAAAAGCTAACATGGGTAAAATACTGCCACGACGCAGGGACAACATACCGAATTATTCAACCACTGACGTATTGGAGTTCCTGGAACATCTACACCATGACCAAAAGGTGAGTTACAATGCCGTAAATACAGCATGAAGCGCCTTATCTGCTTATCTAAAACAGCATGACAGCGGAGCATGGGATCCCATCCACTGAAGGTAAACTTATGAAGGGCAACTATAATATAAGCCCCAAACACCCAGGTATATACCCATGTATGGGATATTGGTGTGATATTGACATATCTCAGAGAATGGCACCAGCCAGATCCCTCAGCTTGCTTAATCTATGTTTTAAAAAACGCTCATGCTTATGGCTCTCGTACACGCTCACAGAGTCCGGTCACTCCATAAACTAGCCTAGATACATGGTGATTACCCCGGACGCATCAAGTTCATATTTAGGTCTGGTAAAATCTAACTCGCAGGTATTTGGGACTAGGCGAGATTATGAGTTCGGCACGAACTAGTAGGGTCGAGATCGCCTGTGTTTTCCGTGCTGTAGTCGTTATATGGCTATATGGACCAGGAACGCCCAATTCACTGGTGGGGTTCTGGGCCTACCCACCAGAGTCCAGGTTGAGTGTGGTGACCCATCTACTACTATATATAGACACAACCCACAATCTTAGAGGGAGAGGAAAGCCTATGGGTCAACCACAGTAACCCAAGACGGGGTACGAGCCAAACCACTCCAAGGTGGCTCAAACAGGTACTGAAAGCTGCCGGAATAGATAATAATACATTTAATCCCATTCCACTAGGGCAGCATTGGTATCAGCGGCTGAACGAATGGACATCCCGGTTGACCACATTTTTCAATACAGCAGGATGGTCAAGGGAACGACGTTCTGAACATTTTTTATTATAAACCGTTGATAAACCTGATTTAATTGCAGGAGAATATTACAAACTGCAATATTAATTTAAGCTCAGAGGAGCTCTTTATGTTGTTATTGTTAACAAATACCTTTCTGTTTCTTTTGAAAGCAGATCCACTGGTTGATTACGATAACACTTCCTCCCTCATAAACTTCGGCAGTGAGTGAAATAAAAACTGTTACACGGTTTGAAATCACAGACCTTTGAAGTCTTCACGGAATCACTCACGTGACTCCGAAGTAAAATAGTAGGATTAAACGAGTACTTACCAGTATGAAGTTTGATCTGTATTTTATGAGGAGTTACGGTGAGGTATTACGTGCCCGCCGCTCCCACCCTCATTATATAGATCAAACTAATAAACTGATGTCTCGTGATCTTTAATATCTTACTTCAAATATTGTGTCTATCCTGTGATTTCACACCGCTGCTTCGAAGTATGCCGCATGCGCAGTAGAGCTGGGTTCTTCACGTAATACCTCACCGTAACTCCTCATAAAATACAGATCAAACTTCATACTGGTAAGTACTCGTTTAATCCTACTATTAAACATCCCCCCTCTCATCTAATAGCCACAGTATGCCATCTAGTGTTGGACATTTCCACCCTGGGTAAAACATTCTGACAGTTTACCCTAACTTTTCCCTCTCAACACACAATGAACATCTGATGTTCATTGTGTCTAAATTGATCAATTTACACTTCGCCTATCCCCACCTTCAAAGTGGAGATTTGGAGTTTTATTGCAGCTCTGGGGCTTCACCGGTCGTGTCCAGAACAAAGGACATTACAGCACACACAACCGCAATGCATCCTTGGTAAGATCTCTACAATTTTACTCAGGCTCAAAATGGTTGATTGTACAATTGGTTTCACGCATATATTGTGGTAACTCCACAGGACAGCAATCTCTTTTCGATGACATGGTGTAATCAGTCAGAACATTACAGCTAATATCTGTTACTTAGCTTCACATTTTCTTGAGAAATGAAACAAAGTGTTGTTTCCCATTAAAATCTATATTCATCAGCCGCTCTTTACGTGCAAAGCCACACAGCTCTGTAACGTTGATACCTTCCCTTCAACTGTACCTTTTAAACATTTTTATTTGCTCTTTTTCATTCTGGATTTTCTCTGCCAAATGTCTTTATTGTTGTTTTTAGTTTAGACATAGAGTAATGGTTCTGATGTCAGATATGATGTCTAAATCAATGTCTTTAATAATTTACTCAATCGATGGATATATATTAATTTAGGTGTTCTGACTTGGGATTAGGGATTCAGCAATTCAATAAACCAAGAGAATGAAGACAAGTCTTTTTGTAACCTTAGACCAATGAGAATGAAGGAGGTGCCAAATTTAGGAGCTGTGGAATGAAACATAGCCAAGGTTACTTGCTGACCTGTCTTTTTGAAGGAGTCTCATCAGTCATCTAATCTGTTAATAGCATCCACAATCTATACACAGAATATTTCCAATCACATTTTTTGAAAATTGCAGGCATTAAATTAAATAAAACACGAGACAATAAAATTCAGAAAAAAACTGCAGGTGTTGGAAACCTGAAATGAAATCAAACATGCTGGAAACAATCAGCAGGGCAGGCAGCACCTATAGTGCTGATAAGGAGTCTTGGACGGATCTGACACCTTAACTGGTTCTCTCCCTTCAGAAGGGGCCTTACCTGCTGAACATTTCCAACCTGTTCTGTTTTCAAACCAAATTAAACTTGGTGTCCAGATCCCAAGCTTGTTACTCTGTCAAAATTAAAGAGTCAGGGTTCTGGAGTAGCTCAGTGGATCAGACAGCCTCCTTGGAGAACATGGATAGGTGACATTTCGTATCGGGATCCTTCTTCAGACTGAAGAAAGGTCTCGACTGAATGGTCACCTGCCCATGTTCTCCAAGGATGCTGTCTGATCTACTGAGTTATGCCAGCACTTTGTGTCTTTCACAAATACAGCTGGACCTAGATCCAAAGATTATTGAATTGTTCTACTAAATGATCAAGCTTGCTTGTGCTTCCTGCCAGAGATGTGAAGCCTCTTGTGTGACAGCTGTACATCAGTAGGGAGCTGTAGGTGTCTGTTTGTCCTGGAGGTGGAGCTGACCCTCTCACACAGCAAGATCCAGTTTACAACAAAATTAACAAAACACTAGTCAGCTGTCACAAGTGCGCATTGCTTTGAATTTACCGTGTTGTATACAAGCATATTTTGTTTAGTTTTAGTTTTGTTTAGTTAATAATTGTCACGTGTACCGAGGTACAGTGAAATGCTTTTTTTTAATGGGTTATCTAGTCAGTTAAAAAGACAATACATGATTACAATCAAGCCGTTTAGAGATACAGTTTAGAGATACAACGCGGAAACAGGCCCTTCTGCTCACCCAGTCCATGTCGACCAGCACACTAATGCTATCGACACACACTAGGAACAATTTACAATTATACCAAGCCAATTAACCTTCAAACCTGTACGTCTTTGAACTGCGGGAGAAAACCCTACACAGGGAGAACATACAGACTCCATACAGACAAGCAACCTTAGTCAGGATCGAACCAGGTTTTGTCGCTGTAAGGCAGTAACTATATCACTGCGCCACCATGCCGTCCAAATTTGCTCATTGCTGTCAAAATGTCAGTATTTATCACGTAAGGTAAAACAAGAAAATAATGAAGAGCTGAGGTGGAAAAAAACCATTCATGTTTCACTGATGACGTTAAAGGGTTTTCTTTTAATGACACTGGATCAAAGGAAGACATTTCGCAGTCAGCCTAAATTAATTTACTTCACAGAATCTACAAAATGTGATTCAAACCATAGCTGAACTATCATTTGCATATTTGTATGGGACAGCACAGCAAAAAACAAATTCTGCATCCCTCATACAATGCACATAATGTTTGGGGAAAAGACCCATCATTTATTTATTTGCCTCTGTACTCCACAATTTGAGATTTGTAATAGAAAAAAAAATCACATTTTGTTAAAGTGCACATTGTCAGATTTTAATAAAGGCCATTTTTATACTTTTGGTTTCACCATGCAGAAATTACAGCAGTGTTTATACATAGTCCCCCCATTTCAGGGCACCATAATCTTTGGAATAGAGAGTGCTGGTGGAAGTGAGGGAGGGAGAAGGTGGAAAGTGATAAGAGGGAGAGAGCTGTTGCACTTTATATCACTACTTCAAGATATTATTCAGTGTTAAATATGCTTAAATGTTTGGCCTGGTGGGGGAAAAAGAGGAAGCGGCATTTACCCAAGGCCTACCTGGGTCATCACACCATCTTCACGGATCTGGCGATGTATTGAGAAGGGCTGATTTGAATGAGTGGGAGTGGATGGATAGCACTGGATGGATATCACTGGATGGATATTTCTGGATGGATATTATTGGACTGGATGGATATCACTGGATGGATAGCACTGGATGGATATCACTGGATGGATATCACTGGATAGATATCTCTGGATGGATATCACTGGATGGATATTTCTGGATGGATATTACTGGATGGATATCACTGGATAGATATCACTGGATGGATAGCACTGGATGGATATCACTGGATGGATATCACTGGATAGATATCTCTGGATGGATATCACTGGATGGCTATCTCTGAATGGATATCACTGGATGGATATCTCTGGATGGATATCACTGGATGGATATCTCTGGATGGATATCACTGGATGGATATCTCTAAGTGGATAGCGCTGGATATTTCTCCATATTTCCCAGTCTGCATGGTTGTCAGGAGTTAATATACGTTGGGTCTTTCATTCAGATACAGAGCTCCTCCTCTCTAATGCCACAGACACAATGTGAATGATGCCTAACGGTTCTGCACAAAAGGTGTTCTTTTGATGAGGTTTTAAAACACAATTAAAATGCCCCTCGGCATTATTACCCATTTTCTCTAAAACAAGCAGATTCTGTACACACTGAGATGGTACTTGTTTCTCATCAACAATTCATACTCTGCTTCAGAATTTAATTTGTCAGATATCGGTTTACTCCTGCCTCATTCTACCACCCTGAATGAGCTCTTATGAAATCAATACTCTTTTAAACTAGGTGCTTCATATCAAAGTCCATACTTCATCTAACTTCATGTAAATCAGTACATTAAAGGCTAATTGAGAAGCTGCTCAGAATCAATAGTCTGGATAGAAGAGTTATTTCTGGCTGAGGCACATCGCAGAGCATTGGTGTAAAGACGTCACCAAGTCTGCTGCCGACAATTTTATTATTGATTAGGTTTATAGAACTAAGGTCAACAATAGATGTCAATTACTGGCTGCAGACTAGAGCAGTCAATTATTTTGCTCCTTTCTTGTGTACATATATATATTGTGTAGATAGGGTATGTTGGTCGGCGTGGGCAAGTTGGGATGAAGGGCCTGTTTCCACGCTGTATGACTATGATTCTAAAACGCCCCATCTAGGCTAGTCCCATCTGCCTGCATTTGGCCCATATCTCTCTCTAACGTTTCCTGTCTGGAATAAATTGCCAAAAACTCCAAGGTGCAGAAGGTTCATTCAAGTGCAGTGCCACTGGAAACCAAGAGTGAATGGCCACTGCTATGGGCAGAGGGATGACAGAGGCATCACCCTTCATGAGCAGAGTCTATGACATTGACCAGTACCATCGTCTCGCTGTGGCTGGCTGGACTGCGCTGTCGAGCCCACCGCTGGACCGCCGCCACCACCATTGGCAGTTTTCAGATCAGAGGCCATCCGCCACGCAGAGCCCCGGACACGGGTGCCACGGAACGGCAGAATAACAGGGAGCAGATGTGTTGCAGAACTCCATGATATATTGGCCAATCGGAGGAGTACCTTCAGCAACAGACTGATTCCACCAAGATGCAGTACAGAACGCCACAAGAGTTCCTTCTTTCTTGTGGCTGTCAAACTGACCAACGCCCACCCCTTCTGTCTTGGGGTAGACTGACTCCCCTCCTGCCTCCCCCCCCCCCCCCCCCCCCCCCCCCCCCCCTCCCAATCTTTGCACATCTCCAATCCTTTCCACTCATCTCTTTAATTTCATGTTTCATGTATCTTGTATTTTATGACTGTTGGCAGACCAATTTCCCTTCTGCGATAAATAAACTTCTATCGTATGTCAACAGTCCAGCACATTGGTCATGTATCTTCACTTCTGCAGTTAATTGTAACTGCAAAATATGTGACCTCAGTGCTTTTCAACTTTTAGCAAACTCCATTGAAGAAGATAAAGATAGATTGACTCAAGGAAAGCAACCTTTCCCAACCTCTCCACATTCAAAACATATTCTGCTCATTTCTTCCCGTGAAGTGGATATTGTTCCATTGTGCACATTGCTCTCTAACTGCTCTAGTGCTGTCGATGCGTTTAATGTTTTATATCCACTTGGTGGCTCTTGCATCAATAAACAGATAAAAAACAACAACAGAGATAATAACCGTGACTTGATTTGCATCACATCTGACATTTCTGCTTCATTTTGTGTTATATGCAAACTTTGAAATCTTACTTTTGTCCCGACAGCCAAATGTCCCTTTTGTCAATGATAGCAGCCTTTGAAAATCCGGGTCTACAGAGACATTGTTGCTCAGTATTTTCAGAACACTTCCCGTTGACGGAGTTATTGCAATCATTCACTTCTGCCTTTTCAGTAGATCTACTGTATCCGTTATTCAAGGTGTGGACTCTTATACATCGGCGAGACCAAACGTTGACTGCGTGTTCATTTTGCTGAACACCTTCGCTCAGTCCGCCTGAACATAACCTGATCTTCCGGTTGCCTTCCCCTTCCCATTCCCACACTGACCTTTCTGTCCTTGGCCTCCTCCATTGTCAGAGTGAGGCCAAACGCAAATTGGAGGAACAGCATCTCATATTTTGCTTGGGCTGCTTACAACCCAGAGGTATGAATATAGATTTCTCTAACTTCAAGTAACCCTTCCCCACCCAAGTTGTACCACCTTCAAAGTCGTTTTGTTGAGTCTCATTGTCTGTACTCATTCTCATCTAGCACACAGCTAACAATGGCCTCTTTCCTTTATCATCGTTACTTTTTTGCATATCTTTCATTCGTTTGTTCTATATCTGTCTACATCACTGTCTATATCTCTCGTTTCCCTTTCCCTTGATTCTCAGTCTGAAGAAAGGTCTCGACCCGAAAGTTCACCTATTCCTTTTCTCCATAGACCCGCTGAGTTACTCCAGCTATCTACCTATACATATCTGTTGTGCTGCTGTCAGTAAGAATGTTATTGTTCTGTTTTGGGACATATGACAATAAAACAAACTTGGCTTGGTTCCCGGAGGTTTTTGTCAGTCTCCCTACCTGCTTCCACTACCTGCAACCTCCGGCAACCACCTGCAACCTCCACCTGCAACCTCCACCTGCAACCTCCGGCAACCACCTGCAACCTCCGGATATTGCACGGAAACCTTGGGTGGGGCGTAAAGTCTCCAGAGGTTTCCGTTCAGGTTTCCTAAGTGGGGCAGGGGCTTAACTCCCGCTTCAACTGCTGACCCCACTCATCCCATGCAGCTGTGGGCTGAGCTTGTCTGAACTTTAAACTTCTGACCGTGTGAGGGGGTCACTGATTACAACCACTTCAAGAGCAGAACTGTATTTTCACCCTGCGATTCTGCCCCTTTCCAGTGGTGCCCCAGCTCATCAGCTGCAGGAACCCTTGTTCTCAGAAACAAACCTGGCCACAGCTCCAGCTTCAACTCCCCCAGAACCAAAACTAAAACACATTCATAATTCTGCTGCACAGTATCCTAACCTGCACCAAGTTCAATCATTCATCACCCCCTTGCTGACCTAGAACATAGACACATAGAACAATACAGCACAGGAACATGGGCTTTTGCTTAATAAAATGCCCCAGTATTAACTTTGTCAATTGCTTTTAGAAATCCTTTGTGATCATCCACTTCCCTTTCTCTGGAAGTTCCTGCAATACCACAGATCTTCAAAGTATCCAAACATCTCCAGTCAAGGACTGTAGTACCTTTAAATAGACACAATATGTTGGAGTAACTCAGCAGGACACCTGCCCCGCTGAGTCACTCCAGCATTTTGTGTCTATCTTCGGGGAAAACCAACATCTGCAGTTCTTTCCTACACACTCTTGTACCTTTCATCTCTTAATAACCGCATCATTAACAGGGCAGCGCAGCTTATAAAGACTCGGTTAATTGTCTGAGACGTGTGTCTATATTAAAGGAATTCCATACATGCAAGTTGTTTTTATAAGGCAAATATTCTTCTGGACAGTGGAAACTTGCCAAACTGTGCTCCAGTTAAAAAGGGATTCTGCTTTCTGGCGCTCTGCTTGTCACTGTTTAGACTGGAGATAGCTGGCGGCTGATGGTGCGTGAGTGTTAACAGATTATAGAACCCACTTCACCACTCATTCAAAGTGGAAGGGGAAGCAACAGATCAGTTTGAGCTTGCGGAGCAGCCCCAAGGAGCTGAGCTCCATGGAGTATAATTTATCGATTTGGGGCCCGTTCACCACTCCTCTGTGTGGCTTTCTGAATCAACACAAATTGAATAAAAACGAATTCTGTTTATTTATCACAACCCCATTTCAGAAAATACAGAATTTGAGAAGTAGAAAAAACAACACTCTTCATAAAAGACAACCGAGGTCAAAATACGATACGATACAATAGAACTTTATTTATCCCAGGACGGAGATTGATCTGTTAACAGTAGGTATGTTACAAAACCTACCTGAATCGTCATTGGGAATCTGCCCACAGCCAGGTCCGCGATTTTGGCGCTGTTTGGAGGGGGGGGGGGGTTTAAAACGCGATTTTTACTAGGCTGTACTAATCGCAGATGTTCAGCCTAGTAAATCATTAACGAAAAATCGCTGCAAGACCCGGTCGCAAAAGGTATTATTAGTTTTATAGGCCTCGATAATATAGTTATAATAATTTTAAAATTACTGTCTCATTCCGCAACCTCTCGCAGCCCCAGGGTTTAATAAAGCAAACAATTAAAGGTATGTACCTTATTTTTAAATTAAATGGGGCATATATATAACCCTGTATATAAAGTTATCTATAGCGAGTAGTTCATTTTGGGCTTTTTATATCCCGCAGTATTTTTCTCGGCATTTGAGGGCACTAATCCAGCGCGATGTCAACGTTCTAAACCAGCGCGTTCCACATGAACCCACTAGTAAGCCGATTTAAATGGGCATTTATTTACAGCAATTGAACACTAAATTCTTCCATTTGGCCTATAAATTAATGTAAATTAGATATAAAAATCATGTTATATTGTGAATTATTTGTGAATAATCTTTGGACACTTAGGCTATTTAAAAATGTTAATCTTTCCTTAAGAAATGGGCTTTTGACTATCCAAGATCACAGCTTTTTTGTAATGTCCATTGAAAATCAATAGGGAACAAGATGCTAATTTCCGAGTATGAAAATGGCCATCTTTTTTTTAATACTTGAGATATGAAAGTGAATTTGGTGTCAAATTAAACTTATTGTTATGCTTTATCTGATGGGATAAATTGCAGACTTGATTTTTAAAATCTCAAAATTTTGTAACATTGCTATTAACAGTCATAAAAAACACCAAGTTTCAAGAAACATGAAATTAAAGTGATGAGTGGAAAGGATTGGGGATGTGTACAGGTTGGAGGATGGGGGGAAGTCAGTCTCAGTCTCAGTCGACCCCATGACAGAAGGGGGAGGAGTTGTACAGTTTGATAGCCACAGGGAAGAAGGATCTGTCCTGCATCTTGCTGGAGGTGCTTCTCAGGTTGATCAATATGTTGTGGAGGGGGTGAGCTGTATTGTCCAGGATGCTCCACAGTTTGAGGAGAATCCTCCACTCCAAGACCACCTCCCATGAATGCAACTCCGCCCCCAGGACGGAGCCAGCCTTCCTGATGAGTTTGTTAATTCTATTGGCATCCACGGCCTTTGCCCTGCTGCCCCATCACACGACAGTGAAGAAGATGGCACTGACTGCCACCGATTGGTAGAACATCTGCAACATCTTACTGCAGACGTTGAAGGAGTGGAGCCTTCTCAAAAAGTTACAGATCTAAGTAAAATAATTCAAGTCTAACTTTGAGAAAACCGGTTTCTGTATGTTTTTTCCTTCAATATCATCAATTCTTAACTCCCTGTACCAAATTGTAGTTGGGGAAATCGAGATTGATAGATTCTTGATCAGTAAGGGTGTCAGGGGTTATGGGGAGAAGGCAGGAGAATGGAGTTGAGAGGGAAAATTAGATCAGCCACAGTGAATGGCGGAGTAGACTCGATGGGCCAAATGGCCTAATTCGGTTCCTATGACTTATGAAGTACATCATGTCAGTCCTCTAAGCAGAGGGCCGCAGGACATTCCATCGTGTTTGCGAGAAGCTCAGGATCACACCTTCAGTGATTATTTTAGAACAAACAAATACATAATTCCCAACTCCATAAAGAGAATTGGCTATCGTTGGCTGATGTACATCAATGACGAGAGACCGGGTTTTATTTGCACACGTGACAAGTTGTTGACAAACATCTCCCTGTCGGGGACTTTGGCTGCTTTTCCGGGTGTGAGGAGACAATTTCCTACCATGCACCGATCAGATGATGAAGTGATTTTGCATGAATCTATCACAGATTTCAATCTGCATCATCATTTCCAAATCCCTCTCCCTCTTCCTGAATATTACCGTCTCATCAGTAACTTCATAAGTTGTTCATGGTTTAAATTGTGAAAAATGATATTTCACAATGAGTTCATAAATAAATTGGGTTATTGGCTTTCAAATGTATTGGTAGCGGATGACGTCGTTTATCGAGAACAATGGTGAATCTCGCATCAGCATCAATCCTGTGCACTCTAAGATGTGCTGTTTCTCCTTTATTTTCTTACCCAGGAATAAAACGCTACTTGTCAAATTAATTTTTTCAGAGCAGTGGCAAAAAAGTTGTTCGTTAGTAATTACACTTAAGTCACAATTCAGAAACTCGTGCCTTGAAATTCACCCTTCATCAGATGTGATGGTGATAGATTTTATACTTTGTACCCACAATACATGTTGTTGAAATCTGTAGAACGAACTTAAGAGGCGAGAACATTGCACGTTTGGAGCTGTAAACGACTGATGAGTTTCTTGTATCTTGTTCATGAATGAACAAGCTCCAACTTTCTCAGCCATTTTTACGTCACGGTATTTGAAAGAAGCTGATGTGATAGCATCAACAGAGGCTCTGCACCGATTGGAGCCAGGTTTCATGGTCAGTAGGTTCTGATTTCCTTGTTCATTTGTGCAGTAAACCCCAAAATTGGTCTCAGTCTTTTACAGAATAAAATGGCGAACCAACTCTGGCAGCTTCAGAGTCAGCAGTCTGGTAGATTCCTAGCTAATTGCTGGAGGTACTTACTGAGGATCGCAGCAACATGGGGCCCAGCAAAACCCAACAAAGTTAATCTCTTAAAATCCATATAATTCAGCAATATTCCAAGATCAAATCACAATTAAATTATGCCATTCTGAAGTGCAATCTCCATTCAGGTAAAAAATATCCAACAGGGATAACATTATCTGCAGCCCGAACGATTAATATTCTATTGAAATATTTCTTTCAGTATGTGTGAGAAATGATCTGTGCTCATTTCATTTCACAGTTAATGAATCATTCATTTCTGAAGATTGCTCTCAGATTAATAATCTGCTAAATACCTTTGTGTCTCGAGTACATTCAGAATTTATCCTTTGAAATGTGAAAAAAATTTGAATTTATTCAAAGTATCCATAATTCTTTTTAAAAATAAGCTTTCCTTCATTTTATGTTACATCTCTTCCCATCACCACAACATTCAGAGAAGAACCGCTCTGATGGTTGAACGTCTCCAAGAAGCACAATTTTTGTAAAAAACTGGAAGGTTGAACCTTTCAATTCCTCACCTTTTTGTATTACTGAACAACGCTGCAATGTCTCAGGTTCATTAAAGCTATTTGTGCAGAAAGTTTAATCTGCCCCACAGTCACCACATCTGAACAAGGACAGAGCATGGAAGACCAAGAGATAACACCCATTCCCAGGTACCTTCCCCTGAAACCTCAGAAGATGCAACACCTGTCGCTATACATCATCCCTCGAATTTGCCCAGGGACCCCAACAGTACTTTCAGGTTAGGCAGAGGTTCACTTGCACCTCCTCCAACCTCATCTACTGTATCCGTTGTTCAAGATGTGGACTCTTATACATCGGCGAGACCAAACGCAGACTGGGCGATTGTTTCCTGGAACACCATTGCTCAGAACGCGCAAACTAATCTTAGAGCAGCTTGTGGCCATAATATGATAAGTTTTAATCTGTAATTTGAAAGGGAGATGGTAAAATCAGAAGTGTCAGTATTGCAGTTGAACCAAAGGGACTATGGAGGCATGAGTGAGGAGCTGGTCAAAGGACCCTAGCAGTGATGACAGTGGAACAGCACTGGCAGGAATTTCTGGGAATAATCTCGAAGATGCAGGATCATTTCATTCCAATGATGAGGAAAGATTCTAAGGGGACGCCCGCAGCCACAGCTCCTCGGATGTTGGAGTCGGCGGTCACAGCACTCCGGAGCTTACCGCACGGCGACCCGGTAAGGCATCGCCCGCTCTGTGATGGTGTCCCAGCGCTGCACCGTCGCCACCAAAGCTGGGGTCCCGGCTGGTCCCGACAGGAAACGCCGCGCCAGTTTCGATGGTAGGCCGCGAGGAAGGGGCGAAGAAGCAGCTCGGAGGGAAGCCGGCTCTCCGACCAGGTAGGGATTAGGAAATAAAGTTTCTCCCTTCCCCTCCCCCACCCCCCACATAAAAGACCAACTAACATTTGTTTTTTAACAGGACTAAAAATAAAAATAAAAAAGGTGAAGGGCTGATAAATCCCCAGGGTCGGATGGTCTGCATCCCACGGTATTCAAAGAGGTGGATCTAGAAATTGTGGATGAACTGATGATCATTTTCCAATGTTCTATAGATTCTGGATCAGTTCCTGTGGATTGGAGGGTGGCTAATGTTATCCCGCATTTTAAGAAGGTTGGGAAAGAGAAAGCAGGGATTTAAAGAGCAATTAGCCTGACATCGTGGTAGGGAAGATGCTGGAGTCAATTATTAAAGAAGTAATAGCGGCACATTTGGATAGTAGTAACAGGATCGGTCCAAGTCTGCATGAATTTACGAAGGTGAAATCTTGCTTGACTAATCTTCTGGAATATTTTGAGGAAGTAACAAGTAAAATGGGTAAGGGAGAACCAGTTGAAGTAGTGTACATGGACTTTCAGAAATATTTTGATAAGGTCCCACACAGGAGACTAGTGGGCAAAATGGTATTGGGGGTAGGTTATTGACATGGATAGAAAATTGGTTGGCAGACAGGACACAAAGAGTAGGAATTAATGGTTCCCTTGGCAGGTAGTGACTAGTGGGGTGCCATAAGGTTCGGTTCTGGGACTGACAAGCCTGACGTTTTTGGAGTGTGAGAGGAAACTGAAGATCTCGGAGAAAACCCACATGGTCATGCGGAGAATGTACAAACTCCGTTCAGACAGCACCTGTAGACGGGATTGAACCAGGGTCTGCAACACTGCAACGCTGTAAGGCAGCAACTCTACTGCTGCGTCACCATACCGCCTTCCATGGAATATTTATGTCAACAAAGCAATGTAGCTCACACATGGAGACTCATTTGCTGATCTTGGTCATACTGTCAACTATCTTCAGCTGGATTACTGATCATTTCAAAGAAGGCAGGTGAGCCACAACCTTTATTTAGTCACAACTTTGACAAGATCCTCCCCCACAACTGGATTCAAGAATTAGGTCCCATAGTTTCGTAACAAAGGGGTCATACAATAAGAGAGGACGTTTTTTTTTCTCTTTGAGCACCATGAATCTTCAGAAATCTGCACTCCACAAGCTGAATCTGAAGGTATTCAAGGCTGAGTCAGGAGAGTTTGGTATCATGGGAAACTGGCTGGAACCTGGAGCAGAGGAACAATTATTGAGGCAGGAACAGGGGCCACTCAGCCCACTCCTGCTCTGTATTACTTACATTATTAAAACCTGAATGTGGAAGACCCATCCAGTCTATCAATCTCTATCAGCCGATACATTGTGGATCAAATACCACTTTTAAAAGACATTGGAACAGATACTAGGATAGGAAAGATGCAAAACAACTTGACGCACTTGAAGCGGCAAAGTTGCTGCCTTCCAGAGCCAGAGACCCGAGTTAGATCCTGACTATCTGTATGGAGTTTTTACGTTCTCCCCATGACTTGCATGGGTTTTCTCCGAGACCTTCGGTTTCCTTCCACGCTCAAAAGACGTACAGGTTTGTAAGTTAATTGGCTTGGTAAATTGTCCCTAGTGTATGATAATGTTAATGTGCGGGGATCGCTGGTCGATGTGGACTCGGTGGGTCGAAGGACCTGTTACCACGCTGTATCGCTAAACTAAACTAAACTTTGGGAGCAAAATAACTTGAAGTGCGTCTGACACAATTTACTGTGAGTAAAACTGAGTAAAATGTGTTCACTCGTCATAGAATCACACAGCGTGTAAACAGGCCATGCCGTCTAATATGCCTCATCTACACTAGTCCCCCCTGCCTGCATTTAGCTTATTTCCTTCTAAACCTTTCCTATGCATGTACCTGTCCAAATGTCTTTAAAACATTGTGATAGTACCTGCCTCAACTACCTCCTGCATCAACCTATGTGTGAAAGAATTGCCTTTTAAATCATTCCCCCTTACCTCCCTCAAGTCTATGTCTTCTTGAATTTATTACTGTCACATTTATTCAAGAGTTAAACACATTTTTGCTCACATAGTGCTAACATAAACAGCACCACACAATTTAATTTTGTGGTAGCTTTATTTTAAATTATTTATGATTAGGTCCAATAATTCTAGCATATCTCCTGTTTACTGACTTAGTGTTTGACAAAATGAGTCATGCTGTTTATTCCAACTTTTATACTTTCTGCAAATAATTTTATTTGAATAAAGTACTTTCTCTTTGCTCCTAAATGTAGGTTGAGATAACTTTCAGTGTCACTGTCTGACCCTGCATTGTATTTTATTCGTAGCTGTGCGTTTCTGTGGCAGAGACTTCAATGGAAGGCCTGCGTTCAGGGTGTGTAGGGTGATCAGTTTTGAACGGACACTGACTATCACGGGCCACGCAATACACAGCTGGGAGAACCGAGCTCTAGTGATCCAGGTTCAATCCTGACCTCTGGTGTTGCTTGTGTGGAATTTGTACATTCCCACTATGACTGTTCGCATTTCCATCGGGTGTTCCGTGGCTACAATAAACTGTTTCGAGTGTAGGTGGTTAGCAGAATCTGGGATGGTTTTGATAGGAATTGGGGAGAAGAGGTTACAGGGAAAATAACAGGTAATTAAACATTACCCAGCATGTTCAAAAATATTTGTTTATTCCTGGAATTGTTGCAGTTTCTTACTACTGCCAAATGCAGAATAATTTGGTGGAGTTAAAAAAATGAAATATAAGATTCACAAAAAACTTTTAGAATTCGGTCTCTTATTGATGACAATTTTCAAATTACAACATGGTTTATTGGAGAAACTACAGTCAGTTGTGTGTAAATTAACATAAAAATTGACAAAACCTTCAAAGCAGTCTCGCAAATCCATTTCTGCTGACTGCTTTGAAGAAAGAACTAAGAAAAATCATTGAGCTGGGCATTTGAGTTCACTCAAAGTTCTCCTCTCATTGACCAATGGACTAAGATTACATCTTTTATAATCACACCAACTTCAAACATCTAATTTATACATATTAACTCTTCCCACTCTTCATCTTGGTGGTACACTGCACAATATACTTAATTGGTGGTGTTTTGGAGTCCGGAGAAGCTGGCAAAGACTGAGGAAGTTTCATTAACTATGTGACTCTTCTGCGCACAACTAACAAACTAAATACAGACTGAAGAAGGATCCCAACCCGGAACACCACCTATCCATGTTCTCCTGAGATGCTGCCTTACTCGCTGAGTTACTCCAGCACCTTGTGTCTTATTTTGTAATCCAGCATCTGCAGTTCCACGCGCCTCCAAAGCAAACATCATTTTCAGTTTTCACACTAAATCAGTCGGGTGTTCGATCTGAGTCCACCATTCAGAGACAGTAAATGAAGCTGTCTCCTCAGACTGTGTTAGTGAATGGTCCTGAAGCTGTTGAATGGGTGAAGCACCCTTACTTAAAGCACAAAGTGCTGGAGGAACTCAGTGGGTCAGGCAGCAACTCTGGAGGGGATGGACAGGCAGCAACTCTCGAGAAATAGACAGGCAACATTTCCGGTTGACACCTTGCTTTAGAACTGATCCTTCTTCCCTGTCCCGACCAGAAACGCCGCCTGTCCATTTCATCCACAGATGATGTCTGGCCGGCTGAGTTCCTCCAGTACTTTTTATTTTGTTCCAGGTTCCAGCATCTGGTGTGTGTCTCTCCACTCACTCGCTGGTCTTATTCCCTTCTGCCACACACCCATTGGGCCAGATCCAAACCTTCTCATGTGAGATCTATTCAGTGAAGCTCTGACAGCTCTGGAAAAAGTAATCTGTCTCATAGATGGGCCAGAACACGTCAGGTCCACGAAGTTCCCTTGGAAAAAAAAAGCCACTTTCATTAGTTTGAGGTGTGTGATTTTGAGATTCTTTTCAAGTTTGCTTCTCATTTGTGACTTCCTCTAGGGATGTAGTGGATGACACAAATAAAAAAATGGATAATGAATTATCCTCCAGATACACAAGGCTGTTCCTTTATAAATTGTCTCACTCCACAATCCAAGTCAGTGAACATGTAGCTGGCACAACTAGTTACAATCTTTGAGTAATTTTCTTCATTCATGAATCTCAGGAATCAAAGCAATCACCTCTGTGTGGAGCCACAGGAGATGGGCAAGGTCCTAAATTATTATTTCTCCACTGTATTTCTCTGAGGAGAAAGATAGTAGGACGGAGGAAATTGGAGCAGTCAGGGTTACCCTCGAAGTAGTACGGAAGGCAGGATCGGCCTTAAGCCAATTGGACCAATTAATGGCCAGTGTAATCTACTCTCGGCTTGGGTAGATCTACCCCGGGTGGAGGGGGGGAGAGAGGGGTAGAGAGAGAGTAGAGGGATGGAGGGGGAAGAAAGGGGTAGACGGGGAGGGGGTGTGAGGGGGAATGGAGAAGGGGGAGAGGGAGAGGTGGGTTGTTCCCTCACGGTCTCGGGCAGCGCTCCCGCTCCTCCAGTCGCCTTGCTTCACGCACACAGCCCCGGCTCCACCCCTCCCTCTCCCTGGGGAGACGCGGTGAACAATACAGGGAGGACCGGGCCGGGGGTTGTACAGACCCTGATGTACAGACCCTCTCGCTGGGGTGATCGAAACTCCGATGTCGGGACGGATCTGAACACTTCCTACTCTGTGTGGAATTCCAGAATTGGCCACTTCCTACCGGAGACCGCGGCTTCATGATGCCAATTCCACAGGCCCCGCGGTCGGAGCGCTTCTTCTGACGTTCCTCAGCAAAGGATCACTGGCAGCTCCACGATGTTAGAGTCCGCGCAGCGCCCGTGGCTAGAAGCTCCACAGGCCGAGCTCCATGATGGTAAAGTCAGCAGACCCGGCAAAGGATCGCAACTCCGCGATGTTAAAGTCCACGCTGCGCACGCTGCGGAAGCTCTGGGCCAGTCTTCGGTCGGAAAGGCTGCACCAATCCAGTTGTTAGGCCGTGAGAGGGGCGAAACTGCGACATGGAGCAAAGTCGCATCTCCGTCGAGGTGAGTGACTGGGAACGGTTTCCCCTATTCCACCCAGCACCCTGCACACAAGGCACACCGGGAGACATACATTCAGACGCACTGAAAACAACAAAAAGTCCAAAGAAACACATGAGCTGCTGGCGAGATTGCAGTGCCCGGCGCCATCTTGGGCCATACTCATTGTAATCAACAATGTTAGTCATGAACTATAGCATGTACTGGCAAAGGTCATGCTTTCAATATTGTTATTGCCCTGCTACTTAATGTATATATAATATAACGTGATATTCTGCAAAGCAATTGAATAATTCATGAGCTCTGATTAAATGCACATCTCCACATTTCATGAGCAGCCCAAGACCAGAACATTTTTAAACGAGTCTGTGATGTCTGACAGATGATGCCAGAGGAAAGACAAAGGTTTTAGTTTCAACTCAAATCCTTTCTCCTTTGTGAATAAACCATTGGCTTTGGTCAAATTATCTTGTTGCTTCCTAAATAAATAAAACCTGGTGGCGGTTCGGGGAATGCTAACTCGTAGCAGCAGAGGCAGCAGCAAGGTGGGCTCATATCAGACTCAACTTCCACCACAGATAGAGGTTTTAATCTGATATGTATAAAAGGCTCTTACATTCAGTAGTCATCTTTAATTGAATCTCAAAACAGGCAAACGATGTTGAAAGTAGAGGAGCTGAATGAAAATGCAACGGCTGACTGCTCATGGTGGTTTAAAATATATTAACAATGCATTTTCTCAGTGTCTCAAAACAACATGCAAGATTTAGTGAAGGAAAATGGAAAAGAAATGCAGCCGCATGCATCAGTTGTGATTCATCTGGCACCCTGCTTGCATCTACAATCGGTGAGACTCAGAGAGAAGCTCAGTCCCCGGCATAAACACTGCAGCCTGCAGTGGCTGTGGCTTCAAGGAATCCAGAAATCACTGAAAAATGGTTGTTTCCCCTGACTGAAGGGCGATGGTTTGTGGTGCTCCCCAGGGACTTGTTCTGGGACCACTCACTGCCTTTTGATCAATGATTTAGACACAAGCATGCAGAATAACATTCCTGAATTTGCAGATGAAATAAAGCCTTTGGGGATGGCCAGGAGGGGGAAGGACTGTGATAAACTGGTAAAAGATACAGATAGGCTGCCAGAAAGAGCAGACAAGTGGCTGTTGTAATTTAATACAATTTGGCAGGAATAACACAACATCAGATAAGTGACGCATTTTTAAAAGGTTTGCTGGAACGGTGAGATCTGGCTGCAGATGTATGTAAATCTTCACTAGTGGCAGTGCATGTGGAGATAGTTGTTGGTAAAACGCATGGGATTCTCAGTTCAAAAGCGGAGAGCAATAGTACAAAGCAAAGGAGATGTGATAAACTTGGGAAAAGCACGCTGGTGAGGCTGCAACTGGAATCTCGGGCTCAATCTGGCCAGCTGACTTTGAGGAGGATGTGAGGGTCCCAAACAGGAGGCAGAAAGATGAACCAGAACAACTCCAGGAATGATAGGCTTCAGTTAGACAGGTCACCTGAAGAAATTGGTTTAGTTTAGTTTGAGGGAAGATTGAACATATCAAAGTCCCAAGTAACATGGACAAATTATTCATTTAAAAACACTAGAAATGTTGAATGTACCAATTAAACTCTATTCACGTGGGGTTGAGCAACACTTAAGGGAAAATCAAGTTACTTCATGCACTGTGATGCAACAACGCAAGCCGACTGGGAAAATTAGACCAATAGAGTATTGGAATTATAAATATATGGTTAGCTGTTTAGTTTAGTTTAGTACGGAAACAGGCCCTTCGGCCCACCGATTCCGCACCGACCAGTGATCCCCGCACATTAACATTACCCTACACTCACTATGAACAATTTTACGTTTATACCAAGCCAATTAACTTACAAACCTGTACATCTTGGGAGTGTGCGAGGAAACCAAAGATCTCGGAGAAACCCTATACAGTTACAGCGAGAACGTACACATTCCATACAGACAGCACCTGTAGTCGGGATCGAACCCGCGTCTCTGCTGCTGAAAATGATGTAAGGTAGCAATTCTACCGCTGCGCCACCATACCGCCCAGTTCAAGGGAGATTCAATGAACAGTCCTGAAGCAGCCATGCGCAGCTCACAGCACCAGCGCCATCTATTGCATCCACTACCACAGCGCCTAGTTTTTGGTAGTTATCCAGTTCTGTGTCCACTGGACATCTGAAAGCTGAGTTATTTTTGATGAACCATTTGTTGCTGGGACCAGCCGCTCCATCTAAACCAATCATGGTTCGTACATCCCTCCTTAACTCTCTCTCTCTCTCTCTCTCTCTCTCTCTCCTGTATACCTTTCTTTTTAGAAGTTTATCTTTAGTTAAATTTTTGAGTTTAGAAGTTTCTTCCCTCTATGTTTTTACTTTCATTTGCTCTACTTGCTTCAATGCTGTCTGCCATTTCCCAACTGATGCGATGGGCTGGACTCCCACAGAGGCACAGTAGAGTTTTTCCGATCTCTAACTGGCCTTGAAAAATCACTGCCCTCTGACTTACCCAAGAACAACACGGGGTTCCACTGAATGCACGAATGGTGGGGAATCAGTAAGAAATTCATTGATTTTTATCCTGAAAACACTAACATATCAGATATATTCATCTAAGGGACTAGATTACTGAGTGTATACGTGTTAACAACTGTTGAGCAATTTATGATTTTCTACTAATTAGCTCTGTTTTTAAAGTTCTGGCAATTTCACACTAAGCTGCTGAGAGAAGGTTTTCAATAATTTGTATGTTATTTCCAACATCAATTTGGTAAGGGAAGTAAAAATAAATAGTCTCAAGTTGTTTACTTCTAATTCTGAATTTAACATCGAGCCAAGACTGCAGGCAGAAATGTTCTCCAGCTGCAACTATGTTTTTCATGTTTTCCAATGTTACAAATTAGTACCAACTGTATCGCTGATATGAATGATCCCTGTTGTCACCTTTTGCCAATTACCTTGAGCCTGTGTCCTCAGACCAATCACTGTGCTCACAAAAGGAGATTTTCATTATTTTCTGCATCAAAGGCTTTAAAATACCTTTACCCAATTCTCCCCAAAACAGGCCATGTACCGAAGACATCTTATCTTCTCACATCTCTCCAATTAATTCAGATCCCACATCCCTGGTATTTCACTCGTAAATCTCTTCCACATCATCTGTAAGACCTTGAAATCCATCTTGAAGTGTAGTGCTCCGAACTGAACGCAATATCCAGCTGGAGTCTTGCCAGTGATTTATGGAAAGGTTTAGTGTAAAGACGAGCTGAATCATGCTGGCTATGACCTTTTAGGTCTGATGTTGTTCAGCTCCTGAGCAAATAGGTCCTGAACTTTAGTCGGCCTGACGTCAAAGCTTGGGACTTGCTGCCTCACTGTCTCTGCCATCCTACCTTTGGACGAGACCCTATGTGGAACTCAATAGTGTCTGGTCATATGTGAATCGTTCAACATCAGTTACAGCTGCCAAACAGCTGGAGCCCTATACACTACGATGAGGAATCTCACCGAGCGAACGTGGTCCATATTTTGTAACATTATTACATTTTGGTTTACATTTAATAATACATGTTTTACAAATTAATTATCTATATTTTTCTGTTTAAACATTGTTTGCGTCAGTGATATGAATATTCCACTTTGCAGATGAATGTCAGAGATATTTCTAGACAGGACCGGTGGAAGGAATCTCGTGGGCCGTGATGGGACGGACTGCTCACCGCCAGGCTTGTCTTCCAACATTCGGGATCTCTGGGACAGGATGTCAGGACTATGCTGCTTCAACTGCTCTCCATACCTGGCCATGCTAAGTATTGCCAGGCGGGGATGTAGGGCAGGCTGTGGGTGATCTATCCCAATCAGGGATGTGGGACAGACTGTGGGATGTAGCTGAATAAGAGGATTGAACTATAGAGATACAGCATGGAAACAGGGTGTTCGGCCCACTGAGTTCATGCCGATCAAAGGATCACCCCGTACACTAGCACTGTCATACACACTAGGGTCAATTTACAATTTACAGAAGCCAATTCGCCTGCAAGCCTGCACATCTTTGGAGTGTGGGATGAAACCAATAGCACCCGGGGAAAAGCCACGTGGTCATGGGAAGAATGTACAAACTCTGTACAGACAGCAGCTGTAGTCAGGATTGAACCCGGGTCTCCGGCGTTGTAAGGCAGCAACTCTACCATGCACCACTGTGCCGTCCAGGATGTGGATCAGACTGTTTGTGATCTAGCTCAATAAGTGCTCATCTGGTCGACATGAAGTTGAGATATTTGCAGATAACTGTCTGTGACCAGGTCCCCAGAAAATCAACTTGTCCACGTGTGTGCACCACAAACATTCAGGTAAGAGGTGATATCAGGCAGATAACTTTCATGCCACAAAATTCCAGCCAATGACCATCTCTAGCAAGAGAGAGTCAATCACCTACCGTGGTATTAACATTGTTGAACCCCTAATGTGTAGGATACAAAACTGGGATAATATAGAACTAGTGTACCAGTGATAGTTGGTTGGTGCAGACTTGGCGGGCCTGGGGGCCTGTTTCCACGCTGTATCTCTAAACTACAAGCCAACAGCCACAAGGAAACTGAGTAGCTGCCATTTTTCCTAATTAACCATCTAAAATGTTTGTAATTAGAAGCGGAGTGAATCAGTCTGCTATAACGGGTGCATAGATGGCTTCTCTTGGCACAGAATTGATTTCTGAAGCCTGACATTCATTTGTCACTGTTGGTGGGTTTTTTAGTTCATTGCCCCCTTGGGCTCTTTAATTTTTCTATGCTCCCCCTCCCCTGACATTATTAGCAGAAAAAAAGTGACTCCCTTCATTGAACCTGTGGCCCCCTAAATCCCCAAATTTTCCTGTGGCCCCCCTGAAATTTGCCATGGCCCCAAATATGGCCCCAGGTTGGGAATCACTGGTTTATAGGACAGATGAAGAGTTGGAATTGTCAAAGACTTTTAGTGAATGCTAAATCAGTGAAATAACGGCTGCTTAAATAACAGAAACATAAAACCAAACAGACTAACATTTGCAAGAGTTCCTGGAACTAAATTTTGTGAGTGTATTTTTGGGCATTGGCATCAAACACCAGAGATTAGATTGTTTTTGCATGTGCAAGTATATTTGGTAATAACCAGTTAAGAAATGACAATGTTAAAACACTCTGTTGTCATTTATTTTTAATTTTTCGACCTGGACATCATTTCATGGGATCATTTATATTCATCATTGCATGAGTATTTTGCGAATGGATATTGAAATGTCTACAACCGTCTCACAAACTCACTTATGTTAAATTATTTTTAGTCATATTTTACATTTCATTCTCAGTTCCTACAAATTTATGGTTTCAACACTTTCTGCAAAAATGCAGGAAAAAGCAAATGACAATCCCATCCCCACGAATTCGCTTACCACTAAAACATTTATAAAATTGCTTTACAAAGCAGCAGCATTTAGCTTTGATGTTATTCTCACAGCTTCCAGAAGTCCTATCATTTCAGACCTTGAATTCACGAGAGAGCTATTCAACTGATAATAGCTGGAGACTCCACCAGTAAGCAGCTTTGTACATCTTTCTGTGATATGTATCCAGGAGCAAAGGATGCCAGGCAAGAGGTGCTGTCTGCTAAAGACCAAATGCCAACATCGGATCAGCTACCTCACTAATACCAATGCCAGATTCCCACTCACTGAAAAATCTGTCGTTTACTCAGAGCCAATAAACGTTTAAAAGCAGCTCCTGGAGTTTTCTCCTACTCTCAAATGTTGCCATGTAACCATATAACCATATAACAATTACAGCACGGAAATAGGCCATCTCGGCCCTACAAGTCCGTGCCGAACAACTTTTTTTCCCCTTAGTCCCACCTGCCTGCACTCATACCATAATCCTCCATTCCCTTTTTAAATGATACCAACGAACCTGCCTCCACCACTTCCACTGGAAGCTCATTCCACACCGCTACCACTCTCTAGTAAAGAAGATCCCCCTCATATTACCCCTAAACTTCTGTCCCTTAATTCTGAAGTCATGTCCTCTTGTTTGAATCTTCCCTATTCTCAAAGGGAAAAGCTTGTCCACATCAACTCTGTCTATCCCTCTCATCATTTTAAAGACCTCTATCAAGTCCCCCCTTAACCTTCTGCGCTCCAGAGAATAAAGACCTAACTTATTCAGCCTATCTCTGTAACTTAGTTGTTGAAACCCAGGCAACATTCTAGTAAATCTCCTCTGTACTCTCTCTATTTTGTTGACATCCTTCCTATAATTGGGCGACCAAAATTGTATACCATACTCCAGATTTGGTCTCACCAATGCCTTGTACAATTTTAACATTACATCCCAGCTTCTATACTCAATGCTCTGATTTATAAAGGCTAGCATACCAAAAGCTTTCTTTACCACCCTATCTATATGTGATTCCACCCTCAAGGAACTATGCATGGTTATTCCCAGATCCCTCTGTTCAACTGTATTCTTCAATTCCCTACCATTTACCATGTACGTCCTATTTTGATTTGTCCTGCCAAGGTGTAGCACCTCACATTTATCAGCATTAAACTCCATCTGCCATCTTTCAGCCCATTTTTCCAAATGGCCTAAATCACTCTGTAGACTTTGGAAATCCTCTTCATTATCCACAACAGCCCCTATCTTGGTATCATCTGCATACTTACTAATCCAATTTACCACACCTTCATCCAGATCATTGATGTACATGACAAACAACAAAGGACCCAACACAGATCCCTGAGGCACCCCACTAGTCACCTGCCTCCAACCCGACAAACAGCCATCCACCATTAGTCTCTGGCTTCTCCCATTCAGCCACTGTTGAATCCATCTTGCTATTCCTGCATTTATACCCAACAGTTGAACCTTCGTAACCAACCTTCCATGAGAAACCTTGTCAAAGGCCTTACTAAAGTCCATATAGACAACATCCACTGCTTTACCCTCGTCAATTTCCCTAGTAACCTCTTCAAAAAATTCAAGAAGATCAGTCAAACATGAAACATGTAGTTTGGGAAATTATCCTCATTCCCCCAGAACAGTGTTATAAATAGGCAGAGATATAAACTTCTGATTTTTTGAAGAAAGCAGAGTCCAGTATAGGGAGACTACGAGATGAGCTTATATCCCCAAGGAAATGTTTAACCCTGGAATCTCTCCAACACTTACTGCAGTCCTTTCCGCCAGTGCTGCGTTTCACCTCCAACAAAATGCTCACAGGAGTGGACTCGCACCAATGGGAAACTGTTCAACCTTTGGCAACTCCATTCCAAGTGCCTCAGTGCTGCAATATGGAGAACATGTTGCATTTGCCAAGATCCAAGGTATGTCAACTCCGTCAGTGAGGCAACGAAAGGCTAGGCTCACAATCGACATACACAGGACCAAGGTCCTGTACCAACTTGCCATGCTGCACCAGACTGCTCATTCACAATAAAAGCTCTCTATTAGAACCTGGAAAACAAAGGTCAGGCAGTATCAGTGGAGGTAATGGGAAGGTGACATTTTGGGCCAGGACCCTTCTTCAGAAGAACCATGATTTCTCATTTCTTGAGACTTTCCTTTCAGTGAGGATTTCATTGAGGATGAAACCCACCACAGCCTTTGGTGGATTATGATTGAAGATCTGACCACAGAGTTGGTCTAAAACTTGTGGCTGGCGGGCAGCAGGAACACCTACCCGTTACAAGACCTGCCTCACATACAACAGGAATCTCAAGGCACTGTGAAAATACCATCTATGGTGCCGTCAAAGAAATCTCCCCAGCCAGTGGAAGGATAAATATCAGATTCCTCTCCCAGACCAAAAGTACACAGCATGGACCTTCTAGTTGGCTTGGTTGTACCGGGCACATCTTCCACAGGGCCAACATCAGACACCTAAAACACACATTTCTGAATTCTGTCATGGGAAGAGATTACCAGGTGTAGAAAGAAAGAGATTCCATTGTGGACTTGAAGCTTCCCCCTGACTCTTGGCAATCGCTGGCCCATAGCTGGGAGAAGGCGCTTTCAGGGTAGTATTGAGGGCAGTGGGGCCATGCATTGGGAGCACACAACAACTCCCAGACAGCGCACACCGCTACACCAACTGGCCAATCTCATGCCTGTCCCGGGACGAATCCTGCGGTTCCTACATTGGCCTCATTTGCCAGCTCTAAACCCACGGAACTGAAGTGGAAACAGGTGATCCTTGACCATGAGGGACTGCCTGAGGCTTCGTAAAGTTTCAAACAATCTGGAATAATCCACAAGTGTGTTCAATGGGATCTGCGGACAATCTTTTGTACCTTAGGTCTTCCTGGCATCAATAAAGCAGACGTCAGTGCCCTGTTAATGTCAATGGGTTCATTCATCATGACAATGAGCCACATGGAACTTAAGGCCAGAGCCCCGTTCTTGTCTGAATTCCCCGGCGCAGTGTGCAACACGGCATAGTCTGACCGAGATTAACTCAGGGGGTCAGGCCGCATCTCTGGAGAGAAGGAATAGGTGAATAGGTGATGTTTCGGGTCGGAATCTCCTTCTAACTGAAAGATAGAGGTAGGGGGGGCGGGTTGTGTGTGTGTGTCTGTGGGGGGGGGGGGGAATAGAGGCAAGAAAAGGCCAGGGCAAATCAGGGACGGCCTTTCCTCAACTCCAGTCCCCCCCGTCCCCCCCATGTCCCCCCTCCCCCCCACACACACACACACACACCTCCCCCAGCTTTCAGTCTGAAGTGTTCTGAACCAAAACACCACTTATTCCTTATCTCCAGAGATGCTGCCTGACCTGCTGAATTACTCCAGCATTTTGTGTCTATCTTCGGTTAAAAAGAAGCATCTGCAGTTCCTACATATCTCGACCCGGCACAGTTAATTCCACCTGAAAACCTGTTAATTCCACTTGGAATTTCCTCTTTGAAATTGGGGAAGCTCAGTTTTGTTAAACATCATTTTACTTTTGTTTAAAGTTGTTACTGATTTATGTTTTTATTAACTTAATGATATTTTCTTAAAAAAAAATAAAAGAGCATATGAAACATAATTGCTATAATAAACAACTGAGAGGCAATTTGGTCATATGTTATGCAAGCTAACGAGAAAGGTTCTCAGGAAGATGGGCTGTTGCAGCATCCGTCTGTCCAAGTGGGTTAATTCAGAGTCACATCCAGAGATGCTGAAACCTTTTCACAATAATGACAAGTAATGAGGTTCTATTTATGGCCATATCCCCATAAACACAATGTCATTCTCTGGCTGTATTGTTAAAAGTTGATCATAATCAAAGGATAGCTGTAACTGGAAGCAAACTATAAAACAGACATGATCTGTGATGACATTGGGTCACTTCAGCTCAATCAAAATGGGCCTCAATTTCACGAAAACCTTGTTTATTCTGATCTTTACCATAAGATAGCTCGGTTATGATCACTACCTCCAGTCTGCTCTCCCAAGCTACCACTTCCATCTATTAGATCTCAGTGTAACTCAGAGTGGGCGGCTTATCCATCTTTTCACAATTGGTTTTAATGAGATTACACCAAGTGAGGTCCTTGCCTGTTTGACTCTACAAGAGCAGATGGACAGACACCGGCTATCATGTTCCAGCAGTTCAAATGTCACATTGCCGCTTAAGGTACTTCAGATTTTCTTACACCCAGAGAAGGCACCATTCAGCCCATCGTGTCTTTATTAACCCACAGACCAACCCCATCACTCTAACAGGTCTTTTTGTTATAAGCTATTCCTTCACACCAGTAGAAAATCATTCTGGACAAAGGTACAAACGTTGCCTCCAACGTTTTGAATATGCATACTGAATCAACTGAGGCCTAGCATTCAGATCAAAGAACTTAAAAAATATGGCAAAAGTTAAGTCGTCAAGTACAGGTTATTGTTATACGCACAAGTACAGCAAGATGCAGGAAGAATGAAAATCATGCTTGCACCATCATCAAAGGCACACAGACTCAGCCAAAACTCATAAAACACATCAAACATAAATTATACATACATTCTGCTAGACGGCATAAAGAAAAGACTGTGCAGAAAACAAGACATTGGTGGAAAACACAATTGGAAAACAAGTCCACACTAGGGCAAGTGATGTGATGTTGCTGATGGAGGATTAGTGTTGTGCAGGTTGATGCAAGCACGGTTGTTGGAAAGTAGCTCTACCTGAACCTGCTGATGTATTTTTGAGATAATTACTTTCTTATTATAGAAATTCCCATTCTCCTACTGTTTTGTTTGGTGCACACAAAAAAATCCCTTTGAAGTTAATGCCATCAAATAAAGGAACAAAGCTATGTTCTATTCTTTCTCGAAAGCTATTTTTCATTTAATTGTATCTGAATGTCTGCACTAGATTTGTTATTGACTAAAACAGGATTAGGTTTTATTCCTTCGTTCAATGCAGCATTAGAATCATTTGAGCAGATGTTGGACTGAGGCGGCAGGCTCGACTGCAGTGGTATCAACGCTGCACAGGCCCTGAAAACAAAGACCAAAACTTAAGCTTAATCCCACTCTCCGTGTGGAAGAAGCAGCTTGAAGTTTAACCCGTGCAATAATTTCTATGTCCTGAGAAACAAAACAGATCTCCCTCGCATCAGAGGAAGCTGTGGAAATAGATACAATTACAACTTTGAAAATATATTTGCATTGATATACGGATAAGAAGGGTTGAGCGGGCCAAATGTAAGTAAATGGAACTAGCCCAATATGCTAACTTGATCGGTATGAACAAGATGGGCTGAAGAGCCTGTTTCAGTGCTGTACGACTCTATGACAAAAGCCAACCTAAATGCCACCCTGACATGAACATTTTCTATTTTTAATATCATGGGAATTCCATCATATTTGTTCTTCCAGATTAGTTTAGTTTAGTTTAGAGATACAGCGCGAAAACAGGCCCTTCGGCCCCCGAGTCCACACCGACCAGCGATCCCTGCACACTAACACTATCCTACACACACTAGGGACAATTTACCCTTATACCAAGCCAATTAACCTGCAAATCTGTATATCTTTGGAGTGTGGGAGGAAACCGATGATCTCGGAGAAAACTTCCGTAGGTCACGGGGAGAACGTACAAACTCGTACAGACAAGCACCGGTAGTTAGCATTGAACCGGGGTTTCTGCCGCTGTAAGGCAGTAGCTCTACCGCTGCGTCACCGCAAATTCACAAAGAATTCAAAGCTTGAACACACAAGGATGTAGTTAGGTTTGCAGTCCTGCTCGGAAGCAACCTCATTAGGAGAGCAGATCATGTTGTTTGTGATTTTGAGGCACTTTACTCAGACTTTTACTATAATTTGAGCTGAGATAATTAGTTGCAACCTTGTCTCTTTATCCAGGTCGCCATTAAACCATGCAGATGTGGGTATTTGGAACAAGCTGCCAGAGTAGGTAGTTGAGGCAGGTATTACACCAAAATCTAAAATATATTTGGGTAGATCCATGGATAAGGAAGGTTTAGAGGGTCTTGGACCAAACATGGGCAAATGGGGCTTGCTTAGATGGGACATCCTAATCAGCATGGAATAGCTGGGCCATGGGGCCTGTTTCCATGCTGTATGATTCTATGACTAATTACAGATCACCCACAATCTACCTGAGTGGCTCAACAGACTGGAAGGTGTACGGCTTGTCCACCTGTAAAATGTTCCTGGATGAGGAAAGGGGAAGAAACATCAAACAAGGCTCCATAATTTGATTCCGATCAAATGGTTCCTAATGGCAAGTAGGCAGGTGTGGCATTAGAATTGTGTGTTGTTTTGTCCACTGGCATACAGACTGCCTATAGTGACTGGACTTAGTTAAGTTTAGTTTAGAGACACAGTGCGGAAACAGGCCCTTCGGCCCACGGAGTTCACACCGACCAGCGATCCCTGCACACTAACACTATCCAACATGCATTAGGGACAATTTACATTTATACCAAGCCAATTAACCTGCAAACCTGTCTGTCTTGTTCATTAAAAACGGCGGGCAACGTCAGTCAAACTGAACTCTGTCCAAGACCAATATAATCCCAACAAATACATACAAATCAGGAGTTCTGGTATTGTGATTGATTATACCTGCGTGTAACCTTACCTTAACTGAATAACCAATAGATGGGGAAGGCAGCTAATGCAAGTAAATGTGTTGAAATGTGATTTCACAACATAAACTATGATTTTGTTTACAATGCATATTTCACAGCGAAGTACAAGTCAAAATTGTTTAATCCTAAATTGTCATGATTTAAATATTATTGGAACATGAATATAAAGCAGTTCTAAAATTGAACGATAAAATAAGTGTGTGAATCCAAGATAAATAGCAGCGTTCCATGGCATTGTATATCGAGATGCTGGCTGCTCAACAACCTTATTCGTGATTCTTTTGATGTAGCATGAAAGGGAACAATAAATAACACGCATTTTATGAAAAAGTGAATGCATCTTAAATGCAAAGGATGCTGAAGATTTTACTGAATGAATGGCAGGGAGATCTCAAAATTCAAGTATATTATGCCCTGAAAGTGGCAACACATTGGGATGGGGTGGTGAAGATGATATCTAGAAGACTTGCCTTCATCCAGTGCAGTTATAACCACAAGGAGTATCATCACTGCCTCTACTTCTCTACTTTCTTAGCAGCTGAAACAGAGTCGGCATGTCACCAAATACTTTAACAAACTTCTACACTGTAGAAAGTATCCTGACTGGTTGCATCATATCCTGGTAAAGCATTTCCACAGTGGTGGACTCAGCCTGATCTATCACGGTCACAGCCCACCCCTCCATCAAAACCTTCCATCTGCTGCGTTGCCTCAAGAAGGCGGCATCCATCATCAAGGACCCCCACCATCTTCTTCTCACTGCTACAGTGCCTTCTTCTCACTGCTCACTGCGGGCGGGATGTACAGAAGTTCCACACCACCAGGTACAGGAACAGCTACTTTCCTACAACCATCAGGTTCTTGTACTAACCTGCACAACCGTAATCCTACTTCAGCAACGAAATACCCCAGACCACCTCTTGCACTACCACGGAATTCATTTTTTAATTGTGTGTTGCACTAATATCTCATTTGTTGCTTTTCTTTTCATTTGTCTTTATTCTTTTTCTCAGTATTTTTATTTTCATTTGTCTTTTTTTTTTTTTTTTTTAATTTTATTTATTAGAAGTAAGTACAATACAGTGGTACCTTTTTACAGGCTCCCAAAATTATGTTAACATATTACATTCTCTGTACAACTTCCTTTTTGTTTTAAAAGAGAAAACCATATAACAAACCATATAACAATTACAGCACGGAAACAGGCCATCTCGGCCCTACAAGTCCGTGCCGAACAACTTTTTTTCCCTTAGTCCCACCTGCCTGCACTCATACCATAACCCTCCATTCCCTTCTCATCCATATGCCTATCCAATTTATTTTTAAATGATACCAACGAACCTGCCGCCACCACTTCCACTGGAAGCTCATTCCACACCGCTACCACTCTCTGAGTAAAGAAGTTCCCCCTCATGTTACCCCTAAACTTCTGTCCCTTAATTCTGAAGTCATGTCCTCTTGTTTGAATCTTCCCTATTCTCAAAGGGAAAACTTGTCCACATCAACTCTGTCTATCCCTCTCATCATTTTAAAGACCTCTATCAAGTCCCCCCTTAACCTTCTGCGCTCCAGAGAATAAAGACCTAACTTATTCAACCTATCTCTGTAACTTAGTTGTTGAAACCCAGGCAACATTCTAGTAAATCTCCTCTGTACTCTCTCTATTTTGTTGACATCCTTCCTATAATTGGGCGACCAAAATTGTACACCATGCTCCAGATTTGGTCTCACCAATGCCTTGTACAATTTTAACATTACATCCCATTACTCAATGCTCTGATTTATAAAGGCTAGCATACCAAAAGCTTTCTTTACCACCCTATCTATATGAGATTCCACCTTCAAGGAACTATGCACGGTTATTCCCAGATCCCTCTGTTCAACTGTATTCTTCAATTCCCTACCATTTACCATGTACGTCCTATTTTGATTTGTCCTGCCAAGGTGTAGCACCTCACATTTATCAGCATTAAACTCCATCTGCCATCTTTCAGCCCATTTTTCCAAATGGCCTAAATCACTCTGTAGACTTTGGAAATCCTCTTCATTATCCACAACAGCCCCTATCTTGGTATCATCTGCATACTTACTAATCCAATTTACCACACCTTCATACAGATCATTGATGTATATGACAAACAACAAAGGACCCAACACAGATCCCTGAGGCACCCCACTAGTCACCTGCCTCCAACCCGACAAACAGCCATCCACCATTAGTCTCTGGCTTCTCCCATTCAGCCACTGTTGAATCATATAACCATATAACCATATAACAATTACAGCACGGAAACAGGCCATCTTGGCCCTACAAGTCCATGCCGAACAAATTTTTTTCCCCTTAGTCCCACCTGCCTGCACTCGTACCATAACCCTCCATTCCCTTCTCATCCATATGCCTATCCAATCCATTCAGCCACTGTTGAATCCATCTTGCTATTCCTGCATTTATACAGTTGAACCTTCTTAACCAACCTTCCATGAGAAACCTTGTCAAAGGCCTTACTAAAGTCCATATAGACAACATCCACTGCTTTACCCTCGTCAATTTCCCTAGTAACCTCTTAAAAAAATTCAAGAAGATTAGTCAAACATGACCTTCCAGGCACAAATCCATGTTGACTGTTCCTAATCAGACCCTGTTTATCTAGATGCTTATATATATTATCTCTAAGTATCTTTTCCATTAATTTGCCCACCACTGAAGTCAAACTAACAGGTCTACAATTGCTAGGTTTACTCTTAGAACCCTATTTAAACAATGGAACAACATGCGCAATACGCCAATCCTCGGGGACTATATATATCAAATACTTTTCCCATGTTTCTTTTGAGATTTTTGTCATTAATTATTTTTCCCAGACTTCACTAATTGCCTCTGTAGATGGTAATTCTCTGTTTAAAATGCTGTTATATAGGTATGATATTAATTAATTTTTTGTGACTCTGCCTTGATATTCATTGCTTCTTCCAGTAGATCTAAAATTATACTTTGAAATCTTGATATATATTTCTTCATGAAATTACATACCTGTAAATACTTAAAATATTGGTTGTTATTCAATTTAAATTTTGATTTTTGTTGTTGAAATTATAATAAATTTCCCATTTCATACAAGTCACCTATCTTTATAACTTCAGCAACGGAATACCACAGACCACCTCTTGCACTACCACGGAATTCATTTTTTAATTGTGTGTTGCACTAATATCACATTTGTCGCTTTTCTTTTCATTTGTCTTATTCTTTATTCTTTTTCTCAGTATTTTTATTTTCATTTGTCTATGTGTGGTTTACGTATAATTTATACTCTGTGGCTGTGGTGCTACTTCAAGCTAGATTTTCATTGTACTTGTACCTCACCATAATTGTTCAACATGGATTCATACAATTCCAATACTTCATAAACAAGGACAGCAGTTCAGAATAAAAAGAGCTTTTCATTTGATAGATATCATGCTTTACTGGCGGAAATGCTAAATATGTCACTGCACCTTAAATCAGTGGCATTGTGTATGAAGAGGACGCTAGTCTGTACAATGTCAGGGGAACATCCTCAAATTATTTAGTTCTATTTTATTTATTTAATTTCTGCCCTTCCAACTTAGGACAAGATGGCAGCAGCCATTATCCTTGGCCACCCATCCAGAACTCACAATAGGATAAGTGATAGTTATATAGCAGGTCTACTGGCATCTGTCTGTGAAAGACAAGTTTGCACATCTGTAACTACTGCACTGACAGAATATCTGGGGAAATGTTTTACCTGAATTGTCCAAGCCTCCTTGAATCAAAGTGAATTGAAATTCAAGTCCATCAGGCAAAGGCATCAAGAAACCATGAACCTTAAAAAAGTGCAAGTAATCTAAAATGGAACAACATTCTCATGTTATTTAATGTGTATATTCACAGGTGATTTTCAATGGAAGTGTTTAAGAAAGAACCGCAGATGCTGGAAAAATCGGAGGTAGACTAAAATGCTGGTGAAACTCAGCTGGTGAGGCAGCATCTGTGGAGCGAAAGAATAGGTGACGTTCAATGGAAGTGTGCTGATTTGCAAACCTGTAGGAACCAACAGCAAATAAACAAAACACAAAGTGCTGGAGGAACTCGGTGGGTCATGCAGCATCGTGGAGGGAATGTACAGATGACACTTTGGGTTGGGACCCTACTTCAAACTGATGGATGGCCCCTACTCCTGACTATATTATGATTAGTTATCCAAAAACATAATCACGCCATGTCTGTAGCTGCAAGAGATGAAGAGTAATGAAATTCACGTAATTACGGAAAGAAGTCAGATTGGAATTGACTACAAAATGCATGAGGGTCAGGCTCAGATGACAGGAAAGCTCAGCAGGGAAAAGTCATTAGCCATTTTCATTTTGTAGCTGGAACAGAATTTGTTTTTAAAGATTCCAACAATCTATCCTCTCCTAGAATGTACTGCGTAACATCACTCTTGCTTGTACCCTGATTAATGGCGTACAGTCGCAATACTCAGAGCGAGTAGGAGGTGATTTATTATCACTTTGATTCTAAGTTATTCATCAAAAATTGTTAGACTGATTCATTGCAAATGCTTTCAGAGGAGGCAAACTTAAAAAAGAGAGAGAGAATTCCAGCACATTTTCCTATTTCTTCTGTTGCCTTTCATCTCAAATATATCACAGAGCACAAACATAAAGAGAGCGGCCTTCACTCTGTGACATTATTCAGCTGGTTCCAACTGTGAGCATGACCATTTGGACCTTAGTGCCGTGCCACAACTTTGAGACTGCTGTCCAATTCAGCGCAAAAGCAATCAATTGCAGATGTTAGAAATATGAATTAAATTAGCAAATGATGCTCAGAGGGTCAGACAGTGCCGACAGGAAGAGAAAGAGTGAACATTTCAGGCAGGTGACCTTTTATTTAAAAGAGGAACCGTTAGAAATCTGACGCTTTAAATTGCAGAGAAGGGAAGGGGTGGGGAAAGGCATGGGCATACTTGCAAAGGCATGGAGATGCAAAGACTGGGTGACCCTGTTGGTATTGTCGACTGTCAGAGGCAGTGGAGCAGTGAGGGGAAAGAAAACATGACTCATAAGCTAGTGTTCCAGTTTTAAGAGCATTTTTGAAGCACAATTTTGTTTTTCACCATCAAGAGAACTTGAGGAATAAATGAAAGATAGGTATAAAATGCTGGAGTAACTCAGCGAGTCAGACAGTGTTTCTGGAGAAAAGGAATAAGTGACGTTTTGGATTGAGACCCTTCTTCAGAATAAATGAGTGGGTAACTAATTTACAGCACAATATCTCAATGGTTTTGGTTGTGTGTACATCACACTGGAAATAATATTAATTAGTAGCAACTGTTAGTAGAGGCAGGTGGAGGAATTAGCATCATATGCACAACTGTTCCAGTTTCTGGAGACAGTGACATGGTGGCAAGAGGCAATGACACAAACAGAAAAAAACTGTACAACATTACTCAGCAAGCCGTTAAACATGAAATGGCCCATTATAGTCTGTAGATGTGAGCAGTACATGTTCAACAATATTTAATAACTCGTTAACTCACAATAGTGACACAAGGTTATATGGCTACAGAAAAAGAACATTAACAATAAGCTAAAGTAATTGGACTGTTCTTCTTGCTTGTTGCAGAAGTCAATAAAGAATAAAGACCTGTGTAAGATGAATATGTAAACTCTGGGGAAACGTTAAATCATCTGTTAATGCCAATATAGCCCCAATGATTGATTTTATAATTGCTTCCAGCTTTGTGGCTGTATTAAGTGCAAAGCTACCCAATAGATGCCAAGAAAATTGTGACAATTTTCATAATTTAATAAGGACTAGGATGGTCAAATAAATCACAGATATCTTTAACCAACCCCCCTCAATTGACATTTACACCGTTCAAACATGTGCCATGCAAATCCATGTTTGAAACCAATACAATAATCGTCGGTCTGGGTTTGTTCTGGCCTTTTCCTACCTACAGTTCCCTCCCCTACACTTTCAATTTCAAGAAAGGTTCTGACCCGAAACGTCACTCATCCTTTTTCTCCAGAGATGCTGCCTGACCCGATGATTTACTCCAGCAATTGTGTCTATCTTCACAATAAACCAGCATCTGCAGTTCCTTTCTACACAAATAAATGTCAGAGAGCAGATCCAAACACGTTTCTGAAAAGGACATGTTCGTAATATAGAAATACCAGTTGCAGCTTTAGAAAAACTGTGTTTCAATTTTTTACTGTCAATCAAAATAGAGTAATTGAGCCATACAGCACAGAAATAGGCCATTCGGCCCAACTTGCCCATGCTGACCAAATGTCACATCTTCCCTAGTCCCACTTGCCTACGTTTGGCCCATAACCCTCTCAACCTTTCCTTTCCATGTACCATATAACCATATAACAATTACAGCATGGAAACAGGCCATCTCGGCCCTACAAGTCCGTGCCGAACAACTTTTTTTCCCTTAGTCCCACCTGCCTGCACTCATACCATAACCCTCCATTCCCTTCTCATCCATATGCCTATCCAATTTATTTTTAAATGATACCAACGAACCTGCCTCCACCACTTCCACTGGAAGCTCATTCCACACCGCTACCACTCTCTGAGTAAAGAAGTTCCCCCTCATGTTACCCCTAAACTTCTGTCCCTTAATTCTGAAGTCATGTCCTCTTGTTTGAATCTTCCCTATTCTCAAAGGGAAAAGCTTGTCCACCTCAACTCTGTCTATCCTACTCATCATTTTAAAGATCTCTATCAAGTCCCCCCTTAACCTTCTGCGCTCCAGAGAATAAAGACCTAACTTATTCAACCTGTCCAAATATGTGTTAAATGACTGACCATGTAATGTCTAACAACATCAAATTATGAAATGCCATAACCGTTCTAAGCATGACTGTTTCCTCCAAATTATTATGGCTGAATTCCTTGTAAAGGAATTTGTTTATAGGCATTTTTATCAGTATAAACTTCAGCAGTCTCAGTCTAGGATCTATGCTGTGAGGCATTACACAGTTCTCACTACATGTTCTCCCCAAATCTATAATATCTGAGATTTATTTTAGTGTTAGTTTTAGAGACACAGCTTGGAACCAGTGCCTTCAGCCCACTGACTTCACACCGACTAGTTATCACCTGTTCACACTAGTTCTATCATACACACCAAGGTCAATTCACAGAGGAGGACTTATCCTACAAACCCGCAAGTCTTTGAGATGTGGGAGGAAACCGGAGCACCTGGAGGAATATCACACAGTCACAGGGAGAACATGCAAACGCCATACAGCAGCACCCGAGGTCAGGATTGAACCCAGGTCTCTGGTGCTGTGAGTCAGAAGCTCTACTGCTGCAGCACTGTTATGATCGCATGGGATCTAAGAAGAGCTGGCTGACTGGGTCTAAAATGAGCTTGGATAAAAATAATTTGGACATTGTTTTGACCACTTTTCTGCACTGCAATATAACATTCATTATTTGCTGTAACTGGGTACCCTGAGCGTATGAGAGACGGCAGATAAGTAGAACCATTCTCTTTCTGCACACTCTCCGTTTGGAGCGCACTTCTTTACTGCGGCCAGGCCGGTGATGAACGCTCCATCACAGGGCGACTCGGATCACGGAAATGGTTCAGAGAATTTGAGGTCAGGTGATCCACTAACCACAGGACATGCAGGCTCTCCCTGCTTTTGTAGTCAATTGGTGGAAATTGTCCACCATCTGACAACTGACAAATTGCTGTCGCCCACAATCTCTGCAATTGTCTACTTTTTAATTCAGTTTAATTGATGTAGAAATAGGGAGCTGTAGATGCTGGTTTACAAAAAAAGACAGTGCTGGGGTAACACGGCCGGCAACGTCCCTCGAAAACTTGGATAGGTGACGTTTCAGGTCAGTATAGTGGTGCAGCAGTAGAGTTGCTACCTTACAGCACTAGAGACTCAAGTTCGATCCTGACTGCGGGCACTGTATGTACAGAGTTTGTAGATTCTCCTCGTGACCAGTGTGGGTTTTCTTCGGGTGCTCTGGTTTCCTTTCACACTCAAAAGATGTACAGGCTCATAGGTTAACTAGCTACGGTAAAAATGATGAAATATTGTCCCTAGTGTGTAGGATATTGCGAGTGTAAGGGGTGATCGCTGGTCGGAGCAGACTCGGTGGGCTGAAGGCCATGTTTTCATGCTGTATCTCTAAAATAAAAAGATCAGAACCTTTTAGAGATGTTGCCTGACCTGTTGAGTTATTCCAGCACCTTTTTTCAATGTAATGTATCTTTTGCCATTTGACACGGTCAGAGCCTACACTTTGGTGACATTAACTTGCTACCCACCAGTGTTGGATATATTGCAACTCCTGCTGTCAGATGAACTGGACGGCTTCCCCATTATATGAGCTATGAATAGAAATCTACTGAATGAACAATCAACAGAATCTTCCTGTTATTTTGGGCAGAAATGGTGATCGATGAAGCAAATCCTGAGGACAATATTCTGAAGAGTCCCTGTAATAATAATCCAGGATGACAATGATCAGGCTCCAACATTAAAGGCCATCTTCATTGCAGATACAAGGACAGATTCATGATGATCTTTCTATCATCCTCAATGTCTGCAGTTTTCCTTGGCCTTACCTTGCCAAGACCTTAATCAATGAAAGGGTTCCTTATCATTAAGTCCTTTAACATCACCATCACCACCGGAATATAAATAGTGTCCATTCCCGCATCAAAGTCCACAATCAAGTATATTTATCAGACAAGTGGCATCAATTAATATTTCAATCATGTTGACCTCTTCCCCATTAAATGGAATTCCTTATCAGCTAACTCACATGCATTAAGTGCACCTGAATTATGTCTTTACATACGATGTCTCTAAACCACAATTTTCTATCTGGGTAAAAGGAATTGCAGCCATTTTAAATAGTGTCAACAGTGTACACCGGCTGCTGTGGTTGTTAAACAGACGTTATACATCAGGGTTGCTGGTATTTTGAACACCGCAAGCAATTAAATTTTCAAATTAATCTTCACTTCTCCATGAAAGACAGGGCATTAATATAGGGACAGCAATTATTTTGTTCATGTAGTTATAGTTGAACAAATCAAAATGTGAGATAACAAAGTTCAATGCCGTATAAAACGTGATCACCCAAATGGAAGATGACAGGTGTAAAATATAACATTGCTGTTGGAATTTGGTTTACTTCTCCAAAACATTGGGCGCACATCTTTACGAAAACACACTTGAGGATCATACAGTTCTAAGCAGGATTTTCATTTCCAGGTCAGCAAGTTTCTATCCAATTCCCAGCAGGTTGTGGCTTCAGCTTTGTGCACTAGATACTGCTGCCAATTTATTTAATAATGTGCAGCTTGCTTTAGCCCACTGGGAAGACTTTACTCCAGTATTTATCCTCTCCAAGAATGGCGAGTCATTTAAGGAAGACTTTTACATCTTGGAGTCCCTGACCTGAGGCATGGTGATATATCCAAAAACACTGGCAATATTCCAGGAAACAACACTGACTGCCATGGGAAAAACCTGGATAACGCTTTCAAGGTAATCGTCTCAACAAGACTTCTCCATTTCATCCATTGCACATGCCTGTGTCATTGTCCTGCACTTTTTTAAAATAGATTGCTGAATGGCAAGGAGCAGCAAACTAAAACCTGACCTGACATCATGTTTTACTTCACTGAGATGCTGAAGTCCTGATTTGAGCTCAGAATTACTGATGCCAGCACTGAGCACAGCATCACTCTTCCCACCGTCTCTGGGGAAAGAAGTCATCAGACAACAGTGGGCACAGAAGAACATGAGGGGTAACTTTTTCACATAGAGAGTGATAGGTATAAGCAACGAGCTGCCAGAGGAGGTTGTTGAGACAGGTACAATAACACCATTTAAAAGAGCATGACACATAGTAGGTAAATTAGGCCCCTTTAGCCCATCGTGTCTGTTCCATCATTCTATTATGGCTGATCTATGTTTCCCTTTCAACCCAATTCTCCTGCCTTCTCCCCAGAACCTTCGACCCCTTAAGACACTTGGACAGGTACATGGATAGGACAGGTTTAGAGGGATGTGGGCCAAATGGGTCTGGATCAGATGGGGCATCTTGGTCAGCACAGATAAGCTGGGCAGAAGGGCCTGTTTCCATGCTGAATGACTCCATGGTGACATTGTATCTACCCATGCTGATGACAACCAGAACCAGTAGGACCTGATCCACTGCGGTGGTCCACACATGCCCTCACTTTGTCTGGACGCAGAGAGTCCGTCTCCAAACCCCCCAGCCCAGCCAACATCATGAATGTATTGCGGTGGGTGAGATCCTGCCTGGAACTACTCTGGCGATTGACAGCTGGTAAACTGGAGGTGGTGCAGCTCATGGTTTTTAAATGTCTTACATTCATGTTCAATTAAACGTCTTACGTTCATGGACAATTAAAAAACCATTACAATGGAAGTAAAGAGGGCCCCAACCTAAAATGTCACCTATTAAATGTCCCCCAGGGATGCTGTCTGACCCGCTGAGTTACTCCAGCACTTTGTCCTTTACTAAAGAATTAAAAAGATTGCAGAAAATAACTAAAAAACACAGAATATCACACGATCACACAAAAACAAGGGCAGCAGGGAACTGAGATTACCATCACCTGCAGTTTCCCCTCGAACTTGCACATTATCTTGACTTAGAAATCTATTATCATTCCTTCAATATTGATGGTTAAAAACCTGAAGGGCTGCAGCCAACCTGGGCAGGGGCCACCACCACTACTACTGCCTGCACTGCACTGCACCAAGGACTGGTCTTATCCATGAGGCCCAGACCCTGCCAATAAGTAGGGAAAAGGTACAGCAATGGAGCTGCATCAGTCAGTCACCAGGCTCCCGCCAGCATCTGTGCCTGTAAATACATGTAGAATCGTCCAGGACTGTATGATTCAGCCGGGGATTGGTGCTTGATGAATCTGTATGTGACTGGCCATTGCACAACATAAGGCCTTTTACCCCATCCAAGCTGCATCAGGTTTGTGATCTAACTGCTCCACAGCTTGCACTACCCTGAACATTCTCCACAGCATTACTAATTTATCAAATATTTATTCAACTGACTTTGGAATGTTTAGTTTAGTTTAGTTTAGTTAATTGTCAGGTGTACCGAGGAACAGTGAAACTGAAAGTCAACGGAAAGACCACACATGATTACAATCAAACCGTCCACAGTGTAAAGATATAGGATAAAGGGAATAATGTTTAGTGCATGATAAAGTGCAGTAAACACTACTGTCACACTACTCCACAATGTACCCCCCCCCCCCCCCCCCACCCCCCGACACTCCTCCCACAGGAAAAACACTGTCTGTATACATGTAAATAGATTTATTTATTGAAATTATATTCTATGTCGCTCTTCCAGGGAGATGCTAACTGCATTTCGTTGTCTCTGTACTGTACACTGACAATGACAATTAAAGTTGAATCTGAATCTGAATCTAAAATCCAATTAAAGATAGTCTGAGGGTCTCCAATGAGCTAGGTGGTAACTCTGACCATATTTCCATTCTCCTTTTCAGCACTACATCCCTGCTCATAATTTCCGTCGTTAAAATATTCTTTTGTTTCATTGTCAATTATCCCCCCCACTGGTCCCTCTGCTCAATTATCTCCACTGCCATCAACTCACTTAAACAGTTACTGCTTTCATTGATTCGAGATGCTTCACGGCCACTTGACCATTCCACTTCTATTTATTTGCCTTCTAAATTACTTTGGTTGAATTATTAAGGCATACAATGATGAGGGGTTGCATAATTAATTGTTCTCTGGGACAGATAGTGCAGAGTAAAACTGTGCTCTTGATATTTTATCAGTACCCCCAATTACACAACAACACACTCAATTAGATTTTACATTTTCCGCATGAGTTATCCGTGTGTCTGCTTCAATACGCTATCTTATCTGAATGGAGAATACAGAACAGTTTTATGTTGAGTTACAGACTACTGCTCAGTAACATTTGTGTTCAGATGCTGCACAATGATCTCCCCTACCTTCTCTGTGGTCAACACTCAGGTGCTTTGGTTTCATCCCACGCACCAAAGACCTCCAGGTTTGTAGGTTAATTGGCTTTGGTAAGTAATAAAATTGTCCCTAGTGTGTAGGATAGTGTTAGTTTACTCGGTGGGCTGATGGGCCTGTTTCTACATTATCTCTAAAAAGTCTATAGGAACATAAAACATTACAGGAACAGACCCATCAGCCCACATTGTCTGTGGATGCCAAGACCGTCACTTATCCAGCTCATCATAACCCATATTCCTCCATATCCATGTGCACATCCAAACGTCCTCTCAATGCCACCAACGTTCCTGCTTCAACCACCACCTCCTGCAGCGTGTTCATGTAATCCATAAAAATGTTTCTGTTGACTGCACATATGACAATTAAACATTCTTGAGTCAGTCTTGGCCTTAGATGGTGGATGGAAGACAAATCTATCAAGCTTTTTTACAATGGATGATGTCAAAATTCTTCAGTGTTGCATTTATCCATTCGCACTCCTCTCCTGTTAATGACAGGCTATAGAAAGGCTTTGGAATCAGGAAGTAAATCCCAACCATGAGTTACCCTGTGCTCTATACACAGGTAGGCAGGTGCCACCAGATTTGGGAACAGCTCTCAACAGACTACTGAACAGTCCTCCCATAAGGTAAGGGTGTAGACCCGATTTTCCAACCTACCACTTATACTTTTTTTTACCTGCACTTACCCTGTTTCTGTAATGCTATAACACTTATCACACATTATTCTGGTATTCTTCTCTTTGCACTACCAGTTGTACATGTGTATGGCTTGATGGTACTCATGTGTAGAATCATCTGACTGGATCGTATGCAAACAGAGCTTTTCACAGTATCTCAGTACATGACAGTAATAAACCACTACCAGGATATGGTCATTGCCTTGCACCTGTGCTTGTGAACATTACTTCCTAACTCAAGTGTTGTCGTGACACTGATGTAGGCAGGAACAAGGAACTGCAGATACTGGTTAATACACAAAAGGACTGAAGTAGCTTAGCAGGTCAGGCAGCATCTCTGGAGAACATAAATTGGTGATGTTTTGGGTCAAGACCCTTCTTCAGATGAAGAGTTCCAAATTGAATTGAAAATATTGTGATCACAAGGAAACAATGCTTCTTCTGACCTTGTGTAGGAGGGATCGTTGATGACTCCGCTGAAGAGCAACTTAGAAGAGTTATGCATTTTGCAGCGGTAGGTTTAGTTTAGAGATAGAGCATGCAAACAGGCCCTTCGGCCCACTGAGTCTGCGCCCACCATGTTCACACTAGTTCTATGTTATCCCACTTTCTCATCCACTCACTAAATATTAGGGGCAAATTAAAGAGGCCAATTAACCTACAAACCTGCACGTCTTTGGGATGTGGGCGGAAACCGGAGCATCCGGAGGAAATCCGAGTGGTCACAGGGAGAACGTGTAAACTCCACACTGACAGATCCAAAAATCCGTTTTTATTTCAGAATCAATTTAAGTTGGAATAATTTTAAACTTTTCTTTAGACTTTCACAACTTTTGTTTGGGGACATAGCTGATTATATTCCAGCGGTTCTGTGGTGGAGCTTGTTCATGATGCTGAGGCCATGATGCTCAGTGCTTCTCACCACAAGTTCTCACATGGAAAAATCAGCTATGCACATGCGAGGTCCTTAATGAGTATAAACCTTTCACTTATGAATACACACGAATACACATTTCAAGTGTATATTTCAGCATTTTGCACAAATACTGTGATTTTTCAATCCTACCACAAAAGAGAAAGCACAAACTTGCCCCCCCCTTCCATATCAAAAATCTTCTAACCAACCATTCTATCTCCAGGTAAACAGTTTATGTATATATTGTTAGATCTGTCTACCGTTGTATGTATCAAATTAGTACCTGCACTGATGTGAAGCACTTTGTTATTATTATTTACTATTAAACTCAGGTATATTGGTAGTCAAAGTTCATTACTGCAGTTGACTGTGTGCATTGGAAATAGAAACTATTATTACTGTGAGTGGAAGAATATTAATCCAATTAAAATTCAGCATTTTATAAAATAATTATTTGGACAGAACTGAAAGCTAAGATAGACAAACATGCTGGAGAAACTCAGCGGGGAGGCAGCATCTATGGAGCGAAGGAAATAGGCAACATTTCGAGTCGAAACCCTTCTTCAGACCCGAAACGTTTTGACCTGAAATGTTGCCTATTTCCTTCGCTCCATAGATGCTGCCTCACCCGCTTAGTTTCTCCAGCATTTTTGTCCACCTTCGATTTTCCAGCATCTGCAGTTCCTTCTTAAACAACTGAAAGCTAAGAATTGGTTTAAACTGTCATGTTTTTTTTCAGTAGTTGATGGCAGATTACTCTACAGAAATACATAATGCTTATTTCATTGTGATGGACCTGGAATTGTGAACACCACCTTGGGTTAACAATCAGGAATGTTTTTTAACCCATGGAAAAAAGGAATTGAAACCCAAAATCTTCTTAAAACACAAATGATTGATGATAAACCCTCCCAAGACTGACAAGATAAGATACGATATAAATGGAGCTCAACAGTTCTGACATGGAAAGGATTAAGGTGGCTAAACTTGAAGCTTTGCTGGTTTAACAGTGGAGCCGTGGGTGCCTATTTCACAATCTACCATTCAAATTCCATCTTATTCCCACTGGAAGCTCTTTGTGGAAGTTGTAGATATTACTATCCCCATCTTGCTAGTACACATCCTGTCAGTTTCAATACATGCTAGCTAAAGAATTAACATCAAAGCTAATCAGAGTGAAGATAGAATGCATTATATAAAAGAGTTGTATAATGTTGTGCATTTAAAAATAAGATTTTTTGCAATGTAGTTGGAGTCTGGGATATTCTAGAAAGACAGTAAATAATTCACTAAACATTTAAACCAAGCTTCTCAGCAGTATGTCTGTGACTGAAAGCCTTGCGATGATTAAACCGAGTTTTATGTATTCTGGATAACACTTCCCATTAATTAGAAATGTGTGCAAATGTGTCTTTCCTGCTGGTTGAATAAAAGCAACATTTAATTGTGGTACGGATTAGCTAATTCTAACATTACAATGATGTCTATTCCATCACAGGCAGGTTTGGTCGATATTCAGAATCTATAATTATTCTAAAATGCGATGTCAAAGAGCACGAGGTCACCAATAATCCTATCTTAAACCCAGTGCAGAGGCTGTAACGTGGGACTTGTAGTTGTTTGAGTGCTAAAATGGCACAGTGCGGCATATTGGTGCAGAGGCTAGTGCCACTGCCTCACAGCGTTAGAGATCCGGAATCAATCCTGACCTCAGGTGCTGTCTGTATGTAGTTTGCATGTTCTCCCTGTGGTCGCGTGGATTTCCTCCAGATCTGGTTTCCTCCCACATCGCAAAGACATGCGGGTTTGTAGGTTAAGTGGCCTCAGTAAATTGCCCTTATTGAGTCAAGAGTGGACGAGAAAGAAGGATAATATAGAATTTGTATAAATGGTTGATCGACAGTCGGTGTGAACTCGGTGGGCCGAAGAAAGTGTTTCCTTGCTTTGTCTCCAAACTAAAGTTAATAAGTTAGCAAGTCAGGCATTTTGTTTTGGTGGGTTTTAAAAACAATAAATTCTTGTGCATCTATTTTGAATTAAATTTGCATTTTATAATTCTTATAGAATGAGGAAGAACATGGAGATTGACAAATATTTATAAAAAATATAAATATTGGGCAAAATATAAACTGCTCGGCTAGTAATAAATGTTGATTAATAACATGGCCCTTCACTCCTTGTCTACCTGCTTGGCTTCATTATTTTATTCCTTGAAACTTCCTCTTAATTTTTTTCACTCTTTTATTGTTCGCTGGAAATCATTTCTTTACTTCCTTTTGTCAATGCTTTATTGTTCACTTTCATGTAAACATGGTCTTTGATTTTTTTAAAATGTTAATTAAATCAATAACCTTTATATATTTCCTGGTAATTAGTAATAAGCAAAGGCAAAAAATAAACTTAATTTTCAAAAAAAGTTGAAGGGAATTTACTGGAGCATGAGATTTTCGTCTAGTTGCAAGGATTAAACAGAGACAGACTGAACAGGATTAGTCATACATCGACCCCATTAATGATCGGACTGGAACATATTCTTGTCTCAAAGTTAGCCAATTTGGTATCTTTCAAATTCACAGTCCATTTCTCTTGCTGTTTATTTAAGCTGCATTAAATTGAACAGATTCAATTTAATCTTGCTGGAATTTAGAATTGACTGAATGAAACAATGACATTGGAATGAAAGGAAACTGAATAAATGAAACACCGAATTTGCAGCAGTAGCCCAGGGAAATAACAATTGAGTTATGTGGGCAAAGCACCAAATATTTTTTATAAAAAGCGTGGAGATGAATGTCAACATTAGTTGAAACAGTTGCAAGACCAAACTTATTGTTTCAAAAGACATGGACATCATGAATGCCCAGGGACGAAGGAGGTTACAGAGAGTGGTAGCCACTGCCCAGTCCATCGCAGGTACTGACCTCCCCACCATCGAAGGGATCTAATGGAGGTGCTGCCTCACAAAGGCAGCCCACATCATTAAAGACCCACACCACCTTGGCCACCCACCCATTTCACTATTATAGAAGGTGGTACAGGGGCCTGAAAACCGTGACCACCAGGTTCAAGAACAGCTTCGGCCCAGCAACCATCAGGCTCTTAACTCTGCACAACACTAAATGATCTTCTGTGGGCTGTTGGTTGTACTACCAACTTCAGTTTTGCTCTATTAAGGTTACCCGGTATTAAGGTTAGTAATTTATTGTATTTGTAATTATTATATATTTATCTCTGTGTTATTGTATTTACTGTCCTGTAAAGCTGCAGCAATTTAGAATGTAATTGTTCCATCGCCAATGCATGCAACAATCAAACATCGAAGGTACACAAAAATGCTGGAGAAACTCAGCGGGTGCAGCAGCATCTATGGAGCGAAGGAAATAGACGACGTTTCGGGCCGAAACCCTTCTTCAGACTGATGGGGGGTGGGGGGGAGAAGGAAGGAAAAAGGGAGGAGGAGGAGCCCGAGGGCGGGGGATGGGAGGAGACAGCTCGAGGGTTAAGGAAGGGGAGGAGACAGCAAGGGCTAGCAAAACTGGGAGAATTCAATGTTCATGCCAGGCGGAATATGAGGTGGTTCCTCCAATTTCCAGTGTTGCTCACTCTGGCAATGGAGGAGACCCAGGACAGAGAGGTCGGATTGGGAATGGGAGGGGGAGTTGAAGTGCTGAGCCACCGGGAGTTCAGGTAGGTTATTGCGGACAGAGCGGAGGTGTTCGGCGAAACGATCGCCCAACCTCCGCTTAGTCTCCCCGATGTAAATCAGCTGACATCTAGAGCAGTGGATGCAGTAGATGAGGTTGGAGGAGATACAGGTGAACATTTGTCGCACCTGGAACGACTGCTTGGGTCCTTGAATGGAGTCCAAGGGAGGAGGTGAAGGGACAGGTGTTGCATTTCTTGCCGTTGCAACGGAAAGTGCCCGGGGAGGGGGTGGTACGGGAGGAAGGGAACAATTGACAAGGGAGCTGCGGAGGGAGCGGTCTTTGCGGAAGGCAGACATAGGGGGAGATGGGAAGATGTGGCGAGTGGTGGGGTCACGTTGGAGGTGGTGGAAATGGCGGAGGATTATTTGTTGTATTTGCCGGCTGGTGGGGTGAAAGGTGAGGACTAGGGGGACTCTGCCCTTGTTGCGAGTGCGGGGATGGGGAGAGAGAGCAGTGTTGCGGGGTATGGATGAGACCCTGGTGCGAGTCTCATCACACCTCCATCCCCCACCAGGGTGGCCTCAAAGCCCTCCGGTTCTTCCTCGAGTAATATTCCCTATTATCACCTCAAGACCACTGGTGAAAAGGGGGGGTTTGTATAAACTGGCACCTGTAGTTCTTTGTTTCTCCATTATGTGTGCAAGTGTTGGATTAGATTCAGAAGAAGGGTCGCAACCTGAAACGCCATCTGTCCATTCCCTTCACAGATGCTGCCTGACGCGCTGAGTTCCTCCAGCACATTGTGCCGTGCATTGATTCACCTTTGAGCGAGTGCTCAGATGAATGAACAGCTGCCATTCGTCCAGAAGGAATGAGCATTGAGATAGTGGACATGCTGCCGGATACTGGGAAGTGGTGCCAGGGGAAGGGGGGAGGCGAGAGGAATGAAGAAACTGTCTGACAGATGCTTCTGGAAACCGTTAAAATCTGGTAACTGATTAGTCCTTGTATGACATGTTTCATAGCTACCGAGGAACTGCTGAGGGCGAAGTGCAGCAGTCTAGCTCAGAGTTATGTTGAACATTAGTTTCCTGCAAAGTCCTGGGCTCACTTTTTCTCAATGACAGTCAATTTATTGCTTTTGAACACAGTCGCTAAAAAGGTGGACTTTGTGAAGCACTGTAGAGCAGAACAACACCAAGATGATATGTGTAACTTTATTATGAATTCTAATTATAAAACTGCAGTGAATTTTTAATCAATATGCATATTTATTACGATTTTATGGCTCGCCTTCTAACTTTTAATTTGTTTTACAGTTTGAGATAGAAATTTATGCATAACTGGTTAATTTTTCAATTATTTTACTGCACAAAACCGTGCCTGGAATGGCCATGAAGCAAAAATATACTTTTAATAATATTCCTGTCTCCTCTGTTCAGCAACCGGTCAATTTCCAAGCCCAGTTAATGAGCTCAAACTCACTCCAGCATACCTACAGGAGGCGCTGCCTCATAACGGCAGCTAATATCATCACAGACCCACACAATCCTGGCCACGTTCTCATCTCGCTGCTACAACCGGGAAGAAGGTACAGGAGCCTGAAAACCGTGACCACCAGGTTCAGGAACAGCCTCTTCTCAGCAACCATTGGGCTCATGAACGCTGCACAACACTAACCTCAGTAATTATGATCTTTTACGGACTATTGCACTATGCTTACCTAGTATTAAGGTTATTAATTTATTGTATTATTTCTATTTACATGTATTATTGCGTTTATAGGCCAGTTACACTGCAGCATGTAAGAATTTCATTGTCCCGTTGTCAGAATATATGAAAATTACACCTTGACTTGATCTGCTGAAGTAGACCTGTCATCACCAGGACAACGGGCCTTTAATAAACTTTGAAACTTGAAGGATATAAGATGGCGCTGGAAATATGATAACTCTTGCGTACTGTTTACTCTACTATTCTTACACTCATGTACTTGGGTATGATTGTGCCTAATTAAAGTAAGATTTTTAATGAATTCCATGCAAAAATATTCCATTCACTGTACTTAGCTACATATGACAATAAGATACCATTGAACCATTAACCATGAATAATTCTACCTTTGTATATTGAGATAAAGTTGCTATGTTGATTATAGTGTTTGAGGTAACTGGACTACTGTTATTGGAACTGTGAGCAGCAACAGTGATGGAATACTTTCTCTCTGTCAGCCTGATCAATTACAGAATTGGGCAGACTCTGTTTTAATACTAATTTAACTGCAATGGGATTAGAAAACAATAAGTATAAATCCTCATTTGTGATAACTTGCTTGGCAACCAACAGTGAGAATTATTTACATTTTAATTTGAGACTTATTGTGTTGTGCTGTTCAAGTTAATCGAATAATCCATAAAAATGGAATCAAAGGAAAAATAAATTATCTTGCATTGTAGCCAATTTTCAGAAAAGCTCTCACAAAATAATCCTTCAGCCAATATTGGATGATTTACAACATTTCTGAGCTTCACTGTTGCAAACGTACCCAATCTAGATTTATCTGCATAGGTATATTGTGAGATTCATGTTGATAACTTGTTTGCTGAGGTAAAATTGGACTTAGCATCAATCTAAATATTTGGTGTAATGATCAGCAATAGTGTGCAGAATTCACAACTGTGCAATATTTGCAAATGAATGATAAACTGTGCAGATATTTCACAAATTCCTATCCACGCAAAGCATGAATAGTATTGGTTTTCCCTGTATCCGACACAGAAAATCTAATTCTTTCCAATCTTCCTTCAAAGCACTGGAGAAGGGTATGATCTTCCTGTGAACCTTGGTATAACACCCTACCCTGGACCAAGCATGGCCACACTATGCCTCCCTGCCAGGGTCGTCATCTGCTGGCATTTACCAGCTCCAGCGAGGACGTTGGGCAATGGCTGCACATTAAACAGCTCGCCTTCCTCCAGACTAAGTCAGACATTCCTGATATCATGAGGATGCCGATTTCTCCAGGTTTTCCTTCAAAGTTTCCTTCTAGTTTCTTTTTACTTGCTCCGATAGGAAAATATATGAAATTATACATTTAGTGATATTGATACTGATATTCAGTTAACAAACACCATTTCTGAGCAGCATTTGTGTGGACAGCAGAATGCGTGGTTGTAGGGGGTCACATGGAGGGAAGACATGTCGTGATCATTGCTGCCTCCAAGTTAGCAACTCGTTCAGATTCTAACATGTTATCTAGAAACAAGGAACCACAGGTGATAGTTTGCAAAGGAAAGACACAAAGTTCTGGAGTAACTCAGTGGGTCAGGGGGCAGCATCTCTGGAGAACATGGATAGGTGACATTTCGGGTTCAGTATCTGAAGAAGGGTCCCGACCCAAAACTTCACCTATCCATGTTCTCTGGAGATGCTGCCTGACCCGCAAAGTTACTCCAGCACTTCGTGTCTTTCAAACTTATTTTCTCCTTACAAATTTAATTCACTGACTAAATATTCTTTCACAATCTGTAGCTGTTTTGTTTGCTGTGGGAAACTGTCTGCTGTTTTGTTTAAATGGGTATTGACAATATTCCAGGAATCAGGATATTGGGATAGAAGAGTTCATCTTCCATTCAGGGAAGGGGAACGAGCAGGCAAGTTACTGCACTGGTGCTGATTCAATGTGTACGACGAGTCTTTGAGCCTGTGCCTTAATTCAAATTAAAATGGCATTGTTAAGTCATGAATGGCAAGCTTCTAATTCACATGGATGTTTATTGTGTATTTTACATTCAGTATCGAGCTCAAGCTTGGACCTTCCTCATCATCACAATTCTGCAGTTGTTACAAAAGCAGTGATATAGATGGAACCAGAGTGCACCCTGATTATGATCCACTTCTTTTGTTGGGGTTGCCCCTTCCCTACATATTAAATGGCCCAAACCCAAGGAGTTTGGCTCTGGACCACTGTACATGTTCTCCTTCATATTTGCCCTCAGCTGTGCTGCCTTTGATAAACTGGTGCTATTTCCAGTCATAATTTGAGCACTGTCCATTTATAATCTTTCTACATTGAATTGCACATTCTATAAATGTTTGTGGAACATAATCTCCGATCTTTCCAATCTCTCTTGCATCTTCAATCATCCCCCCCGCTACTAATCTGCACCTGTTATTGAAGCCATTGACCACATCGTAAATAAATGTGGCATGCCGATGTGATTTGAAATTCAATTCAAAAACTTACAAGTTACAGGAGGGGAGCAGCACTTTGAAAGAGAAAAGCCATCTTAAATGATCATCCTAGTTTAATTAATCTCACGGTTGGAAATGTTGTCTGAAACTCACGAGCCGCGCGGGTTCTTGCACACATCCACCCTTGGCCAAAGTCCAGCCTCTTGCTGTCAGCTTCTCATGATGCATCACTGAAACACGATACTGGACACAGGATCGTAAAGCATTCCTCCACATGCACGTTCTTTAATCAGGAGGATTACTTTACCGACTGACATAAAAAATTAATGGATTCCAACCGCACACTGACATTTAACAAGTAAAAAAGCCCAAGTTACAAATAGAAGCCTGCTCCAACAAATGCACCGTTACAAACGATGGACAACTTGCAGCAAGCTCCCCCTGACAGGTCCACAAACTGTCATCCATCACTGGGTGCAGATAAAAGAGATACTCTTAATTCACCTTTTATCCTTCACAGGCACATGATAATTACATTGAATCTACAGCAGGGAAACAAGTCATTTCATTCAACTGCTCTATGACAGTATTTACACTCCACAAAGTCTCCTCCCACTATAATTATCCCCACACACTGTCCTCATTACCTATTCCTTCAAGTATGCAACAAGCTCTCATTAAATGCATCAACATCACACTTCCATTTTCCACTGGCCTGTCCTTTTGCAGTTATTACTGCCAGAATGAGCAAACAATTCAGATACAATTCCCTCGCAAGTTTGATTGTGCAACCAGTGCATCTTCAGAAACCTTGGTCGTACTATCAGAGCATAGAGAGCTCACATTAACCATCAAGTCTGATGCCTCCATTGCACTTCCGACATCCCATTCCTAACTTCAGAAAGCCATAGGGTCTTCCAAAGTGTACACAACACTCACAAACCACAGCTTTCTAATTATGAATTGATTGCCCTGATCATCTCTGCAGCCTGTGGGGTTAGTGTCTCCACTGTTCCGAGTTAATAATGCAGTGCGCTCTTCATCAAGTAGAATTTTCTTGTGAGTTTACGCAATGCTCAAGTGCCTTCCTGTGGAAGAGATTACGAATTAGATTATCACGGGGCTGAGAGCACATGCAACACTGGGATCTATCAGATCATTTGGACATGGCAAGGTTTCAGAGAAACTAGGTAGCTCATCGTTAGGGAATGTCTATCAGATGATATGTAAGCCACATGCACATTTCAATGCAGCCCCATTCTCAAACCACTGGAGACGAATGTGTTTCAAGTGCAGAACATTAACTATCTTTCTCTTGCTCCTCAAATCCATATGCTTTACATGAACATCCCACAACAAAATGAACATCAAGCCAAGTAGAACTGATGGAGAGAGATTTAGGGAGTTTTCAACTGTGGATCAATGACAACCAAGGATGTCCAAAATGCAAAAATTGGAAGTCCATGGAGATTGAATGATTGTAGTGGCTGCAAACCTCAAAGGAAGCACCAACACGGTGGGATGAGGCTGAGAAAGAGTGAGAAACAATAATGGCAATTTAGCTATTAAAGGACGATGAGTAATCATGCAGCAATATTTGGGCAGCACTGAGGCACAGCAAGTATAGTTGCTGCCTTATATCCTGGGTACGATCCTGACTACAGGCATTGGCTGTACAGAGTTTGTACGTGCTCTCTGTGATCGCGTGGGTTTTCTCCAGGTTGTCAGGTTTCCTCCCACACTGCAAAGGTGTACAGGTTTATAGGTTAATTAGTTTTCTTTAAAAATTGTAGATTGGCCCTATTGTGTAGGATAGTGCTAATATACAGGGTGATTGCAGGTTGGTGCAGACTCTGTGGGCTGAGGGCTGCCCTGTATTTCTAAAATCTAAAGGATGATGAAACAAGGAACTGAAGGAGGTGGTTTACACAAAAAGAGTTTAGGGCCTGTCCCACTTAAGCGAATTTTTAGGCGACTGCTGGCGACTGTCATTGTCGTAGCAGACCGGCAAAAAAGCGGTGACTGGAGCCCCCCACGACAATGTCTACGACAAGCTACAACAACCTGCCACCTAGTCGACGTCAAGCTACGGCAAGCTACTGACAACCGGCGACCCATTAGGACGTCCAACTACGACCACACCTACGACAATCTATGACCACACAGGCGACAACCTACAACAACCGAAGTCAACCTACGTCCACCCGCGACAAGCTACGGCCCTGTCGGCAACAACTGAAGACAATTCAGTCACCGGTACCTGTCGCCGGTTGACATAGGTTGAAGTTGGTAGTCGCCAATGGAATTCACGAAGTCAGCACCGGCGACAGCATATGTCACCTGGCGACAACCTATGACAGCACCTACATCGGGAGGTCAAGCTACGCTCATTGGCGTCAACCCACTGTAGCCGAAAAAATTTGAACATGTTGAAAACCCCCGGTGGCTGTACACCTTAGAAATAAGTACTCATGCTTGAGTAAGGGTGGGGGGGACAGCCTACCTGGGGGCAGCGACAGCGACCGGGTCTCTGGCACAAAGACCGGTCCGGTTGCTCAGAAGGGTAAGGAAAAGAAGGGGAGGGCAATTGTAATAGGGGACTCTATAGTCAGGGGGTCGGATAGGCGATTCTGTGGACGCAGACAGGAGTCCCGGATGGTAGTTTACCTCCCTGGTGCCAGGGTCAGGGATGTGTCTGAACGTGTCCAAGAAATCCTGAAATGGGAGGGAGAGGAGCCTGAGGTTCTGGTGCATATAGGTACCAATGACATAGGTAAAAAAAGAGAAGAGGTCCTGAAAGAAGAATTTAGGGAGTTAGGTAGAGAGTTAAGGAGAAGGACTGGAAAGGTAACAATCTCAGGATTACTGCCTGTGCCACGCGACAGTGAGAGTAGGAATGGAGTGAGGTGGAGGATAAATGCGTGGATGAGGGACTGGTGCAGTGGGTATGGATTCAAGTTTCTGGATCATTGGGACCTCTTTTGGGGAAGGTGTGACCTGTACAGAAAGGACGGGTTTCACTTGAACTCAAGGGGGACCAATATCCTGGCGGGGAGATTTGCAAAGGCTACTGGGGAGACTTTAAACTAGTATGGTTGGGGGGAGGGACTCAAATTGGGAAAGCTAGCAGTCAGTGTGTGAAGCAGGGGGCAGAGAATGGTAGCACTCTGACCCAAAATGTAGGGGAGAGAGAAGAAAAAGAAAATAATCAGAGAATAAGAGAGGGTGGGTTTCTTAAATGTGTATATTTTAATGCTAGGAGCATTGTAAGAAAAGTGGATGAACTTAGAGCCTGGATTGACACCTGGAAGTATGATGTTGTGGCGATCAGTGAAACATGGTTGCAGGAGGGCTGTGATTGGAAACTAAATATTCCAGGATTTCGTTGCTTCAGGTGTGATAGAATTGGAGGGGCAAGAGGTGGAGGTGTTGCATTGCTTATCAGGGAAGATATTACAGCAGTGCTTTGGCAGGATAGATTAGAGGGCTCGTCTAGGGAGGCTATTTGGGTGGAACTGAGAAATGGGAAAGGGGTAGCAACACTTATAGGGGTGTATTATAGACCGCCAAATGGGGAGCGAGAATTGGAAGAACAAATATGTAAGGAGATTGCAGATATTAGTAGTAAGCACAAGGTAGTGATTGTGGGAGATTTCAATTTTCCACACATAGACTGGGAAACACATTCTGTAAATGGGCTGGATGGTTTGGAGTTTGTAAAATGTGTGCAGGATAGTTTTTTGCAACAATACATAGAAGTACCTACTAGAGAAGGGGCGGTACTGGACCTCCTGTTAGGAAATGAGATGGGTCAGGTGGCAGAGGTATGCGTTGGGGAACAATTCGGGTCCAGTGATCACAATACCATTAGTTTCAATATAATTATGGAGAGGGACAAAACTGGACCTAGGGTTGAGATTTTTGATTGGAGAAAGGCTAACTTTGAGGAGATGCGAAAGGATTTAAAAGGAGTAAATTGGGACAGTTTGTTTTATGGGAAAGATGTGGAAGAGAAATGGAGTACATTTAAAGGTGAAATTTTAAGAGTACAGAATCTTTATGTCCCTGTTCGGTTGAAAGGAAATCGTAAAAATTGTAAAGAGCCATGGGTTTTCAAGGGAAATTGGACACTTGGTTCGGAAAAAGAGGGAGATCTACAATAATTATAGGCAGCATGGAGTAAATGAGGTGCTTGAGGAGTATAAAGAATGTAAAAAGAATCTTAAGAAAGAAATTAGAAAAGCTAAAAGAAGATATGAGGTTGCTTTGGCAAGTAAGGTAAAAGTAAATTGGAAGGGTTTCTACCGCTATATTAATAGCAAAAGGATAACGAGGGATAAAATTGGTCCATTAGAGAGTCAGAGTGGACAACTATCTGCAGAGCCAAAAGAGATGGGGGAGATATTGAACAGTTTCTTTTCTTCGGTATTCACCAAGGAGAAGGATATTGAATCATGTGAGGTAAGGGAAACAAGTAGAGTAGCTATGGAAACTATGAGGATCAAAGAAGAGGAAGTACTGACACTTTTGAGAAATATAAAAGTGGATAAGTCTCCAGGTCCGGACAGGATATTCCCTAGGACATTGAGGGAAGTTAGTATAGAAATAGCAGGGGCTATGGCAGAAATATTTCAAATGTCATTAGAAACGGGAAAAGTGCCGGAGGATTGGCGTACTGCGCATGTTGTTCCATTGTTTAAAAAGGGGTCTAAGAGTAAACCTAGCAATTATAGACCTGTTAGTTTGACGTCAGTGGTGGGCAAATTAATGGAAAAAATACTTAGAGATAATATATATAAGCATCTGGATAAACAGGGTCTGATTAGGAACAGTCAACATGGATTTGTGCCTGGAAGGTCTTGTTTAACTAATCGTCTTGAATTTTTTGAAGATGTTACACGGGAAATTGATGAGGGTAACGCAGTGGATGTTGTGTATATGGACTTCAGTAAGGCCTTTGACAAGGTTCCTCATGGAAGGTTGGTTAAGAAGGTTCAATGGTTGGGTATTAATGGTGGAGTAGCAAGATGGATTCAACAGTGGCTGAATGGGAGATGCCAGAGAGTAATGGTGGATGGTTGTTTGTCAGGTTGGAGGCCAGTGACGAGTGGGGTGCCACAGGGATCTGTGTTGGGTCCACTGTTGTTTGTCATGTACATCAATGATCTGGATGATGGTATGGTAAATTGGATCAGTAAGTATGCAGATGACACTAAGATAGGTGGGGTTGCGGGTAATGAAGTAGAGTTTCAAAGTCTACAGAGAGATTTATGCCAGTTGGAAGAGTGGGCTGAAAGATGGCAGATGGAGTTTAATGCTGATAAGTGTGAGGTGCTACATCTTGGCAGGACAAATCAAAATAGGACGTACATGGTAAATGGTAGGGAATTGAAGAATGTAGGTGAACAGAGGGATCTGGGAATAACTGTGCACAGTTCCCTGAAAGTGGAATCTCATGTAGATAGGGTGGTAAAGAAAGCTTTTGGTGTGCTGGCTGAATGTATGAATTTTGCCAGCATCCATGTTCCATTGTGCGTGCGTAATGTTGTAATGGGATTAACAAGCACCATCTTATGTGTGCAAGACTGCATGTTCCAAGATCAAGCTGTCATCCACTATGTAGGGCGCATCTTCAGACTATTGCAAAGAAAATAACTTTAGAACCAACAGGCTGATTGCTTTATATAATAGAAAGTAAGTAAATATGAATTCACATACTACTTTTCCCTGTCAAATGTGTAACAGAAGTATTATCTTGACGGTACAACAATCACCCTTTACAGATGAGCTACTTCAGCTGGATTGCACACTTGATAATAGAACCACCTTTAATACCACTACTGAGAAAATAGCTTTGTCGAGTCGAGTGTTTAATTGTCATGCATACCGGAACAGGTATACTAAGTAACCAAACATAGAATATGGTCCAAATGCCATAGAGTATATGGCCTGTGCTAAATAATGGAGAGAATCGTTCTATATTGTGCACAGTTCCCTGAAAGTGGAATCTCATGTAGATAGGGTGGTAAAGAAAGCTTTTGGTGTGCTGGCCTTTATAAATCAGAGCATTGAGTATAGAAGTTGGGATGTAATGTTAAAATTGTACAAGGCATTGGTGAGGCCAATTCTGGAGTATGGTGTACAATTGTGGTCGCCTAATTATAGGAAGGATGTCAACAAAATAGAGAGAGTTCAGAGGAGATTTACTAGAATGTTGCCTGGGTTTCAGCAACTAAGTTACAGAGAAAGGTTGAACAAGTTAGGGCTTTATTCTTTGGAGCGCAGAAGGTTAAGGGGGGACTTGATACAGGTTTTTTAAAATGATGTGAGGGATAGACAGAGTTGACGTGGAAAAGCGTTTCTCACTGAGGGGAGGGAAGATTCAAACAAGGGGACATGACATGAGAATTAAGGGACTGAAGTTTAGGGGTAACATGAGGGGGAACTTCTTTACTCAGAGAGTGGTAGCTGTGTGGAATGAGCTTCCAGTGAAGGTGGTGGAGGCAGGTTCGTTTTTATCATTTAAAAATAAATTGGATAGTTATATGGATGGAAAGGGAATGGAGGGTTATGGTCTGAGCGCAGGTATATGGGACTAGGGGAGATTATGTGTTCGGCACGGACTAGAAGGGTCGAGATGGCCTGTTTCCGTGCTGTAATTGTTATATGGTTATAAAATTCAGTGGCAATCAGAAAGATGCTACGACTCTTTGGGCACCTCCAGTTTAAATTCCATTTGGAATATTTTGGAGGACCAAGAAACCAAGAACCAAGACTGAGGAGACTACTCACGACCATACAGATGACACCCTGGCGACCTTGTGGCAACCGCCTAGTCGGCTGTAGTCACTTTAAAAATAGCCTAATTGGGACAGGAGCTTTAAAGTGCTGGAGGAACAAGCGCTCAGGCAGCATCTGTGGATAACATGGAAAGGTGACGTTTCAGGTCAGGATGCTTCCCCAGATACATAAAATAATTTCAATAATAGCGGGACAATGTTCTCCACTGTAATGGTGGCATAGTATGTTATTAAAAACTCACTTGGACTTCACGTCACAAAGTGTAAGATCTTCCAGGGAACTTCCCTGGACCAGTTTGTGAACAGCTGCAATGTAGGTCAACTCCACAATGTTCCTTCTTTACATTGAACAGTTCCCAGGAGTCAAAGTTGAATCTTTTCATTTTGTTTGCCTGGTAATCGTTGCCTGTGACAGAGCTCAGAGCAGAGTGTCTGTTTTGGAACTCTCCTGTTGGAGAACTAAGTCTACTTCAGCTGATGGCATTGGGTTGGGTGGGGTGTGGGTGGGGGGGGGGGGGGGGGTGGGGGGGGGGGTGAAGGGGGGGGGGGGGGGGGAGGGGGGGGGGGGGAGAGTGGGGGTGGGGGGGGGGGGGGGGGGGGGGGGGGGGGGGGGGGGGGGGGGGGGGGGGGGGGGGGGGGGGGTTGGGGAAGAAACTGGAAGGAGCAAGGAGAAGGAGATAAGTGATGGCCGATATTGTGATGAGGAGGTCACAGTATATGTGGCTGGTGTAAAACTAAGGAGCTAGATAAGAGATGGATAATAATAAAACCAAGCTAAGTATTTTGTGCTGCATTATAACAACATTTGTAAGATTAGTCCAAACCCTCAGAAGATTCAAAACTATTAATCTCAAAATCATGAACAATTATTTTTACCGCCGACCAACTCATGCAGCCACGTCAAGGGTGAAGAAGGAGTACTCTCGCTGCCTTCATTCCCACCTCATATGGGAACATTGTTGATGCTTTCATGCAAAGAAACTTCTATTTTTACACATCGCAGGGCATTTGTTGCATTTGACAGCCACTCTTTCTGTGACGCAAGAGTCTGGTAGAGTTGTTTCAGCAATTATTCCTAATTACCCAGAGTGGACATTTTACCATTCTCTTCCCCTGCCCCTTAAAAAAAACCTATCATGGTAGAGTCCTTGCCATCATACAGTAAAACTAAAGTTAAAAATGCAAGTTAAAATTTAGCTTTCAGTCTCAAGAATGAGCTACAGTGGAGAAGAGAACACAAACTGTTAGGTAGTTTTTGTGAATCGATTCTATTTAGAGTTTACCAAGTAGGGAATACAGCTTGCCAGGACTCTGTACTCTGGATAAGATCCAGCACATTGCAGTATTTGGGGCAATGTAACTAACAGCACCTTGAATTAACCAGGGCATTTACAAAAAGTCACCATGAAGCTGAGAGATAAGATCCATAGAAACACATTGCAGCCATTTTTAATGCAATATGAATGTGAACTAACTCAGCGTACCTGCCTTCTTCCAACTGATCCCCTTTAACAAGGAACGTATATGCATATAGCAAAAAGATACACCATGAAGCATGAGAGATTGTCACTGTAACTGTTGCTTTTGAGAACCTGCTTATGTGGCATCAATCACAGGACAGACAGTACAAAATGGGAATTGTAACCTTTATTATCTGCAGTTTTTCTGATGAAGCCTCTTTAAAATTGAAAGAATTACTTATTTGACAGACGGTATTTGAGATGCTATGATTATTAATTATGGGCTTTTTGCAGATAGCTCAAAAGATTTATTCTTTACCAAATGGCTATGATGTTTTTATGTATAACAAGTCAGCATTGACATGTTTCAGCAAATTTAGTCAATGTTAGAGACTGTTCTCGGTGGTACTTTTTTAAATTTTTCTGTTGATGCAACTTTACAAGTTGAGACTGATGTGCAATGCCATGGGGTGAAATACAATTTCATGCTCCTATTTGATCACAATATAAGATTAATATCTTCTGCTTGTGTTATTGGATGGTAAACGCTATGAAATGGGATGTTTCACAGCCGGGCCACTCCATGAACATGTCACAAATAACATTCAACGAAGGACTAATATTGTACGCAGAGGAGACGAGGAAGTCCAAATAAGATTTGATGTTAGTTGGTCAGTCCGGGTACGTGTAATGGATGATGGCGTACACAAGGCCAACATTATTTATGTTGTTGGCATAGAATCACACCTCGGTATCTACCCCACACTGACCTTGCTGTATTTAAGTGTATTTAAGGAACTCTTGTGTCCAGTACTTTTTTTGCAGACAATATGATGCTATGATGCTGAGAAGTATGTATGTCAATTTAAATTCAAGTTGTTTCTCAACAATTTATTTCCAACGTTATCCAACATGACTCTGTCCCATGCACTGAGTGCTTGCAAACAGAATGGATTTTCATCTACATCCGTTGTTTAGAAATATTTGGTGCTTCATTGGCAAATGAGTCTGGAAAATCACATCAACAATGAAGCATCCGACAGTTGAATGGGTTGGCTCTCTGCGGTCAGACACCCATCGCCCAAAGTGAGCATGTCAACAGTGCAAATTTGGGAGCCTCACAATTCGTTTCATCCTGCACATGATCAAAACACACCCAAGACTTAGGAATCAAAAGCTGGAAATATTTAAGAGATATCTTAGTGATTTGATTTTGACATTGCAAGCTGCCTACATTCCATGTGCCCTTCGGCAGGCTCTCTGAAGGTGGACCAGAATAAATCGGTGGGTTGGTCAGCTGTTTTATTCGCAACAGTGAGCAAATGTATGGAAAAACTGACATCATCAAACCTCAATGAACCACAGGACATCCTTCACAACACACAACTGCGTCATTATTTACCAAGCTGAGTTTCCTTTTGATCAATTATATGTTGAGTTTCCCCATGTCTTAATATTTTCCGAGCAATAGGTGCTAGCATTTTCCAAATTGGTCCCTGCTTTCTAAAGGAACCACCCCCTCCTAGTGCCAAAGTCAATAGTGCCCCTCCTGGTTTAACAGGGCAGAGTTGAACCATTCTAGTTGTCTCAACAAGAAAACGATTGTGAACCAGGAAATTCCATTCCCTGACATGCCGTGCATTAACATAAAACCACACTGCCTGGCTTATGGACCAATGAACCCTTGGTCTGGGTGGCTAGTCTTCGCAAAATCATTGGAGAGCACTCTTTAAAACACACCACTTAACACAAAACTCATTCCCAAACCTTTTTATAAAGAAATTATAAATGATCAATAATCTTAAAACTTGACAGGTGCACCTTAAGAGAAAAGACTCGGGCTCACTGCAAAACAGTGATAAATGCACGAGGATTGTAACCTGTGAAAGCGCAAATATGTCAGGCAGATGGAAAAAACAGGCAGTCATTTATACTGATCAATGAATGTATTACAGCATTAGACAGCAAGGATGTGGTTGAATGCGGCTGGAGCAGTCTTGACCAGGTTAGTGGCAGGTTGGCTCCTGCTGATTACAATATCCATCGCTTCCTGATGATCGAGAGTAGATGAGTTGATGATAAATCAGTCACGGAATTTGTGTGGCTCTCGTCAACAGAACACATGGACAATCAATGGTAGAAGCTCGTTCTTAGTTTTAAACCAGCCACATATAGTGTGACCCCTTCATTACAAAAATGAACTGAATGGTCCGAAGAAGGGTCCCGACCCAAAACGTCACCCGTCCTTTTTGTCCAGTGATGCTGCCTGATTTACTCCAGCACTGTGTGTCTATCTTTCACATAAACAAGCATCTGAAGTTCTTTGTTTCTATTGGTTTCATTTATTCTTGATTTTGGTTATTTTTTAAATGATTTTAACTGACATAATAAGAGTTTAAAATACATTCATTTTTATTTTGTAAATCGATTTCAACTCATTTTAATCATCAGAGATTTTTAGAAGCAGTGGAAAAGGCCTTCTGACGTCAAAAAACCACCAGGTTATTCCAATGACCTGACCCGAAACATCACCCATCCACTTTTTCCAGAGATGCTGTCTGACCTGTTGAGTTACTCCAGCACCTGGTGTCTCCATTCCAATATCCACTTCAGCTTCCATGGCCGAGTACCAGTGGCTGCTGTAACCTGCTCCTCAGGGACATCTGAGGAACAGCAAAGCTCTGGGGCAGGGGCTGCCTCAAATATCATCACTAAATGTGCTGCGCTGATGGAGGCCAGGCTGGGATATCCAAGGGCCAATGAGATAGAGATGCATCCAAATTAAGCAACTAGCACAGTGGCACAGCTAGGGAGTTGCTGCTTTACAAGTTTGATCCTGACTACAGGTGCCGTCTATAAGGAGTGTGTACGGTCTCCCTGCGACCAAGTGGGCTTCCTACAGGTGCTCTATGTTTCTTCCCACACTCCAAAGGCATACAGATTTGGTGATTAATTGACTCCTTTAAATTGTCCCTACTGTGTAGGATAGAATAGTAAGATTAAATGAGAACTTACCAGTTTGAAGTTTGATCTTTATTTTATGAGGAGTAACGTTGAGGGATTACGTGAAGAACCCGTCAGGACGCATGTGTGTCATTCTTCAAAGTAGCGGTGTGAAATCACAGATAACAGTAATGACCTGAACATAGTAAGATTAGAGAAAAAAGGATACCAGTTGAACTTTATGATCGAGGGTTGGAGCGGAGGGCACGTAATCCCTCAACGTTACTCCTCATAAAATAAAGATCAAACTACAAACTGGTAAGTTCTCGTTTAATCTTACTATTTTACTTCGGAGTCACGTGAGTGACTACGTGAAGATTTCAAAGCTCTGTGATTTCATGCCGTGGAAACGAGTCCATGCCTCACAACTGCCTTAATTGACTAAGGGAGGAATAGTGTTAACGTATTCAAACATGAATCCGACATTGAAATTCCATGATGAACTATTAACAACAAATTATAGCCCCTGTCTTATGGGGTAATCATGATACAGATCTAATTTTGATTCTGCAATGTCACAGGTTTACCACTGGTTTTCTCTTATGACCATCCTGCTGTCCCCAGGATTTGGTCCATTGGTACATCCAATTCCTTGCTGCGATGTAGCTACAGCCCTGGTGGTATGAGATTGAATATGTTAGTATCCACCCCAGCAGCCGTAAACCTGTTTCAGCCATCTCATTGCTCTGTGCTGTTTAGAGTTCTCTATGTATAAGAACAAATGTCTCATAATGCATAGGCAATCATCTATTGGGTATGCATTGAACTCTATATGAGGCCTGACGATCCCGGTCTGTTCTGTTAAACTCATTCGTGGATGTAAAAAGTTATTTTACTCGTAGAAGAGGTGTTACTATCCAGCCTTGATTTATGTAAAGACTGAATTCTATGTGCTGAGACCAATGCCATAAGCATGACCATGTCATGTGCAAGTCTATGCAGGGACAGAGCTGTAGCTGGTGACCAATTCCTCAGTAATGTTAGGACTATACTCATATACCATATAAGGGAATACTAGTCCTTTGGGGATAATATTAAAATTCCCCTCATGAGTTTAGTCACCAGGGCGTGAGACCCGACAGAATGACGCTCTGATCCTTGCCCCAGAATACTGAAAAGGCACTTCTGGCGCAGTTTGTGGTACTAAACTGAGCCCTTCATCATAGTGGAGGCTAGCCAGGAATTTCAGAACAGAAGTTATGTTTGTCGTACAGTAGTGATGTTGTTCCTAGAAAAATATATTTCCCACTTCCTGATGTGGGCCCGATAGTTTCTTTGTGGACTGCCTATGAGCCGCTGTAATATGTTCATTGTTCGGTTCGTTAGTCCCAGGTCCGGAAATGGTTACTTAAGTTTCTGCTGATGAACACATTTGTCCTATTATGGTAGGGATGATTTTCCCACCCGCTACGGGATGAACCGACAATCTGGTCATTTCGGAACGGAGAGCCATGTTTAGTTGTATTTTGCGTAATACCCGACTGATGAGGCAGAAAGGAGGGAATGCATAGAAAGAACAATTTCCCCTCCCCCAATGCAGCGAGAAGGCATCCATCGCTGATGCCCCAGTCTGATTCCCAAGAAACACAGATAGGCAACTGGTTATTAAGCCGAGATGCAAAAGATCAATCTCTGGTGTTTCATATCATGCTACAATATCAGCAAACACTTTGCAGTCCAACATCCATTCGATGTTTGTCATTGAATTTGCGTGACCTGGTGTCTGCCACTGAATTTGAGGTTACCTGGAAGGTAACTAGCTGATATTCAAATGTTTTTCTGAATACACCATTGCCAAATTGTGTTAGCCGGATTATCACATGATACCGATTTGATTCCACCCCTGTAGTTAGTATATGTCACCATGGTGGTGTTATCAATCTGTAGTCCAACATGCAGGTGATGCATTTCTGAACAGTATGACTTTAGTCCATAGAACGCACCCAACATTTCCAAGTAGTTTATGACATGTATCTAAAGCAATGATGCTTCTTGTGCATCCCATCTATATCCACAACTAGAGATGGGGTTAGTAACACACCAACCATGAACACTGGCATCAGTTTGTAGCACCACTGAATGGTTGCTGACAATGATAGGGCTTGAACAATGCCCAATATTTCCCCTATCATTGTAATTCCGTGATTGCTTAGATTGGTAGCCTCATTGGTCTATACACATGACCAGTATTGATTTTATGTGCTTATACCTTTGTCCTTGTAATTATTAGTAATACAAAGGTCAAACAGTTTGGCTGGAAAGGCCACAGTATTGCCAATTACCCTTGCTACCAGTCGAATAGGTGGTTTACTGATGTCAATGAGGTTATTGCATGCCTCAGTTAAGTCTGTACCTTCCTTTGATAAGTTACCCACATGTGGACTAAGTCAAAGGTGAACCCCAAGTAGTCCTTAGTGGTGGAAGGTGTTAGCTTAGAATTAATAACGTCTATAATCCTTCTGCATAGGCACCAAATAGTAAGCATCTTTTAATGGATGCAATCCATAAAGTAGCCTATGGCATCAATTGTTTGGCAGTAACAAAGGTTTTCAATTTCGAATGAATTTACTGCACAAATGTTTTGTCAGACCTGAATGATAGGCAACCACATCTTTTTGTTTGTCGTAAAGACATTGACACGAATTCCAAAGAGTTGTGTTGGGATTTCCCCATGATTCCCTAGCATCGAGCCTCTCCAGTTCAGCATGCGCTTCCAGTTTTTCTTATCGTGAAGGCACGAACGCTCAGTTCGGTACATGCTGAACCAGGAAAATTTGTGCACAAATTCAATTGTATATCCCTGAATACTAGGTAGAAAATAAGTGTTAGTAGTTATTGCACTCCATGCCTCCCAAGAAAATGTAATCTACACACCAATTTGTGTTATTTACACTTCCTGTTTTTTGGAAGAGACCAGACCCCCCTACCTCCATGGTGACCAGTGGAAAGTTTGTTTTCTTCCTTGCAATCGCCGTAGAGCTTGTGGCGTCGGGTTTTGGATTTGGGATTTGGGGTTGCACGTCTTCCACGAAGGCCGGTCTGGGCCATGGCCTAAAAAGACCTCTGTCCTGTAGCCCAGCCTTTGAGCTTTCACCAGGTTATGTGTGTCTTCCTGCTGGTGGGTGCATGGAGGTGCTGTTGTTGTGTGTAGGAGATCCTGCCTGTTGCCGCCTTTATGAGCCCCAGGGTAATGGCCTCCTTATCGAGCTCTTTTACCTGTTTTGACAGGTTGCCCCCAAGTAGTAATATTGGTGGTTTAATCCCTCCAGGTCTGCACAGCTCTGCAAACTTAGGGTTTAAAGCTGGGCGGATGGCGTTCTCGTGAGACTATTAATCTCGTACTCCGTATTGCAGAATAATGCCACAGCGTCTTGCTGTTGTTAGCTAAACACCCTGCCTTCTGACTCCCGTTCCAATGTGTTTTCAGATGTAACTGTTCACCGTGGGAAATTTTGAGGGATACCCATTTACCGGTGCCAAATATTTGGCAGTAATATTACAGCCATGTTCCTGTAGTTGTTTAGATGTACAAACTTGGACTTCTTTTCCAGGAGGTTTCCTTGTTCTTGCACCCCCCTGTTTCTTCAGCAAAACCCCTCTTCAGAGCCAGCCCAGAATTGGCTCCCAGTACTCCCCTCCGTCGAGGGAGATGCACTGTGCAGCCCTGATAAGGTGCTGCCATGGGTGTTTATATACCCATTGTGACTAGACTCCATCTCCCAGGGTATGTAACAGTGGAGCATCTGCTCCATAAGCCGCTCCATTTGGCCCCAGTAACGCTGGTCCCCGCGGCATTTCTTTGCTTTCCGACTTGTCAGCCAAGTCGGGCACAGCTGATCCCACTAACGGTGATCTGGTGCCGTCAGCCGCTGCTGGCTGTCCGCAACTCCGTAGTTCTTCCCAGCCAGTGCAGCCCTTGTGGACTCCTGTCCATAGTTTCCCCCTGTGAAAACCAGCACGGGAAACAAAGCATGACCGCAGTAATTCCCTTACCTGTCGGTTTTGGTTTTAAAAACTTGCCGCTGCAGGGGAATGCTCCCCCCCGCTTGCCGTTTCGACTTGTCAGAGTCAACGGCTCTGATCTGTGTAGTCTTCCCGCCCGGCCGTGGCGTTGATCTGGCCGGCGCGGGTGCTAAGACGGGCACAGCTGATGCTGGTGCCTGATCAAGGTGATGCTGGTGCCTTCAGCTGCTGCTGGCTGCCCACAACTCCACGGTCCTCCCCAGCCAGCTTTAGACGCAGCCCTTGTGGACTCTATTTTTGTCCAGTTTCCCCCTGTAAAAAACAGCGCGGGAAACAAAAAACGACCGCAGAGTAATTCACTTACCTGTCGGTTGCGGTTTCAAATTTTACCGCTGCGGTGTAACGCTCCACCCCGCCTGTTGTTTCGCAATGCGTGAAGCGATATGACATGCATGCGTCCTGGCGGGTTCTTCACGTAGTCACTCACGGGACTCCGAAGTAAAACTAGTGGTATGGGTGATTGTTGGTCGGCGTGGGCTAAAGGCCGTGTTTCTATAGATAGGCACAAAAAGCTGGAGTAACTCAGCAGGACAGGCAACATCTCTGGAGAGAATGAATGAGTAACATTTCGGGTCGAGACCCTTTCTTCAGACCCACCTCAACGAGTTCCTGGTCCGCACGCAGCTGAGGCCTGTTTCCATGCTGTATCTCTAAACTAAATTAAACTAATGCTGACTTC